>NC_072402.2:19810921-20114868 GCF_028858775.2 Pan troglodytes | reverse complement strand
TTATATATAGTGTGAAGTAGGTGTCTAAACTTATCTTTTTGCATGTGGTTATCCAGTTGCCCACATTTGTTTCATAAACTGACATCTGTCGGGAGCTTCGCTGTGTAGTAGGCACTAGAGATACAAAAGTGAAAGATGGCAATTTCCAGCTTCAAGTATAGTCAAGGGAGGTATATGTCCATAACTACGGAGAATAGAACACAGGGATGTACCAACTCAAGATCTGAAAACTTCAAGAAGAATGAGTCTGAGGTAAAATCAAGGGAGTGGCTTTGTTGTCTTCAGGGAAAAGACCTATATATGTTAGCCTAGTTTAGTGCAATGGCTTCACTTTCTTTGGCCTCTTAACATACTAGTTTGACATCATCTGTTTTGAGGTATATCTCAAAAAATTTATGACTAATAAAGAGTTCAGATATTGATGTTTGCTAATAATTATCTTTTTGTAAAAAAACACAATTGATATTCTTAGAGTGGGGACTGTAGTGATATCTTCAAATTGATCATACTTCAGGTTATATTTTAAGAAAATGTCTCCCAGGTAGACCTTATTAAAAATGGCTAAAAATTCTGGGTTAGTGGATGAACATTGGATTAGAATTCAAGAAACTTAGAGTTGGGACTACCACTAATTAGCTTTGTGTTCTTGGCACATCATCTAAATTCTTAAACCCTCAGTTTGCTCCCAGTGTAAAGTGGCAGATCATTTCCAAGACCCTTTTCAGACTGAATGTTCTCTTTATTCATTAAGTCAACATTTATTGAGTACTCACTTTGTGCCAGACACTGTGAGGCACTCTTAAGCAAAGGTAAGAAAAAGATACCAGATGCTTTTATAGAGAGGGATGTGAAAACAAATCATTAAAAGATAATGTTGCATATTTTGTGCTAGTTATATGATTCACTGTGTCTAGAAACCTACATTTTTTCTGACCAAGAAGTTAACTGGGGAAGAAGAATCAAGAAGGAAAATGACCCCAAAGATCAGCTTAAGGAATGTGCCTGCAAGAGAGAATTCACATGTCAGACATGGGACAGAGGAATTTCAGCCTGCTAGCTACAACCAACCTTTGGATAATGAGATTTCTTCACACGGTGGTAAAAAGATGTATTTACTTCCCTAAGAGAAATAAAAGAGAAAGGCACATAACACTTGGGACTGTATAAAGAACTTGGCTGATATTGAGTATCCAATTCTCTTTATTGTATTCAAAATCATAATGAGTATTTCTCATATTTCAGATTTTCCCTAAGAGCAAACCTACAGTGTAAGATATTTTGTTAAGAAGTATGTTTTTATATTAATAGAATGTGAATCTCATATAAATTAACTTCATGCCCCCTACTCAAGACTTTTCTTTCAAATTCTGAATCATATTATCAAGTATACTTCCTGAGGTTTCTTTATAAATACAGCACCTTCAAATTTGAATATTCTCTTATTCTTAACCTAATAGTCTTTTTGTGTAATGTACAGACATTGAGCCTATGGCTTTTGAAAGCTTTTCAGACAAGAGGAGTCTATGTTTCTTTGGCTTGAGAACCCCTCGAATTCTTCTGTTTCCCTCTGCATACATAGGCAGTTTCTCTTCTTGGCAATAGGCAGTCTAGGGCTGCTTATATGTGAGTAATGGAAATGTCTACAAAGTTATAAGAAAATTCAGCTTACATTTTATTCATATAACTTTATAATCTTTATTTGGCAAATGTACCATTTAGGAGCAACCATTGTTCAAGTGTACTTATATGAGCTTTAATTATACCATGCATTTTGAAAAGGCCTTGCCTGATCTATTGGGATGCTTGGTTGCAAGTGACAGAAATCCAGCTCGGATTAGCTCAAACAAAAAGAGAATTCATTGGCTCTTTTAACTAGGAAGTTTAGGTGTGGAATTAGCTTTAGAATAGCAGAATTCAGGGGCTTAGTAGGATTCCTGGCTCTCTTGTCCTCTGTCACTGAATTTATCATTTCTCTGGGTATTGGCATTCACAGACAGGTCCTCTGCATGTGGTAGTCAAAGATGGCCAATGGCTGCTCCAGTCTTAGCTGGTCTTTGTAAGTTGAAAGCAGAGGAAGAGAGACTCTTTGGGATCCATATACTGGATCTCATCTGGGGACCTGGTCCAGCTTGGGTGTAAAACTCACCCATTGCCACCAATCTTTATGAACAGCAGAAGGTATAAAGATTGACTGGCCTGGGGACTGTCTTAGCTCCTGAAGCCAGGGGAGAGTAAGGTTCTCTGACTGAGAAACTCTCCATGCCCACATGGAGTGAATGGCTGGCAGACACAAACAATAGATGCCTACTACATTGGGTAAGGCGTTGTTAAACACTTTTAAGTGAAAGGACCACTGACTTTCATCTGCCATAAAAATGCAAGGCTGCTCTGAATAATTTTGCAATATCTATTTATGTTTTTGAAACAATCTCAAATATTTTAGATATCTATTTAACTCATTTTCTCTCAGTCTTTCTTATGGTAATATACTACCTTTTCACTGAGTTGACATTCATTTTCTTAGTATTTATTTTCAAATTTTGACCAGGCACAGTAGCTCATGCCTGTAATCCCAGCACTTTGGGAGGCCAAGGCAAGAGGATTGCTTGAGGCCAGGAGTTCAAGACTAGCCTGGGCAATGTAGCAAGATCCCATCTCTAAACACAAAATAAAAATAAGTTAGCCAGGCATGGTGGCAGGTGTCTGTAGTCCCAGCTACTTGAGTGGCTGAGGCCTGGGGATTGCTAAAGCCTAGCAGTTCAAGGCTGCAGTGAGCCATGATCACACCACTGCACTCCATCCTGGGCGACAGAGCAAGATTCTGTCTCTTAAAAAAATCAAATTTTGACCAGGTGCAGTGGCTCACGCCTGTAATCCAGCACTTTGGGAGGCCGAGGAGGGCAGATCATGAGGTCAGGAGATCGAGACCATCCTGGCTAACACGGTGAAACCCCGTCTCTACTAAAAATATGAAAAATTAGCTGGGTGTGGTGGCGGGCGCCTGTAGTCCCAGCTACTTGGGAGACTGAGGCAGGAGAATAGTGTGAACCTGGGAGGCGGAGCTTGCAGTGAGCCGAGATGGCGCCACTGCACTCCAGCCTGGGCGACAGAGCGAGACTCCATCTCAAAAAAAAAAAAAAAAAAATCAAATTTTATCAAGTTTTTATAAATATTCTCATTGTGATTGTTGCACAGTTTGTTTCACAGTAAAAAATTACAAGTATCTTAGTTGACAGAGATCATTTAAAAATTAGTTATTCTTTAATAACTTAGATGTGTTGACGGTGTTTGATTATTTAGAATTAAAATAGTTTTTTCAATGAAATTTGTCTAAAATCCTTGCTGAAGACTAGAAAAGAGTTTTTAAGAGACCACAGTTAATAAGCTTTAGGCAAACCACATTTCCCTTGTATAGAACATTTTCAATTCTCAGATCTTGACCCTGATAAACTTTCTGATAGGGGAAAATTCCAAAACACATATGAAGGAGAGAATTATATTCAGGCGTTTTAAATAGCAAGTCCAAATACAGTCATCTTTTTTTCATACTCATAAATTAGGACAGCTCCCGCTTTTAAAATAGAGTAAGAAGAAGGGGTGGCATACATTCAGAGCAAACCAACATTTAAATATAGCACATTAGAATTCTTTGCATATCGAAGACCAGTAATAAGATGTAAGTTGATTTGGGCTTTAGAAAACATTCTGGATGTTGGATGGTCATGCCATGTGCTATGTTTTAGAACTTTATGGGGCCTCTGTCATAGGATGAAAGAAGAAGTGCAATCATATTACAAAAATGCTGTGGCTAATTGTTATCATTAAATCTCTTTGGACCATGTCCAGTGTAGATACATTATATACAGAATTTCTATGTTTATGGCTAATTTTAGCAAGAGCATATCTTGTTCCTTCAATCTACTTGTCATAAATTTAGAAAGATTATGTGAAAGGATGACTTGTTCCTAGGAAATGCACACTGAAATATTTATTGGTAAAGGTCATGATGTCTTCAACTTATTCTCAAATGGTTTAGAATGACAACATGACAAAATAACACGATATTTTATTATATAAGTGTTCTCTAATCTACTTAACCAGTCCTATGCTGGTAATTAAATGGGGAGACAGATGGATAAACTGGATAACTTCAACTCAAGTGATCAGGTTTTCTTCAAGTAGCTTTATTATTTGGCTTGAAATGCTATATACTCCAAAGTTTTAGGCCATATTTCAAAGTCAATATACATGCCATTAGAGTTGATGATTGGGTTTACTATACACTAAAAAAATATTACCTCAAAGAACTTCTGGTAAAATATGGGAATGTAGTCTTTAAGAGATAAGAGATATCAACAAAATTTTTGAATATAGAAAACAGAGAGGAAGATGCTAGAACACAAGTCTCCAGGTTGAAAGTACCCACTGATTGCTTAGGACAGTGAATGAAGAGACCCTTGTAAAGCAACTCTTCAAAAAATCTCAGCTCCCTAGGATTAAAGAGAAAATGCTGCCAGCCTCCAGAGAGATCAGGTTACATACTGTAGGTCATCGAATGGCAGAGGACATTGCAACAGAAATATTGGCAATAGAGGACAATGGAATAATGCCTCTAGAATTCTGAGAGAAAATATTTTTCATTCTAGAATTCTATACTTAGCCAAACCATTAATCAGTTGTGAGGGCAGAATAAAAACAGTTTTAGATAAGAAAAGTTTTAAAAACTCATCTTCTTTGAGTCTTGGGCAATGAATGACATATCTGTGCCAACAGAATGAGGGCACTACTCAAGAAAGATGAAGCCCCAAAGTCCAAGAGATAGATAGGGGATGAAACACGAAATTGGTGAAGAAAATCTCAGCTAGGCATCAATCCTAGAGAGCCTACCAGTTACAGACCGGAACGAGAGAATGGACACTCTGGAATAGAAATAGAGGGAAGAAATGAAATGGATGGATTCTCTGGTAACACTAGATGGGTTAGAAAGTGCTGTTGACTGGTGTGTGATCTAATGGAGTATTTGGAAAAAATGATGAGATATCCTAATACTGATAAATGAAGGAAATTCAGGATATATATACATTATTTAGAAACAGAGAAGTAACTAGAAGAAATAGTTATACAGATGAAAATGATTACCATGGGGAAAAATGCAGCAAAGACTGATGAATTTGATTATCACCTTTTTAGTACTATTTGATTATATTATCAAGTATATCAGTTACGTTGATTAAAAGTAAAAAATCAAGTGAAAATAAAACCAATTCAAACTAAAATAAACGATTTAAACGTGTGATAGGGGAAACTGGGTGTAGGGTATATGGGAATTCTTTCTTCACAATTTTTATATGAATTTTATGTAAATCTGTTCTAAAAATAAAATATCTTTTTAAAAATCTAATTGGAGAAACAAGAAAAATGAAAGAGTACAACGTAATGCATACTCTAGAGTATATTAAGTGTAGTGCAATAAACTTAATGAACATCAAGATGTACAGAAAATAAAATTAGTTTTATTTTTGATTTTCAAGACAAAATTAAAAATAAGGTATTGTATCTTGTTTATAAATATTGTCTATATAGGTTTTAGATTTTGAGTTATTCAGTATTGCCAATATCAGTTTATTCTTCCCAAAAATATGATTTTTAAAATGATGAGTGAATACCTAAGTTTAACTGGTTGACAGATATTTTTTCCATTAGTGGATTAATATAGATTTGGATTATGACTGTGCAAGTTCACCTTATAACCCTGTTTAAATATCCTAAGTCACATTAGAAGTTATGAAGGACTAGTTGGAGATGGGGTGGTCAATGAAAATATCTGGCTAGGCCACATCTTCAGAATGTACTCAGCAGTGGTGTCCAATCTTTTGGCTTCCCTGAGCCACAATGGAAGAAGAATTGTCTTGGGCCACATGATATACACTAACACTAACAATAGCTGATGAGCTAAAAAAGAAAAATCGCAAAATAAAAACTCATAACGTTTTAAGAGTTTACAAATTTGTGTTGGGCCACACTCCAAGCTGTCCTGTCCAAGCCCACACATGCAGCCTGTAGGCCCAGGTTGTGTGCTGTGTCATCGAGCACAATCATTTACCTGTTCTTCTTCATCAGGGGAGTGGTAGTCCTATTTCATAGGATTAAGTGATTTATCTGCTGACTTCAGCTGAATGGGGCTTAGAAATCAAACCTTCTGATGCCAGGGTCAGGGGTGTCACTTTGTTCTGGGGCACCAAGGATATGTTGTGTCTGCTGTTGCTGTCATCAGAACAGGTACTAAACTTGAAAACTCCAGACAGTGGGATTGACCTTGAAGCAAAACCACGGCAAATGTACAGTGCTTGGACAGGGCTCTTCAGCATGTTTTAAGCAGGATTACTTATTTCCTTATTACTTTCTATACATTTCAAATTCTTTTTTATATTTTATATTTTAAGAACTGGACATTGCAGGAAACACCTCTCATACCCTGTTTTCACTCTGTGGATTCAGCAAACGAAAATGACAGCCTTGCAATAGCTAAATATCTAAGCTTTAAAAATGTATTTTTAAAAGCCCTAATTGGCATAATAACCTATAATTTTATTTTCTTTTTTGGTATCACCCATTTTATATCTTATGCTTCCAGCTTCCCTCAATCACATAATTATCAGATATTCGTGTGGATTTTAAAAGGTGGTTTTAATGTCATATTCTTCAATTAATTGACCAGTTTGCTTCCATTAAGTGTAATCTCTTGTGCTTGGACTTCCTGCCTATGGGACAGAATTTAGCTGAATAGTACCCTTTGAGATTTGTTGACTTTACTAGTAGTTCCTGCTCAAAGCAGGAAATCTTGGAGGTGGTACAGAGTGTTCTTTTCATTGTATGTGCAGATTAAGCTTCCCTAAGAATAATGCTATTTCTGGGTGCAAGACTGGATTAACCATCCTTGATTCTGTTGACTTTCACTGTGTGAAGAATGACTAAATAAATTTCATTTCTTTGGCTATTTCTTTGACTTTTGAATTTAGTTATAACTGTTTTGCAGGCTTTTATGGACAGAATATTTGTATCTCCCTAACATTGCTATATTGAAACTCTAACCTCCAATGTGATGGTATCTAGAGGTGAGCCCCTTGAGAGGTAATTAGGTTTAGATGAGGTTATGAGGGTGGGGCTCTCGTGACGCGATGAAATTAGTGCCCTTTTAAGAAGAGGAAGATGTGCGGCACTGAAGAAAGGCCATGTGAGAGTGCAGTGAGAAGGTGGCTGTCTACAAGCCAGAAAAGGGCCTTCACCAAAAACTGAATCAGCTGGCATCTTGATCTTGGACTTCCCAGCCTCTAAAACTAAGAAATAAATGCCTGTTGTTTAAGTCACCCAGTCTATGGTATTTTGTTATAGCAACCTGAGCTAAGATGCAGACCTTCTCCAACTTCTCCAGTTTTTTGATTAAATGTAAACAGAACTGGGCAATTATCAAACCTTTATCAATATTGAGAATATGGAGGTGAAATTCTCCTACTTCCTTTATATCTATCACCTGTTCACTTTTCCTGTTACTATACTCTAAAACCAAATCCAAAAAATATGATTTTTGAAGACAATATCCTTATGTTTATATGCTCCTTGTTTATTTTTTCATTTGGTCATACATATCTTTTTTTGTCAACAACCTAGGTGAACACTGTATGTATATGTCATTTTTTCTTTTTTCTGGTAACTATTCCTCCAACAACCTGGTTATAATGCTCTGTTTTTTTTAGGGGGAGAAGGCACCTTTTCCCTTTCTCACTCTTTAATCTATGTGGTTGAAGGGAGGCTTACCTCATCCATGGTTTCAGGGATGAACATGCTATTCAAAACAAACAAGATAATCCGAGAAATACATTTTCCTAACCATGCCGACTGGTTCTGAAATAAACAAGTGACTCAATTCAGGCCAATGAGAGATTGGACCAAATCTTTTGCTGAGATCATTCTAATGAGAAGCTCAAGCCTACATGGAGGAAAACAATGCTGAGATACAGAGAGAGCAGAAGAATCCTGGTGATATTATGTTTTGTTTTTTAAAAACTTTGTTTATTTTAGATACAAGGAGTACATATGTAAGTTTGTTACATGGGTATATTGTATGATGCTGAGGTTTGGAGTATGGATCCCATCATCCAGGTAGTGAGCATAGTATCCATTAGGTTTTTCAAACCATGCCCCACCCCGCCTCTATTAGTCGACAGTGTTTATTGATTCCTGTGATTATGTCCATGTGTGCTCAGTGTTTAGTTCCCACTTATAAGTGAGAACATGCAGTATTTATTTTCTGTTCCTGTGTTAATTTGTTTAGGATTATGGCCTCTAGCTGCATCCATGTTGCTACAAAGTACATGATCTCATTCTTTTTATGGCTGCATAGTATTCCATGATATATATGTACCACATTTTCTCTATCCAATCCACCACTGATTAGCATCTAGGTTGGTTTACGTCTTTGCTATTGTGAATAGCATGGCAATGAACATACGAGTGAATGTATCTTTTTGGTAGAATGATTTATTTTTCTTCAGGCAGATACTCAGTAGTGGGGTTGCTAGGTTAAATGGTAGCTCTGAGTTGTTTGACAAATCTCCAAACTGCTTTCCACAGTGACTGAACTAATTTACATTCCCACCAACAGTGTGTAAATTTTCCTCTGCAGCCTCACCATCATCTGTTATTTTTTGACTTTTTAATAATAGTCATTCTACTGGTATGAGATGGTATCTCAGTGTGGTTCTGATTTGCATTTCTCTGATGGTTAGTGATGGGAGCATTTTTTTCATATTTGCTGGCTACCTATATGTCTTCTTTTGAGAAGTGTCTGTTCATGTCTGTTGCCCATTTTTTAATGAGGTTTTTTTGTTTTTTGCTTGTTGATTGAAGTTCCTTATAGATTCTGGATATTAGACCTTTGTTGGATGCGTAGTTTGCAAATATTATCTCCCATTCTGTAGGTTATCTGTTTACTGTGCTGATAGTTTCTTTTGCTGTACAGAAGCTCTTTAGTTTAATTAGATCCCACTTGTTAATTTTTGTTTTTGTTGCAATTGCTGTTGGGCACTTAGTCGAAAATTATTTGCCAGGTCGATGTCAAGAAGAGTATTTTATAGGTTTTCTTCTAGTATTTTTATGGTTTGAGGTCTTACATATAAGTCTTCAATCCGTCTTGAGCTGATTTTTGTATATGGTGAAAGGTAAGGGTCTAGTTCCATTCTTTTGTATATGGCTAGCCAGTTATCCCGGCACCGTTTATTGAATAGAGAATCCTTTCCCCATTGCTTGTTTTTGTCAGCCTTGTCAAAGATCAGACGGTTATAGGCATGGGGCTTTATTTCTGAGTTTTCTATTTTATTTCATTGGTCTATGTGTCTGTTTTTTGTATAAGCACCACGCTTTTTTGGTTACTGTAGTCTTATAGTATAGCTTGAGATTGGGTAGTGTGATCTCTCTGGCTTTGTTCTTTTGCTTAGGATTGCTTTGGCTATTCAAGCTCTTTTTTAATTCCATATGATTTTTAGAATATATTTTTTATTTTGTGAGTGTGTGTCAGGGTCTCACTCTGTCACCCAGGCTGGAGTGCAATGGCACGATCTCAGCTCACTGCAATCTCTGCCTCCTGGGTTCAAGTGATTCTTGTGCCTCAGCCTCCCAATTAGCTGAGATTACAGCTGTCCACCACCACACCTGGCTAATTTTTGTATTTTTGGTAGAGGTGGGGTTTCACCATGTTGGCCAGGCTGGTCTAGAACTCTTGACCTGAAGTGATCTGCCTGCTCCGGCCTCCCAAAGTGTTGGGATTACAGGCATGAGCCACCACACCAAGCCTAGAATATTTTTTTCTAATTCTGTAAAAAATGACATTGGTAGTTTGACAGGAATAGCATTGAATCTGTAAATTGCTTTGGACAGTATGACCATTTAAACAATATTGATTCTTCCAATCCATCAACAGAATGTTTTTCCATTCATTTGTGTCATCTCTGATTTCTTTCATCAGTGTCTTGTAATTTTCCTTGTAGAGATCTTTCACTGTCTTGATTGGCTGTATTCTGAGCTATTTCATTTTCTTTGTGGCTATTGTAAATGGGATTGTGTTCTTGATTTGACTCTCAGCCTGGTCATTATTGGTATATAGAAATGTTACTGATTTTTGTACATTGATTTTGTATCCTGAAACTTTACTGAAGTTGTTCATCAGTTTTCAGAGCCCTTTGCTGGAGTTTTAAAGGTTTTCTAGGTATAGAATCATATTGTCAATGAAGAGAGATAGTTTAACTTCTTCTTTGCCTATTTGGATGCCTTTTATTTCTTTCTCTGGCCTGATTGCTCTGGCAAAGACTTCCAGGTGATATTAAATTACCAGCATCCAATTGTATCTGAGTTTACAATGGACTTTTTGATTATGAAATTTCCTGTTTGGTTTAGGTCAGTTTAAATTTGGTCTTTATTAATACAACGGAAAGAGGGCTATATAATGTAATTACCAAATTCACAGACATTAAGGATCATGAAGAGATAGAGAATACATTAAATGACAGAATCAAAATCCAGAAAGCTCTTGGCTGAAAAGAAGGGCAACAACTAATAGGATAAAATATAGTAGTAATAAAATGTAAAGTCCTATACTTTGTGAAATCAACTGGGCAAAGTGAGGATGAAGCTGACATGGGTACATAGTTGCCCATATGAGAAAGATTTAGTTGTTTTAGTGAATTATTATCTCAATCACAGTTATTAGTGTGATGATGCTGCCAGGAATATGTTGTGTCCTGTTCCATTAATGTATTCTCCTATCCTTGTGTCCATACCACACAGTACCACACTGTCTATTGTAAGTCTCAAAAATTAGATAATGTAACTCTGATGACTTTGTTCTTCTAGATTGCTGGCTTTGCATTTGCACATAAATTATATATTGTGAATTACCCCAAATTAAAAAGAATTCAGTAGGATTGCATAATTTTTCAAGCCGGTGGGACTAATGAATTGTAAGTCATTTTTAATGCCATTGCATCTTTAGCTGGTTGAAAATAATAATGCTTGTTATGGGAAAGTAAATATTGAATTATGCCAGATGTTTAGAAATACATTCTTAGAGTAAGATGCAAATACTCTATATTTAACTACATAAACCTAGAATGCATAGTACATTTATGGAATAATACATAAGAAACTAGTAATAGTATTTTGCTTGGGGTAGATGTACTGGGTGTCTGGTATAGGAGAAAGATTTACTTTTTCATTTATCTTCGAAGTCTTTTAAATTAAAAACAACTAATGAAAAAATTCAAAATAATAATGTAATATACACGGTTACTATTCATGTATGAGATCTATCTCTAAATCAGAGTTCTGTTCTATGAATAAAATCTGTCCTGATTTATGACTATGGGTGTTGTTTGTAGTTAATGTCACTGCAGTTCCTTCTCTTTATTTCCCAGGTCAGCCCATTACCAGGACTTTAAGGAAACTTTAATCAATCAGTCTTTTACATCATGCATTTAACAAATTCTTTTGATATACTTCTTAAGTTTTTTTTTACAATGGGTCCTTACCCAAAGTAAATAATTATGCTTTAGGGGTTACAGCTCTTTTTTAGTCCTTCTGTTGTTGCTCAACTTAACTTACAGTTCCTTCTTTATCCTAACTTTACTTAATTTATCTGAGCCTCAGTTGCCTCATCTGTAAAAGACATAGGGTAACATATGGTCTGAAGTGTTTTCCAGTCCTATGAATTTTTAAGTCTCTATTCCATTCAATTCATGATCCATATAGGCAGTGATGACACAACTCTTCAGGACAAGATGTGACATGCATAGAGTGTTCAAGTTTAGAAAAGTTACACCTACTCTTTGCTACTTCTTAGACCTGTACACAGTTTTAGTTTTAGAATATTTCTGGTTGTCTAGTTATCAACTAGATGGATTGAATCATTGGCCCCTCCCCAAATTTATACTTTTGCCATGGCTTCCTTGTGGATAGTGTATTTCCTCAACCCTTGACTTGCTTTGGCTAATGGCATAGGGTTAGCAGTTGTGCCATTTTTTTTAGCATAGGACTTAAGAACCCTTGCATGCTTCCATTACCTTGTGCCTCTGTTTCTGCCGGTCCAAGGAGAATAATAGACATGGGAAGCTGGCCTACAGATCTGAGTAAGATGCAGAGTTATTCCAGGCACTGAAGCCTGAAGCTGTCTCTCAGTTGAGCCTAACTTGGATCAGCTGAGTTTCAGCTGAGCTGTAGGTCTTCAAGAATAAATCATTATTAAGTCTTGGTGTGGTCTGTGACAGCAGTTTTGTGACAACTGACACATCAGGTACCATTAAATTACTTGTGTTAAAATGTATTTTTAAAACAGAAAACACATTCACCTGATTCAAAAATAAAAATATAAAAAGGTATGCTTTTTTTTTTTTTGCTCCAAGCCCTGTTCCCTGTTCACAAGGTCTCATCCAATGTCCTACTACCACAAATTGCTCACATATAAATAGACATACATATATAATGATAATATAGAGAATATATATAATTAATATATAGCTCCCACTCCACCCATTTATACTTTTTGAATTCTTTGCTTTTTTCATTTATTATGTCTTGGATATATTCACATATCAGTATATGAAAAGCTTCCTTATTCCTTTTCATAGCTGCATAGTACTCCATTATATATCATAATGAGAGACAATCAAGTCCTCTATTGATGGTGCTGGGTTTGTTTTCTATCTTTCGCCATGATGTGATTATATACAGTCATGCTTTACTTAACATACGGGGACACCTTCTGAGAGATGTGTTGTTAGGTGATTTTATCATTGTACAAACATCATAGAGTATACTTACACAAACCTAGATAGTATAGCCCTACTACATACCTAGGCTATATGGTATATATAACAAACCTGTGCAGTATTTTATTGCACTGAATATTGTACAAAATTATAATACAATGGTAGGTATTTGTATACCTAAACATAAAAAAGTACAGTAAAAATAGAGTATAAAGGATACAAAATTGCACATATGTATAGGGCACTTACTATGAACCACAATAAGACTGAACATTGCTCTGGGTGAGTCAATAAGTGAATAGTGAGTGAATGTGAAGGCCTAGGACATTATACTATTGTAGACTTTACAAACACTGTACATTTAAGCTATACCGAATTTATTTAAAAAATTATTTCTTAATAATAAATTAAGCTGAGCTTATTGTAACTTTTTTACTTTGTAAACTTTTAATTTTTTTAACTTTTTGACTTTTTAATAATAGCTTAAAACACAAATATATTATACAGCTGTACAATAATATTTTCTTAATATCCTTATTCTATATGCTTTTTTGTATTCATTTTTTTTTTTGCTTTTAAATTTTTTTTTGTTAAAAACTAAGACATGAACACACACATTAGCCTAGGCCTACACAGGGTCAGGATCATCAATATCACTCTCTTCTACTTCCACATCTTGTCCCACTGGAAGGTTATCAGGGGCAGTAACATGCATGCAACTGTGATCTCCTGTGATTAAAAATGGCTTCTTCTTCTGAAATACCTCTTGAAGGATCTGCCTAAGTTAACTTTTTTTATTATAAGTAGGAGTACACTCTAAAATAGTGATGAAAAGTATAGTATAGTTAATACGTAAACAAGTAACATAGTCACTTATTATCATTATAAAGTATCATGTACTATACATAATTGTGTGTACTAGACTTTTATATGACTGGCAGCACAGTAGGTTTGTTTACACCAGCATCACCACAAACACATGAGTAATGCATTGTGCTATGGCACTATGATGGCTACATCATCACTAAGTAATAGGAATTTTTCAACTTCATTATAATCTTATGGGACACTCTCTCATATGCAGTCTGTTGTTATGCAGTGCATTATTGTATACAGATCTATGCAAGTAGGATAAACTCCAGTGGGGGGTTGGGGGTAGGAGAAGAGATGTATGCAGATAGGATTTTAATAATTACTGCCAAATTGTCCTTTATACAGGAATAAATAAATTTTAATTTGGAAGAGGTGTTCTAACAGCCTTTTCTGTTAGCCTGGAGGAAGAGTGTAATATTTCACACAGGAAGCCATCTAGTCGACTTTCCAGGAGGACGTTAAATGATCTTTTCAGAGCTCTAACACCTATATACTGGGAGGTTCCAAACATTTTACAGGTATCAGCTTTTTAAGTCCTCACCACACCCTGTAAAGTAGGTACTGTCACTATCCTGGCCTCAAAGATGAAGAGGTTTATTAGGTGAGAAGCTAAGTAACTTCTCTCAGTTCATTCAGCTAGAAAGCAATGTAGCTCACATAGACTTATCCCCAGCTAAGACAGCTAAGTCATGACTTCTCTGAAGTTATTTTTTAAAGGTATAATTAAACTAATATTAGTATAGTATCCTAAATATTTTCCTAAAATGTCCTATGTTGATGTAGCTTTTATTTTTTTAAAATCCATAAATTCTATTATATATGTGTGTATGTGTATATTGCTATTTGACTGTACTTTCAGGGCACCAAAGAACTTCTACTATAAAACTAAAGGCAAGATATATAACAAAACCATTATGAACTGGACTCACTTTAAAAATTCTGTGATTATAATTGCTGTTTGAATTTTTAGAAAACATGTTTTAGAAAATATATTAAGTATCCACAATTTCCTAGTGGCTAACTCACTTTTGATACAATTTTTTTTAATCACCTGTAATATATATTCATTTAATACTCCTATCACTCCTGTTTTAGGTATTAATGTGCTGATTTTACAGATAAGGAAATTGAAGCTCAGAGAAAGGGACTGATTTGCCAACCTCATCCAGATAGTGAGGATGAACAGGGTAATGATGGTAATGCTTACTATTTATTATATGTCGAGCACATTGCTAGGCCCACTTTACAGGGAGCATTAACATTTTATTTAATCTTCACAATAATCCTTTGAGGTAGTTACTCTTACTATTCTCATTTTACAGATGAGAAAATAGGGATTTAAAGACATTCAGAAACTTTCTGGAGGCCATGCACAGCTAGGAAGTGGTATTGTGGGGAACTTCATCCAGGCTTGTTTTGATGGTGAGGCTGATGTGTCAATTTGGCTATAGACTATAGTCTCCAGTGTAGTATTCAAACACTAGTCTAGGTGTTACTGTGAGGGTATTTTGTGGGTGTGATTCATGTCCATAGTTAGTTGGCTTTATGTAAGGGAGATTATCCTAGATAATCTGGGTGACCTAGCTTAAAGAGTTGAAGGGCAGAAGAGCAGAGCTGAGGCTTCCCTGAAGAAGAAATTCTGCCTATGGACTGCAGCTTCAGCTGCCTAGGAGATCAGCCTGCCCTTCATGATGGCCTATCCCAAGGACTTCATATTTGCTTTGCCAGCCTCACAATCATGTACGCCAATTCTTAGCAATGAGTCTTTTAACACAGATCCCCTAGTAGTGTTTTTTCTCTGGTTGAACCATGAGTGATACATTTGTCTAAGTCCACAGCTCAAGTACTAACCAGAATGCTATACTCATTCTTTGTATATGGCAAATTAGGAATTTGAACCCAAGTCCAGAACTCTGTGCACATGCCACTGAATCATACATTATGTTTATCATACCCTGCCTTATCCTGTTAGTTTTTATATTTTGCACCCTGCAAGCTGATAAGCATTTTGAAAGCAGACCTCAGGTTCTCCTTATCTCCTTTCTCCTATACTGCATCATGCACAAAGGACACAGGTCTCTTGTCAAAATAATATTTGTCATACCTGCACACGGCATATGTCATCTACATTCTTGTTTTTATACTTTCTCAAATTTATGAGCTAGTATTATTTTATCTTTCCTAACTTTTCTTTCACCTTTCTATTTTAATTCTTAATATACAGGCTTTTAAGAGTTGAGAACTTTGGTCAGTGTTGCTGTCCCCTCTCTTATCAATTACTAGAAATTGCCCTTGATAATGTAAAACCTTAATGGGAGAAAGAGGTGACATTCTCTCAGAGTGCTGGATGGTGATTTGGTTTTTTTTTTTTTTTTTTTTTTTTTTTTGAGACGGAGTCTCCCTCTGTCACCCAGGCTAGAGTGCAGTGGCACAATCTTGGCTTACTGCAAGCTCTGCCTCCTGGGTTCACACCATTCTCCTGCCTCAGCCTCCCAACTAGCTGGGACTACAGGCGCCTGCCACCACGCACAGCTAATTTTTTGTATTTTTAGTAGAGACAGAGTTTCATCGTGTTAGCCAGGATGGTCTCGATCTCCTGAACTCATGATCCACCCGCCTTGGTCTCCCAAAGTGCTGGGATTACAGGCGTGAGCCACCAAGGCCGGCCGGTTATCTGTTTTAATCTGCACCACAGTTCTTTCACGGCTGGACCTCTGACAAATATTGACAAGTAAAATTTTCAATTCCCTAATAAGTATAGTTGGAATGGGAGGAACATGTGACTTACTATAGATAAATCCTAATTTCAAGATCAAAGTGTTATCAAAGCACAGATCCTAGGGGTTGATTAAGGGACAAGTCCCAAAAGACAACACTTTTCTATTTTTGTCCTTCTCTATTTGTGTTTCATTTCTTAAGTAAGGTCTTTCTTTAACATTTTCTAATTTCACATCAATTAGGCTCAAAGTAAATACTCCACTAAAAGGTAAGGGGTTTTCCTCAGACCTTCTTATAACTTAACAGGCCCATTTTCATTTGTAACAAATTTCAGTTAAACTTTCAAATATTGTAGTCACATGTCTTTCATAGTCCTCAGACATATGGCTGATTTTAAAAATCATATAACAACTGGTAGTTATATAACACTTGACATCATTATCAAGAGTCAGTAAATCTTTGTCTGGGGGCACACAAAAAATGTTGCTATTGTAAAGACTGAGGAAATGAGATATAAAAATATTAGGACCCCTCTTAGCATTTATATCAGTTATAATTAAAATTAAAACTAGAATTTAAATTTTTGAATGTGGCTAAGGATTAAGAAATTAATTTTATTTGTATAGGTGCATCAAGATATATGAAGTGAGCCACAAAATACGAAATGTGTCTCATTCTTCTAAGGTTACAAAAATTTATATTAAAATTTATATAGGGTATGTTTATTTTGTATGGAAAGTAAAACCACATCCATCTTGTTTTGAAAAATCCTGACACCAATATAAAAGCCCAGATGGTTATTTAAGTTTATTCCAGGTAATTTAACTACCAGTACTGATTGTGTTTCATGGCTTACTTTGTCTTGTGGAAAAAGTAGTTATCTATGCTCTTAATCCCCTTGCTAATCCTCTTCTGCAAGAAGTTTGTAAGGGAATACTCCTGTACGTTGACGTCATGCAGAAGATATGTAAACATCCAACACATGTTTGCAAATCTGAAAAGTATGAAGTTGAACACATTCAACTTTTCCCAATATAGACTACCAAGGAAAAAATGCAGAAAAACTATTTTGAAATCTAAACCAGTAGGGCCCAATACAAACTATCAGAAGAACAAACCTCATTTATTTACTCCCAAATGCAAATTGCTTGGTATGGAGGCCTGTTTAGATTAAGTAAGCATAGACATTGTGGCAGGGATGTCAGTGATTATTACTGTTGAGCATACAAGGTTATAGAGCATTTCATTAATACTGAAGTCAAATTATTTTCTAAAAGGGGTTCCATTTATTTCATCCCTAGACAATGCAAAAAAGGGCATTTGACCTCTGGAAATTAAATAAAAATTATTGTTCTGCATTGCTCCCATTGGTAAAACATTTATTTGCTAACCCTGTGACTGTGAGCAAAGTTGCCTTGAAACTTTATAGTTTCCCCAACATTTCAGTATTTGGGGAAGACCTGCTGATGAACACTTTTTCAGGTAGAGAATGGAACTCTCTAAAAGATGTGACCCACTCCTGTTTCCTGAAATAAGTGACCACTTGGTAAGTGTACATTGCTATAATTCCTTGTAGTAAAGTACTGATGTTTTTTAAAAGAAAGAATCTCATATAATTCTTTGTTACTATTAGAAAAGCTTCCACTTCACTGTAGTTGAGAAAGTTAACAAAGTCTAAATTGGACAGTGTTAGTGTTCCATCAATTTTTCCATCTACAAGAAGTTTAAGTAAATCAGCATCATTCATATGTTTCCAGTGTAAATAAACGAGCTTGGGTGCTTGTAGAGATTCTGGGAGTCACCATTATTCCCTGCCTAACAAGCTCATTCAAATTCAGAGTTCAGTCTGGAAGATATTGCCACCATTTCTGCCACTTTCAGAAACCAAGGTAACAAATCAAGATAGAAAAAGGGAGGGGGAAGGAGAGCAGATTTTCCCAATGCACTCATAATGTAAACGTGGAAATGGAAATTTGTCATTAACACTTCCCGGTGATATTAGCTTATTCAGGAGGATCACAGTTACCCACAATCCCAAGATCTCTACTATTATTGTTAATGTGTTGTGTGTACTGGGACATTGAAGAAATATCGTAGTTTCTGACCCTTATCTATTCAATACATGTGATTATGATAAATATCAGCACGTATGATTTCTAAAAAACTATGTAAAGCAATACTTCTGTACATATAGAGCATTTGTTTTCTTATTGGCATCCCTTTATCCTCCCTCTGTATTATAGCCATTGGACTTGCTCTGGGGGAGCAAGGCAAAGGTGAGACTGTGGATAAAGGGGTCCTAATTCCACTCAACCAATCTAGATCACTCGGATGGTCTCTCTTGGAGTTTGACTATTGAGTGACAAAATGACTGAAACTATTGTAATGAAATCATTGAAGCAGCAAAACTCTGAAAAAAAATTCATCTGCTTCTGATATCTAGACTCCCCAGAACAACTCAATTCCTGACCTCTCCCAAAGGTCCTGGGGGTACCTAACTCCCTCCCATAAATTCATGTTCTACTTTAGTCCATTTCTGCTGGCTTATAACCGCTAAGTTCCTATATAATAAGCTTTTGTTTTTTATGTTTCACAAGGCTAATAAACATAAATAGACATTTTAAATGTCATTTAGTTTGAAAATATATTGAATGAGAAGATACATTTTCTTAGATCAGAACTTTAATGCTTTTGAGTAAATGCGATTTCCAAACTCTTAAGATGAGGGTAATGTTTACCGCTTATTAAGCATGTGCCTCTTGCCAAGTACCATGATAAATGCTTTTTATAAAAATATGGATATGTGGAATATGTACAATTCATTTTTTTCTATATATATGTTTAAAATTTTATTTGGTGTTTCAATAACTCAGCAAGTAAGATATTATCCTCATTTACATATAAAGAAACTAAGGCTGCAAGTGGTTAATTTGGCAAAGTCACACAGCTGGAAAGTGGTAGAGCCAGAATTTGTACTCAGCTCTGTTTGACTTAACCACCATAATATATTGCCTCCCATATCAGAATTGGTATGATTTCTTGGATTCCATTTTAAGCCAATATAAGCTTAGAAATTAAGGATATCTTCTTTTATAGTATGGCTCTGAGAGCAAAGCAGAACAAATGCTGATAAAAAATAAGCAGCAGATTTAAAAGTCATCTCAAAAGTTAAACCGGTTGTAAATAAATAGATGAGTCCTCTAGGGGTCCACAACCCCCGGGCCACAGACACCAGTCCTGTGGCCTGTTGGGAACTGGCTGCACAGCAGGAGGTGAGCAGCAGAGCTTCATCTGTACTTATAGCTGCTCCCCATCGCTCACATTACTGCCTGAGTTCCACCTCTTGTCAGATCAGCAGCTGCATTAGATTCTCACAGGAGCGCAAACCCTATTGTGAATTGCTCCTGCAATCTAGGTTGCATGCTCTTTGCGAGAATCTAATGCTTGATGATCTGTCACTGTCTCCCATTACCCCAGATCAGACTGTCTAGTTGCAGGAAAACAAGCTCAGGGCTGCCACTGATTCTACATTATGAGTTGTATAATTATTTCATTATATATTACAATGTGATAATAGAAATAAATTTTGCACAATAAATGTAATGTGCTTGAATCATCCCCAAACCACCCCCCACCCCCTATCCCCCAACCCATCTGTGGAAAAATTTTCTTCCATGAAACTGGTCCCTGGTACCAAAAAGGTTGGGAACTGCTGCTGTAGTCCTTTAACTTAATGACATTTGTTTCACATTCTATTTTCAAAAGAGAAATATTTAATTCAGTTATTCTAGATGATTCTAAGATTAGTCAGAAATTTAAATTTAAAAATATGTCATTTAAATTTTAATTGAATTAGAATTTTATTTCCTATTTTATTAGAATCTGGTAGTTTTCCTTGTTTCTTTATATGAAGTATTAGAAATACAGAATGTGCATCATTCAATATAGTAGAGGGAAGCAATGTGATATTGTTTAGTTAAGGATCATTAGAAACTCTAGCATCGGCCGGGCGCGGTGGCTCACGCCTGTAATCCCAGCACTTTGGGAGGCCGAGGCGGGCGGATCACGAGGTCAGGAGATCGAGACCATCCTGGCTAATACGGTGAAACCCCGTCTCTACTAAAAATACAAAAAATTAGCCGGGCGTGGTAGCGGGCGCCTGTAGTCCCAGCTACTCGGGAGGCTGAGGCAGGAGAATGGCATGAACCCGGGAGGCGGAGCTTGCAGTGAGCCGAGATCGCGCCACTGCACTCCAGCCTGGGCGACAGAGCGAGACTCCGTCTCAAAAAAAAAAAAAAAAAAAAAAAAAAGAGAAACTCTAGCATCATAGGATGAATGAAGAGAGGTTTATCTGTATAACTGTGTGCTTTCTGAAGTTCCTAAATATTTAATGGTTGAAAATTAGCTGACTTAATAGAACTTTTTCACACACAAAATTTTTTTTTTAATTATAGATGCCTCCCAGTATTTAGGATTCTAAAAGCATGCCCACAAGAAACCAGCTTAGTGCCTAAAGAGCCCCGCTGTTCAGTTGTTTCAAGTTAGTCTTATTTACAAGATCCTGTATTGATCAGCATTTTCTTTTTTTTTTGAGATGGAGTCTCGCTCTGTTGCCCAGGCTGGAGTGCAGTGGCGCGATCTCTGCTCACTCACTGCAAGCTCCGCCTCCTGGGTTCATGCCATTCTCCTGCCTCAGCCTCCCAAGTAGCTGGGACTACAGGCGCCCACCACCACGCCCAGCTAATTTTTTTTGTATTTTTAGTAGAGGCGGGGTTTCACTGTGTTAGCCAGAATGGTCTTTATCTCCTGACTTTGTAATCCTCCCTCCTTGGCCTCCCAAAGTGTTGGGATTACAGGTGTGAGCCACTGCGCCTGGCTGATCAGCATTTTCCATTTTCACAAATCAGTTTGTTTTTGAAGTTTGTACAAAATTTTCTAGAAAATGGCCTCTTCATCTCAAAAGAATTACTCATTTTAAATTAACTTAAGTGATCGGATTACATATAATTACATCAAAAACAGTTGGTCTTGCCTATCATTGGATTCCACATCCATGGATTCAACCAAGGGTGGATTGAAGATATTCAAGGGGAAAAAAGGATGGTTACATCTGTACTGAACATATACAGACATTTTTTCTTTCCATTATTATGAATAGTACAGTTTAATAATTATTTACATAGCATTTACATTGTGTTGGGTATTGTAAAGAATCTAGAGATGATTTAGAACATATGGGAGGATGTACATAGGTTATGTGCAAATACTGTGCCATTTTATATAAAGGGCTTGAGCATCTCCAGGTTTTGGTATCTTTGGCGGTCCTGGAACAAATTTTCCATGGATACCAAGGACAACTGTACATTTATACCTAAACGCTGTTTAAACAAAATACATAGATGCCCAAATATATGTCATATTGTTAAGGATTATGGGTTCATATAACAAAAAAAATCTAATTTCTATCATAAACATGTGACAAAAATTGAGGCAGAAATTTGAGATCTTGCCTAGAGTGCAAATACCGTACAACTAAGTATTTAAAACAAGTAAAAAAATATTATAGTAAAAGCACCTAGTGCAGTGATCTACCAGGTGTGCACAGCCAAACACTGGACAAAACAATGTTCTGGTTTTCTCCAGGAATCCTCCCAAGTACTGAATGTAGTTCTTAGAACCATAGTTCCCCAATATGAACAGGCTGGTCTATTCATGACTCTTTCTTTTAATTCACGACATACAATCCAATGAGGAAGAAGCAAGAATGGAATAAAGCTCTGTGTCAGTCAGGGTTCTTCCGAGAAACAGAACCAATATGTATATTACACATATACAAAGAGACTTAGTTTAAAGAATTGACTTCATACGATTGTGGGGGCTGATAAGTTCAGAATTTGTAGGGCAGGTAATCTGGCAGCCTAGAAACTGAGGCAGTAGTTGATGTTTCAGTCTTGTGGAATTCCTTCTTCTCCAGGAAACCTCTGTTTTCTGCTCTTAAGACCTTCAACTGATTGGATGAGGGGCCCCCACTTATCAAGGGTAGTTGCTTTGTTTAAAGTCAACTGATTGTATGTTAATAATATCTACAAAATACCTTCACAGCAACACCTAGATTAGTGTTTGACTAAATAACCGGGATTAACTAACAATCATGGTTACCTATGTGGTAACCATGTTGGAGGAAACAAGTCAGGAAATTTTTCAGATGTAACCCAATCTGCGCAAGAATGGCTGGGGAAAGGAGATGGAACAGATGTCATCTCTTGTCCTTCCCTCCAGACATCCTCAACACCACTTCCCTACTGCTTGTGCAGCCACGGGGATGAGCAAAAGGGAAGTTGTGCTCCAGATATGCTAGGAATTAGATCACTGCTAGGAAACCTGGATGTAAGAGGTCAATATCTAGATGATTTTATGATGGCTCTGGATAAATAGCTCTGTGGGGTCAGGGTGAAAGGCACTAATTTTTGGTGAAAATGATGCCCCTGGTTTCACTTTGCTAATCACAACCTAAATAAAGTTTTAGTTTGAAACGTTGAGTAGGGAAGCTATTTTGACCTCTTCTTTCACTTTGGCTCAAATGTATAATAACCTTCAGTAATAAATTGATACTATCATACTAGCAGACAGGCTGAAGTTTAGTGGGAGATCTGAGGTTTCCGGATCTCTCTTGCTTTCAGAGCCTCTGAAACATTGTTTTCTTCTTATGGCTACGTCATGCTAAAAACCTGTGAAATGGGACACAGAGATAAAGAACAGTAATGGAAAGATTGGGTCCTAGAGAGGTGTAAAATTATTCACTACGTAAAAGCATTGAAGGGATAATCCAGAATATGGGTCATGGAAAAATTTAAGGACATAGCAATGTTATGAGTCAAGCTTACAGTCCTATTTTGTGTAACAGCCCAGTTAAATAAGAGGAGTAGGAATTAAAAAAAAAATAAGACATGCAACATGATAGATGAAATTTTTTGTTTCCAACTTTACTTTCAGAGGCCTGGATAGTTAATAAAATCCTATGGAAATTACTTTCCTTGTCTTTTCTTAATAAAATCCAAACATATGCAACATACAATGCATTACTGAAAAAATTAAAAAGTAAACAGACTTTTCTTTATTTCAGAGTAAGTTCAGCCAAGAAATGAAATTGCTAACAAAAACCACAGTTATCATCATCCAATGGAGGCAAAATATTTACTAAAACTGTAATCCCCATGAACTGAAAATACTACAGAAAAATTGAGCAGTGTTTGCCCCAAGTGACTTTTTATCAGTCTCCACCTGTTTGTTCTTCCTCTAGAATAGTAGAAAAGTTCATTTTGTTATTTTAAAGAAAGAATTTACTCGTATTGTGTCAAGATGAGCACTTAGCAAGTTCAGTTATTTTTTATTTACCTATGGCTAAAAAAATAATCCAGAAGGTAGCGGTGGGGAGGAAAACATATTTACATGATACTTTTGTAAAGGGAAAAAGTTAAAACTTTCTGCACTTGAAAATCACGGAACAATTTTAATAATCTTTCTCTTCCTGGTTGAGGCCAAGTAGAAAGCAATGTGGCAGTGATATTTGTAATTCCTAGAGACTGGACAAAGCTTCCATAGGATCCCTTCCTTGGCTCCTCTCAACCACAAAGAAAAGTGTTTTGTTTGTACCAAAGAACTTAACACAGAATCTTATCAGAAATATCTGCAATTTTTTTTTCACAACAGATAAAACTGCTTGAAGTATGCTTTTTACAGCTACAAGCAAGATAATAGTCTATTACTAGGACCTCTACTTCTACTGCATTACTTGATAAAAACAAGTGAATTAGGCTCTCTGTGTCTAATATATTACTTTAATAAAAACAGATTAATGCTATTTTGTGGGAAGTAAAGACTTCAATGCAATTTTAGCCTTCTTTTCATATGAAAAGAAAAGAAGTGCATATTTTTTCCTTCCCTGTTTCTAACACTACAAAATCAGGGTGTCCAACGCTCCCTTTCTCAGAACTTGATGGTACACTTTTTTTGCCAGGATAATCTCATTGATTCCAAGTAGAGGTCAGGCCTTCTGGCATGTTTAAATGTCATATTCTAGGTCATATTTTTGTTAATTTATTTCTAACCACATTAACACGTTTTTCTGCTCCTGAGTCTCAGTAAGATTTCTGATTGGGCCAAAAACCAGTGCTTGAACATTTGAGTTTGACTGTAATTAATCTGAAGCTTTTCCACATTTCTCCAAACTGACCGAATTTAACAAACTCCTTTTCTGCTGTCTTAGTCTGTTCAAGTTGCTGTAACAAATTACCGTAGGCTAGCGGGGTTTAAACTGCAAAAATTTATTTATCACAGTTCTGGAGGCCGGGAAAGTCCAAGATCTAGGTGCCAGGGGATCCTATTTCTGGTTTCTATGAACCGCTTCCTGGTTTACAGATGATCGTCTTCTCTTATCCTCACCTGGTGGGAAGCAGGGAGAGGATGCAAGTCCTTTCATGTCTTTTCTTATAAAGGCACTAATCTTATTCATGAAAGCTTCACCTTCATGACCTAATTATCCCCCAAAGACTCCACCCCCAATACCATCACATGGGAGATGAGGCTTCAATATATAAATCTGGGGGGGACACAACAATCAGTCCGTAGCAAGTTCCATGAATGAATTAATTACATCTTGCGTATCTTCTATGTGCAAAACATGGGCTAAGCTCTGGGGATAAAATGGTGAGTCAAACACTCTCAGACATGGTCATGTCAGTTGCTTTCCATGGAGGGAGGCACACATCAGTCCCATCACATAAACAAAGGCAAAATCATTGTTCTGTTAAATAGAAAAACAAGCTGCAGGGACAAGAAGCTCAATACAGAGAGAATTTGAACTAACTGGGGCTGTCAAGGAAGGCTTTTCTTTGTGAAGTTACAACTGAGCTGAGATCTAAATAAGAGTTAAGTAGCATAGTGTCCCAGGCAGTGGGAACAGCATGTGTAAAGTTGGACTATCCATCCCTACTCCAGGGGATTCTGCTGTCTCCACAAGTAAAGTTTTATAACATGTGAGAGTCTGAACTTTTCTTGTTCACATTCTAACTAAATCATAGAGGTGGGGTGTGGTGGCTCATGCCTGTATTCCCAGCACTTTGGGAGGCCAAGACAAGTGGATTGCTTAAGCCCCGGAGTTTAAGACTGGCTTGGGCAATATGGTGAGACCCTGTCTCTACAAAAAATAAATTAAAAAATTAGCCAGGCATGGTGGCATGCACCCGTGGTCCCAGCTGCTCAGGGCTTCAGCCTGGGAGGTCAAGGCTACAGTAAACCTTGATTGTGCTACTGTGCTCTAGCCTGGGTGACAGAGTGAGACCCTGTCTTAAATCAATCAATCAGTTAGTCAATCAGAGTGGCTGAAAGTGTAGATTAATCAATAGGGCCTTAAACTGGGTTATGGTGGGACAGTGATTTTGATGTGTTCTGAGACAATGGACTAATAAAGAGGAGAAGGAAATAGACAGGTGAGCTCAGTACGATACTTGGATCTGGAAAACAGAGACTCTGGGCCCTCTTCTTCAGAGAATCCCCAAATCAAAAATATATAAAACATATAAAAAGGAAATTATTTAAAAACCACAGGCACTCTGTCATGAAGCTTTCACCCTTGTGACTAACACTTAGGCCCCAGGGAAATTCTTTTCCACATCTTTTAACTGGCCTCCTGGAAATAGAAGGCAATTGTACTCGAACTCCATGAAGTATTGTAGATTTACGCTACATCCCAAATGAGAAAAGCAGAATGCTTCAGGGTCCAGGGAGGATTTGGACTGCGAAGCACTTAGGTAAAAGAAAAGATAAATTAATTAACTTGTCAAATCTTTCTTCTGGTAGTATAAATGCAATAAGTATTTACATAATAAAGTTTCATTTCCCACTAGTGCTAAACATCCATTTTCTTGCTTCTCTTCATATAAATCAATTCATGGTCTGGAATTATTCCAGATATGCTTAGTATTTGCAAATGTTACGTATGGTGGCTGAAGACTATTTTGCAATATTAAACAATTCCTCTTACTCTTAAATTTGTATGCATCTGCTGGGCATAGTGGCTCATGCCTATAATTCTAGCAACTCAGGAGACTGAGAAGCAGGAGGATTGCTTGAGGCCAAGAGTTTGAGACCAGCTTGGGCAACATAGTGAGACCCTGTCTCTAAAAAAACCACAAAAATGAAAAAATTAGCTGGGTGTGGTGGCACATGCCTGTAGTCCCAGCTACTTGGAAGCCTGAGGTGAACTATGATCATGCTACTGTACTCCACAGCCTGGATGATGGAATAACACCTTGTCAAAAAACAAAACAAAACAAAAACAAAAATTACCTATGTCTTGATATAATATGCTTAAAGTGTGGTATCAACCCTTAATATCAGCAACTAGATGGACATTGATTACTGGAAATGCAAATAGTTTTATTTTTACATTTGTAATTTCAAAAATAAAAATGAAGATTTCAGCATTATTAATTTTGCTTTATAATTTGATATTCGTTACAGCTTTTTTACCTATTAATTTTAATAAGTTTGACCTTTTAGATCATTGAAAATGGGGGCCAGTGAAGCAATAGAGAATTGTGGTAGAAATACAGAATTTAAAAGTAGAGTTCAGAAAGAATCAAAGATTGGAAAAAAACAGGAAATATAAAAGTTTTAAAAGAGAGAGTTCATTTAAATTAAAAATAACAATGTGGAAACAATGTAAATGAGCCAACTTCTGTTGAGCATGACTGTCATAGAATTTGCAAACAAGAGATCACACAAGTTCTTATTTAATGAAGATTTAACTACTCAAAATAATGGAAATTAACAAGAACATTATTCTCATCAAATCTACAATGTAAACAGGTCAGACCAAAATATCCTTGCAACTTTATATTCTTTATTAAATGAAGATTTAATTACTAATTAAAACCATGAGAATAAAAAAGAGACTCAAATTTATATCAACTTCATAACCCAGACAACAAAAGCAACTGCGACCTGCCTGTTAGAAGATAGAGAAAATAAAGGTCTTGAAATCAGAAAATTAGGGAAGAAATCCTCCAGAACATTTGACTGGATGATGATCTTGAAAATGGAGATATGATATCCTTCTGAGAATGTGAGAATATTGCTAGGAAAACACATTCCAATTCAAATGAATGATTAGAATTTTCTATTACATTAACAAGGCAGAACTTTTAATATTTTATTCCAAATTCTTTCAAATAGGAGATTTTACAAACTCCTATTAGCCATTGAATGTTTTGTGACAGAAAACACTTAAATTGTCAATTAGAATTTTATGAAATTCCCTTTAAACACAAAAAATTACAGATATAATTACTAGAACTGAAAAAGGGTGAAATAAATAGCAAACAATTGATAGTATTCAAGAAATAAAAGTAAATATCAAACTAGTACATGGGAATAATTTTTTTCAGGTTTATTTGGGTATAATTGACAAAATTTGTATGGAATAATATTCTTTAAAGAATAATATTTTCAGACAAGATCATAGGAGGTAAAAAAAAGAATATTATATATTCAATATTCAGCCAAGCTTAATGATGTATTTCATGGCATACATACCAGCACAGTATTTACAGAACTTAATGGAAAATATCAAAGATTTATGGAGATAATTTTGAAATTTGGTGAAAAAATGACCCCAAATTTAAGATGGATAAAAACTGAAACAGATGATTCTCTAGTATGGTGCATTCAAAATAAAATTGTTAATGTAAGAGATGAGGAAATGAGATAAGAAATTATTCCTAAAATTGTTAAAAAACAAAAATTACTCAGTGTAAGTAGATTGTAGCAGAAATAAGTCTTGCTAAATAAGTAACATTTATTTATGTTGAGCCATTAGGAGAGAATAATAAAAAAGCTGACGTTAATGAATATTTCATTGGTTTCATTCCTATTGTAAAAAGTATAGGTTTTTATCTAAGGGAAGAATTAAAAAAAAACTTCAATTTTGGATTCTGATTTTAAAAATTGTTTAGAGTGAGACTGTGATACTGGTGATAACATGGTGGATAACAACAAAGGTGAGCACGCCAGGGTTTTGGAGAAAAATCTAGAAGTACATGCCATTTATGGCACACAGTTTGAATTTATTGCTAACACAGATGGCCTCAACACTGCTGATTTGATGACATTCTTTGGAACAATTTAAACATTACCTACAATATCTTCAGGATCTGGCCAAATGTGGAACATTTTGAGAAAGATGTAAAATTTGATCTAATGAATACTCTAGGCTATACAATGGGAATACTGATGAAATGCTGTCAAAACAATTAAACAAAATTCAAAACGTACAATAGCAGTTAGGTGAAACAACTGAAAAATTTTCAAATAGTGAATTGTGGATTTTGGCAGATAATGAAACTAAATTTTAATATATCTATCCATATATTTGCTTGGTGTTAATAATATTAGCAAAAGCTTAGAAAAAACAGATATGACTTTGGCTATATCACTTTCAACAGTATTTTAAAACTCATAAAATGTAAAGAAAATGTTTTATAGATAGAATGAAACTTCATGTGCAATATATAACAAAAGTGACAATCTGAAAAAATACAAGAAAATTAAAATGAGGAAATAAAAATGTTCACATGACCATGAAGGAGAAGCTTCATATGTAAAAAATATTTCGAAATGAATTTTTATAAAGTCTATTTTCTGACCAGTAGATATCAAGGTATCTTCCCAACCAAAGAAAGATTCAAATAAATTAAATAACATCTTACTCTTTTTTTTCCAAACGTTAAAAATGTGAAAGCAGAAGAATCAAGAAGTACTGTATGAATCTACATATTGTCTTAAGAGATTGTGGAACTCACAGTTGGAGCAACCTGTATGATGAAATTAAAATACTTTATAATATTTTGGGTGTTGTTAACTTCTCATATGCAAAAATCACATGTTTGAGTATGGCATGTGAAATTAATGTTCACTTCTGAACTAAGTATTGCTTTAAGAATTTTATTGACAATTCCAACTGCCACTGCCTCAGCCGGGCTGTTTCTGTAAATATAATTAATAAAACTCTGTAATAATTTTGAACCAAGAAAGGTTGTCTGACTTGACATTTCTTGTTAATAGAGCTCAAATTATGTGAGAATCTTGATTATAACAAATAATTAGTAGTTCTGGTGAACTAAAAGCAAGACAAATATATTTAATAGAATAAATAATAGTATTTTATAAATTATTGATGTCTTCATTACTCATCCAAATATCACTATCCATCAACACACTATTTAGACAGGTGCAATAGTAATTACATTCAGTACTCTTTGTTACTTTACTGATTTTCAGAAATGTAAAACCAATAGCCTTACATATATTTAAACATTTTTTGTTGCTATGAAGTTTTGTTGTCAAGATAGGATGATAGAACATATTTTAGATAACATTTTATTAACCTGATTTATAACTTTTAAATGTGGACTTCCATTTGTGCTCTAGCACCAATCCTACAAATGATAGGGGTAGACCTAGGGAAATGCTTCTCTTCTGCGCATGAGATTTATGAAATAGCCAGCAATGAACTTGCCTGTCGGGCAGTAGCCTGGAGGCCTATGCTTGGTCAACCTCATTTAGGTTAATGACTGGTAGGGATAGGCTCATGAAAAGCTGGGAGTTAGGCTCTAAGTATGGACAGCAAGCAAGCAATATTATTTGCAGCCCCTTTAAAAGATTTAGTACAGGCTGGAAAGAGCATAAGAATACCAGATGCCTGGGGATGAGGGTAAGGGGGAAGAGGTTACTCTTCATCACCTCTTCTCCACACCTGTTCTGGGATTTGCCATAGTAAAGAGCTAGATGCTATTACCTGGCCTTAGCCCTAATACTTTCAAAAACCATTTTTGAGCTATGTGCAGTAGCTCATGCCTGTAATCCTAGCATTTTGGGAGGCCCAAAAGGAGGATTACTTGAGGCCAGGAGTTGAAAACCAGTCTGTTCAACATAAAGAGACCTTGTCTCTATAAATAAGCAAACAAATAAAACATGTGTGCTCTTATCTCACCTGTCCAAGTTTACTCAATTAGAACTTGTAAGAATATTAACGTATTGTACTATATTGCTTTGATGGATTGGAGCTAAAAACAATTGTAAAATGCTTGGCAAAAATTAAGCCCAAATGAGTGTACCATGATAATATTTGGTATCCCTATAACACAATGAAAACTTACGTATCATGTGGTGATACTATTTGCCATATTTCCACTTTGTTGTTAATTACTTCCTTGGAAATATTTTATATGGATAAATATTTATCAGATTTAATAAACTTTCTTCAGCCCAATTATAGACTTTTTCTTTTCCCAGAACATGACCCCCCCCCACAAAAAAAGGAAAAATGTCTATCTACCTTGGATAGAGGAAGATTAAATTCCATTTATCTTCTCTTTTTCTAGTCTTCTGGTGGTAATTAACAGATGGTCCTTGTTTTCTATTTGATAGACCAATGAGCAAACATGTGCTTTATCTCTAGTGTGCAGAAGTAGTTTGTCATCTAATGCTTTATGTCATGACAACATTGAACTTAATTTACAAAACCACTTTTGCCCGCTTGGTAGATTATTTTGTTTCTCAGTCACACTGGTTCAAACATCAAATCCATAAAGATACTTTTCTTCACTTTGTAGTGGAAGTTACCTCGAACTGCTATTTTGGTTTTATTTTCAGAACGAGTCCTTAATAAAGCAAATTAAAAAGTTAATAATATTTGGAAAGTGTAGCAAAAATCTTGCTTTTTCCTGCCTCTTGTGACTATGGTCTATATCAATGTAAATAACAATAGAGGCAAATGTCTACTGTTTTTGTTTTGTTTTTCTTCATCTGTATGATAGAAACCTACACTAGTTATATATTGGTGTGTAACCGATTACTACAACAATTAGTGGCTTAAAACAACCAACATGCATTATTTCATAGTTTCTGTGGATCAGGAATTTGGGAGTAGATCAGCTGGGGGACTCTGACTCAGGATGTCTCATAAGGTTGGAATCAAGACATCAGCTAGGACTGTAATCATCTCAAGGTTTGACTGGGGCTGAGGGACCTGCTTCCAATATGGCTTATTGCCGTGACTTGTTATTTTACCATGTGGGCCTTTCTGTGGAGTTGCTCAAGTGTCCCCACCACATGGTAACTGGTTTCCCCCAGAGTGAGTGCCCTAACCTTTGAAGTCACATTCCATCACTCTTTCTGTATTTTACTGGTGATACAGACCAATCCTGATACAATGTGAGAGGACAAATACCAGAGCATGAATAACAGGAGGCAGGATCACTGAGAGCCAGCCTGGAGACTAGCTACCACAAATGGGATTGTATTTGGAATACTCAGTAACTAGGGTTGAAGCCAAAATGCACCTAGGAAAAGTTGTGTCATTTGAGTTCTTGAATGCTTCTTAGCTTTTGAGATATATATGGGCTACCATTTGAGGCAATGGTAAAAAAAAGTTGGACTTGGAAGCCAAAAAGATCAGTTCAGTTCTAGGCCCTTACTACCTGTGGAGGAGATTTGATTTAAATCTGGCTATCTCAGTTTGTTTTTCTTTAGAATAGGGGAATTAATACACACCTATCTATGCTTAATAGATTGTGGTACAAGAGAAAAAGTCTTAGTTCTAAGATAATGCCAGGCATACAGGAGCTAAACAAATGCTAGTTTCCTTTCCCCTTTCCTTCAAGATATCCAAGCAGAATTTTCCAAACATTGTGCCACGAAATACCACTTTGCCATTCCTCCAAAACCCCTAGGTCTGTTGCCTCTGGCTGAGACTGCCTCCCTCAAATGTGCCAGACAAATATTCATATCCTATATATTTATCATTGTGAAAAACTTTATATACCACTTCTCTAAAGGAGGATTTATTTAGCCACTAGAAATTAATGTAGGACTAGAGGTCCTAGCCAGAGCAATTAGGCAAGAGAAAGAAATAAAAGGCCTCTAAATTGGAAAGAAAGAAGTTAAATTGTCCCTGTCTGCAGATGCCATGACCTCATGTATAGAAAACCCTAAAGACCCCACCAAAAAACTGTTAGCACTAATAAGCAAATTCAGTAAAGTTGCAGGATACACATCAACATACAAAAATAGTAGCATTTCTATACTCTAACAGCAAACTATCTGAAAAAGAAATGAAGAAAACTATCCCATTTATAATACAAGTATCTACAAAAAATACTCAGGAATAAATTTAACTAAGGAGGTGAAAGATCTCTACACTAAAAGTTATAAAATATTGATGAAGGAAATTGAAGAGGACACAAATAACTGCAAGGATATCCCATGTTGATAGACTTGGGGAATTAAGTTGTTAAAATGTCCATACTACCCGAAGAGATCAATGTAATCCCTATAAAAATACCAATGACATTCTTCACAGAAATAAAAAAAAAATTTATGAAACCACAAAAACTCTGAATAGCCAAAGCAATCTTGAACAAAAAGAATAGAGGTAGAGGTATCATACTACCAGACTTCAAAATATACTACAAAGGTATGGTAACCAAAACAGCATGCTACTGACATAAAAACAAACATATTGACCAGTGGAATGGAATAGAAGGCCCCCAAGTAAATCCACACATATACAGACAATGATTTCCAACAAAGATACCAAGAACAAACAATAGGGAAAGGGCAATCTCTTCAAGAAATGGTGCTGGGAAAAGTAGATATTCACATGCAGAAGAATCACATTAGATCTGCATCTCATACCATATAAAAAAATCAAATCAGAGTGGATTAAAGACTTAAACATAAGACCTCAAACTATGAAACTACTAGAAGAAAATAGAGTTGAAAAAGCTCCATGACATTGGTCTGTGCAATGATTTTTTTAGACATGACCCCAAAAGCATCAGCAACAAAAGTGAAAATAGACAAATGGGATTACATGAAATTAAAAAGTTTCTATGTGGCAAAGGAAACAAACAACAGATTGAAGAGACAACCTACATAATGGGAGAAAATATTAGCAAACTATGTATCTGATAAGGGGTTACTATCCAAAATATAGAAATAATTCAAACAACCCAATAACAAGAAAACAAATCACCCAATTAAAAAATGCAGAAGCTGGATACAGTGGCATGTGCCTGTAGTCCCAGCTACTGGGGATGCTGAGGCAGGAGGATTGCTTGAGCCCAGGAGTTTGAGGCCAGCCTGGACAACACAGTGAGACCCTGTTTCTAAATAAATAATAAATTTTAAAAAATAAGTGGACAAAGTACCCAAATAGACATTTCTCAAAACAAGACATACAAATGACCAACAGGTATATGAAAAAATGCTCACTATCATTTATCATCAGAGAAATGCAAATTAAAATCACAGTGAGATATCATCACCTCACGTCTGTTAGAGTGGCTACTATAAAAATGAGAAAAGATAACTAGTATTGATGAGGATGTGGAGAAAAAGGAACTCTCACACACTGTTGGTGGGAAGATAAATTAGTACAGCCATTATGGAAAACAGTATGGAGGTTTCTCAAATTAAACATAGAACTACCATAAGATCCAGCAATCCCACTACTGGGTATATATCATACACACACACACACACACACACACACACACACACATATGTGTGTGTATGCATCCATTATATATTCCATTATATATATATATAATGGAATGCCTAAATTAATCTAATTCACATATGCATTACCTAACATAGTTTTTTTCTTTTTTGGTGAGAACCCTACATCCACTCTCTTAGCATTTTTCAAGAATACAATATACTGTTAACAATAGTCACCATGCTGTACAATAGATCTCTTCAACATATTCCTCCTATCTAAATGAAATTTTGTATCTATTAACCAGCATCTCCCCAACACCCACTCCAACCACCCCGACCCCTGATAACCACATTCTACTCTCTACTTTTATAAGATTAACATTTTTAGTTTTCACATATAACTGAGATCATGTGGTATTTGTCTTTCTATGCCTGGCTTAATACATACATTTAATGTCTCTAGGTTCATCCATGTTGTCACAAATGATAGAGCTTCCTTCTTTTGTGTGGCTGAGTAGTATTCCATTGTGTATATATGCTACATTTTTCTTCATCCATTCATTCAATGATGGACATTTAAGTTGTATATAAGTATATATATATATATATTTTAAAGTATATATATACTTCAAGATATATATAATATTTTTATATTATATATACTTATTTTATATATATACTTCAAAATATATATTTTGAAGTATATATATAAAATAAGTATATATAAAAAATATATTTAAGTATATATATATATACTTCAAAGCAGTATGTTGTACACAGTAAATACATACAGTTTTTTCCATTAATTAAAATTTTTTTAAATAATTGGGATAGTAAAAATATAGCAACAAGGAAACACATCATAATCAGGTACTCCGTCTAATTATGATTACCTCTTCCTAAGAGAACTGTTTCAACACAATTATGAGAAAGTACCTAGTAACATCTTAGAACAGTCTTCCCAAAACTGTCTGATCCCCAAAGCAAAGGTTCTGACCTAAATTATAATCTCCAAGGGATGGAGCTGGGAATCTGTATTTTTAACAAGGAATCCTAAAATTCTTGTGATTAGGGAAGTCTAGAAAATACTACATCTGGTGAATTTATCTCTGGAAGGTGTAATATGGGGAGCGTAAAGAGTGGAATGGGGGGAACTGGGGTGGGATGAAGGTGGGAGGAATTAGATACCTAGAAAAAATAAAAGGAAATGTTGAGAATTTCTCACTTAGAAATTCTGGCATTGTCACTGATTTAGCATTTCCAGGTCCGTGTGTGTCTGTGTGTTTGTGTGTTTGTGTGTGTGTGTGTGTAAAGCAGGGGGTGGAGCCGCTACCAGTCTGTGGATACTATATTTGCAATTCATTCAGTGTAACTAGTATGTAGGATGTGCCCACTGTGTTTAGGACCTCTTAATATGGAAGTGGCTTCCCCATCCCTGCTCAGCTACTTCGGTATGATGAACTAGGCAAAACAGCTCTCTTTGCCTACTCTGCATTTGATAATATTACTCTATCTGGAATTCAAATGCCTACCATGTCTGGGCATGAAAGGCAGAGTGAAACTGATTGGTTTAGGAAGATAGGGAAGATCTCCAAGTTTATTTTCAGTTAAAAAAAAAGAGAGAAAAAGCAGGATGTATAATATTTTACCTTTGTAAAAAGGGGAGAAATAAGACTATCAATGCATTTTTTTTTTTTAATTTGCCTAAAGAGACAATAGAAGAATACACAAGAAACGAATATAGGAGATGACCTTGAGAGAAGTTGGGGGGAAATGGGGAGATAAGACACAGAGGTGGGAGTGAGACTATTTACTGTACAGTAAACACTTTTTTAAAAAAGATTTTGAACTAAATGAATTTATTCCCTTTTTAAGAAAATAAAAACAAAATATAACAATATGCAGGCCACACCAGATAAGACTATGGACTGAATTTGGCCTATAAACTGCCATTTGAGACCTCTATATTATACATATCCCTGTGCTTAAACCAGTGGAGTCTGAATCATTGTTAATTCATTCAGTAAACATTTACTGAGTACCTCCTGAGGTCCAATCTACATGTTTAGGTGCCAGGGCACTATCACTGCCCTGAAGGAGTCTCTGTCTCTAGACTCTCTAGTGGCCTTGCTTGGTGAATATTTAAAAACGTATTATTTTTATTGCTTAGGAAACTTTAATTGATAACTGTTTTCAAGCTGAATCTCTAGTGAATAGGTAAGACTTGGTTGCAGATTAGCAATACCTGTTTGTATATACACAATTAATATTTAAGACCATACAAATATTTTGATCTTAACTATTTTGAAATAAGCCCTTCTTAGCTTGTTTGCCCTGTTAATTTGTTAGGCCAATACTTATGTTCATTATCCCAAGATAAACTTAAACCCAAGCCAAGTCAAATAATTGCAAATTCTAGACAAAACAAATATGTATTAATGAAATTTAAATGTATTTGTAAATAAAATGTCTGAGAGCAAACTGTTCTCAATGATAGGGAGGAAATATGAATAAAGAGAGGAGAGTCAGGAATAAAATGGAAATCTGATCTACCTTCCCTTGTGGAAAAAATAGATGTGACCTAGCCTCTTTGAATCTGGTAATCTAATCTTGACACTAATAATCTTATCTCTTCTGGAGCCATATTTTGGCTTCTTTCCCCACAATCCCCACCACATTAACTCCCGGAAATGTACAGTGCATGTAGAAAAGCAATGACTTCTTCCCTGTGGTAGAATGGAGACCTGTGTTCCCCAATCCCATGTAAAGGTGCCAATAGAAGTTTAGATTGGCTCAGATGTAGAAATACATTTCCTACCATGATGCTGGGAAACGTTTCAGGTTTCTGTTCTGTTTCTGTGTTCTTAAAGACTCTGCTGCCTGAAAATTCTATTCAAAAGTCTACTTTGCTATGACTAATTGTTAGGCAAGCAGCAGAGTTACTCAAGACAAATATTACTGGTTTTGAACTGACATTAATATCTTTAGAAAGCCTAACTATCTGTGTGGGGCAACATTTTTAATCAGAATGTCACCTGAAGGCCTCCAGAAGTTAAATAACTTTATTATGTGAGAAGAAAAAGATTCATTAACATTTTGCCATGTATGTGTGGATAAATTATTCTTTCTGGGCAATGAAACAAGAATGCCAACACTATATATGTTTAATAAAACTTGTGCTAGGTTGGCAGTTAATATTATATCTAGTAGATTTTTGCATCTGTTTCAGTTGTCTTCTGTGACATCACAAAAAACCCCAACATTTAGTGGCTTAAAACAATTCACTGCTGTTGCTCATGGCTCTGTAGGTTGACCAGGCTCAACTCAGCTTGGAGTTCTTGTTTGGGACCTCTCATATGGTGGTGGTTTGATGGTGGCTGGGGCTAGAGTAATCTGAAGGCTTGCCTGGGGTGGATATCTAAGATGGCTTCCTGACGCACATCTTTGGCTCATCTTCTGGAATGACTGGAAGAGCTAGAGGTTGGTATCTTTCTCTGTCCACATGGCGTTTTCACATGACTATCTTCAGATTCATCGCAATATTGCAGTGTAACTGTGGAGTAGTTAGAGTTTTTATGAGAGCGGTTTCCTCCAGAGTGAGAATTCAAGAGACCCTGGCAGAAGCTGCAAGACTTTCTATGACCTAGCTTAGAAGGTCATGCATTGTCAGTTTTGTTGCATTCTATTTGTCAAAAAGCTAGTCATACACAGGAGCCAACTGAAAGAGCTCCCAATGGCCAAAGCTGGAACAATTTCAGCAACAAAAAATAAAGTAGTGTTAGATTATAGCCCAAAGTATGGGCTAGGAATCTTTGCACAAATGATCAAATAAATGAATAAATAAATGGATGAGAATAGACAAACATCCCTTGAAGAATTTAAATGATTTATGTAGATATTGCATCCTCATGGAGGGGAAGCATAAATACCCATTCCTTTTTAAAAAAATTATTATACTTTAAGTTCTGGGTTACATGTGAAGAACGTGCAGTTTTGTTACATAGGTATACACGTGCCATGGTAGTTTGCTGCACCCATCAACTTGTCACCGACATTAGGTATTTCTCCTAATGTTATCCCTTCTGTAGCCCCCCCACCCCCCGCAGGCCCTGGTGTGTGATGTTCCCCTCCCTGTGTCCATGAGTTCTCATTGTTCAACTCCCACTTATGAGTGAGAACATGCAGTGTTTGCTTTTCTGATCTTGTAATACTTTGCTGAGAGTGATGGTTTCCAGCTTCATCCATGTCCCTGCAAAGGACATGAACTCATCCTTTTTTATGGCTGCATAGTATGCCATGGTGTATATGTGCCACATTTTCTTAATCCAGTCTATCATTGATGGACATCTGGGTTGGTTCCAAGCCTTTGCTGTTGTGAATAGTGCTGCAGAAAACATAAGTGTGCACATGTCTTTATCATAGAATGATTTATAATCCTTTGGGTATATGCCCAGTAATGAGATTGCTGGGTCAAATGGTATTTCTAGTTCTAGATCCTTGAGGAATCGCCACACTGTCTTCCACAATGGTTGAACTAATTTACATCCCCACCAACAGTGTAAAAGTATTCCTATTTTTCCACAACCTCTCCAGCATCTGTTGTTTCCTGATATTTTAATGATCACCATTCTGAGTGGCATGAGATGGTATCTCATTGTGGTTTTGATTTGCATTTCTCTAATGACCAGTGATGATGAACATTTTTTCATATATCTGTTGGCTGCATAAATGTCTTCTTTTGCGAAGTGTCTGTTTATATCCTTTGCCCATTTTTTTGATGGGGTTGTTTGCTTTTTTCTTGTAAACTTGTTTAAGTTCTTTGTAGATTCTGGGTATCAGCCCTTTGTCAGATGGCTAGATTGCAAACATTTTCTCCCATTCTGTAGGTTGTCCGTTCATGCTGATGATCGTTTCTTTTGCTGTGCAGAAGCTCTTTAGTTTAATTAGATCCAATTTGTCAATTTTGGCTTTTGTTGCCATTGCTTTTGGTGTTTTAGTCATGAAGTCTTTGCCCATGCCTATGTCCTGAATGTTATTGCCCAGGTTTTCTTCTGTGATTTTTATGGTCCTAGGTCTTACGTTTAAGTCTTTTATCCATCTTGAGTGATTTTTGCATAAGGTGTAAGGAAGGGGTCCAGTTTCAGTTTTTTGCATATGGCTAGCCAGTTTTCCCAACACCATTTATTAAATAGGGAATCTTTTCCCTATTGCTTGTGTGTGTCAAGTTTGTCAAAGATCAGATGGTGCTAGATGTGTGGTCTTATTTCTGAGGCCTCTATTCTGTTCCATTGGTTTATATATCTGTTTTGATACCAGTATCATGCTGTTTTGGTTGCTGTAGCCTTGTAGTATAGTTTGAAGTCAGGTAGCGTGATGCCTCCAGCATTGTTCTTCTTGCCCAGGATTATCTTGGCTATGCAGGCTCTTTTTTGGTTTCATATGAAGTTTAAAGTAGTTTTTTCCAATTCTGTGGAGAAAGTCAGTGATAGCTTGATGGGGATAGCATGAACCTATAAATTACTTTGGGCAGTAAGGCCATTTTCATGATATTGATCCTTCCTATCCATGAGCATGGAATGTTTTTACATTTGTTTGTGTCCTCTCTTATTTCCTTGAGTAGTGGTTTGTAGTTCTCCTTGAAGAGATCCTTCACATCCCTTGTAAGTTGGATTCCTAGGTATTTTATTCTCTTAGTAGCAATTGTGAATAGGAGTTCACTCATGATTTGGCTCTCTGTTTGTCTGTTATTGGTGTATAGGAATGCTTGTGATTTTTGCACATTGATTTTGTATCCTGAGACTTTGCTGAAGTTGCTTATCAGCTTGAGGAGATTTTGGGCTGGGACGATCGAGTTTTCTAAATATACAATCATGTCATCTGCAAACAGAGACAATTTGACTTCCTCTCTTCCTATTTGAATACCTTTTATTGCTTTCTTTTGCCTGACTGCCCTGGCCAGGACTTTCAATACTATGTTGAATAGGAGTGGTGAGAGAGGGCATCCTTGTCTTGTGCCAGTTTTCAAAGGGAGTGCTTCCAGGTTTTGCCCATTCAGTATGATATTGGCTGTGGGTTTGTCCTAAATAGCTCTTTTTATTTTGAGATACCTTCCATCGATACCTAGTTTATTGAGAGTTTTTAGCATGAAGGGCTGTTAAATTTTGTCAAAGGCCTTTTCTGCATCTATTGAGATAATCATGTGGTTTTTGTCATTGATTCTGTTTATGTGATGGATTACGTTTATTGATTTGCATATGTTGAACCAGCCTTGCATCCCAGGGAGGAAGCCGATTTGATCATGGTGGATAAGATTTTGATGTGCTTCTGAATTCGGTTTGCCAGTATTTTATTGAGATTTTTGCATCGATGTTCATCAGGGATATTGGCCTACAATTCTCTTTTTTTGTTGTGTCTCTGCTAGGCTTTGGTATCAGGATGTTGCTGACCTCATAAAATGAGTTAGGCAGGATTCCCTCTTTTTCTATTGATCGGAATAGTCTCAGAAGGAATGCTACCAGCTCTTCTTTGTACCTCTGGTAGAATTCGGCTGTGAATCCTTCTGGTCCTGGACATTTTTGGTTGGTAGGCTATTAATTATTGCCTCAATTTCAGAACCTGTTATTGATCTATTCAGAGATTCAACATCTTCCTGGTTTAGTCTTGGGAGGCATAAATACCCATTCCTTAAGTGTGGGTTGCTCATAGTGACTTCCTTCTTAAGAGTACAGTATGGGGTTGGGGGTGGAAAAGAGTACTGCTGCCACAGATCAAGGCCATTATCAACAGTGATAAATCATATTGACAGTATATATTCTTGATTAGAGTCATAAAAATGACCCTTTATTTTTATGGTCCTCCTCCCCAAAACTCATAATCCTAGTCTAATCATGAGAAAAACATCAGACAAGTTCTGATAGGGGACATCCAACAAATACTTGACCAGTACTCCTAAAAATTGTCAAGGTTATTAAAAACAAAGAAGGTCTATCTAAGAACCTGTCATAGCCAAGAGAAGTCTAAGGAAACATGACAAGTAAATGTAGTGTGATAGTCTAGATAAGATACAGGAACAAAAAACAATATTAGACAAAAAACTACATAAATCTAAATAAACTACTGTGGACCTTAGTTATTAATAATGTATAAATATGAGTTCACTAACTATAATAAATGTACCACACAGTTGTAAGATGATAATTATAGGAGAAATTGAGTGAAGGAATACATGGGATCTCTCTGTACTATGGCCTAATTTTTTTCTATAAATCTAAAACTATTATAAAAAAAAAAAGTCTGTTAGAAAAGATAGTCATAGGGCCAGCCCAGATTTGAGGGCAGGTTGTGAATAGTAGGAGGCATGGTTCTCTGGGGGACGATCTACAATAGTACCCATTTTACTGATTTTCTTCTGAGAATCTACCTTTCTACCCCTCCTCCCAGTTGATATGGCTGGAGCCTCACCCTTTAGTTCCAGAGGTAGAGCCAGTGACTCCTCTCTCTCACCGCAATGGGGGATTTGCCTCTCCTTTGCCACAGGATAGTTTCAGAGGTGAGCAGGAACTTAAGACAGGGCAATCAAAGTAATTTTCGGTCTGCTAGAAAAGTCCTTCTGGCCTTGAACTTGAGTATACAAGAGGTGGGAGCTGCTTCCTCTTATTTTACCATCAGGAGGGAGGAACTTGGAGGTGCCAGGGCCCACTAAATAGAGTCTGAGAAAGAAGCCAACAAAATCAGGTAACTGGGTGGGATACAGCCAAAAGTTAGAAAAAAGCTGTGGGACATTATAGAGCCCAGAATCCAGCCCTGTTTGGAAGAGCTCTACCTCTAGAGATTTCCTAGTTATGCAAGCCAATAGTCTTTTTGAGGGTCTTAAGTCAGTTTGATTTGACATTTTTTTCTTGGTCTCTTGCAATGGAAAAAGTTCCCAAATGATAGAACAAAACAATGTATTGTCCTCCAGTTTATTTCTGTGTTAAAGATGATCAGAATATCAATTGATTTTCAGATTGCTACCCTATTTATTCCCATATAATTCACTGTTTATCTAAAAATAAACTTGCAAGGAGTAAATTGGTTGATAAGAGCTCTTAAATGGTTACATAGCAAATGGAAAGTACTCAGTAAGTGTTCGATATGATTAATTATTATTTCAGCTTACTTTAAAAAGTTAAATCTTTTTAGTGGAGCCTCCCATTTAGCCTTAAATATGCCAATGATTATCATAGTAAAAAGTTAGAGAAGCTGTATGACAAAGTGGCTAAGAGTATGAGTTCTGTAATCTAATAGGTGTGGATTAAAATTCCAGCTCTGCTTCTCACTTGCTATGAATCCTAGAGTAAGTTACGTAATCTCTCTGAGCCTCAGTTTCATATTCTTAAAAATTAAAATAAAAATACCTCCCAGAAGTATAATTAAATAATGCTTGCAGAGGTTCAAGCTCAGTGCCTAATGCAGAATAGGTATTTCATCACATGTAATTATATTATTTTATACTGTGTGAAGATGAAATACTGAAATATTAGTCTAGAAAAGACTGGTCAAATAAACCAGAAGCCCATGGAAATGACAATGCTGAGTATATTGTATCAATGTATGTATTGCCTACCCCAAAATTAAAATGAAAAAAGTCTTAAAATTTATAAAATTTGTTTATTATAGAAGATATGACTAATAGTATATCTGAAAATTTTGGCTTACCATACTTTTTCTAAAATACAAGATTAAAAACACTAACTCAAAATGTATCATGATATCCTTTACTTGGCAGATCATGTGTTCAAAATCAACTATGTTCTTCTGAAATTGTGAATAAAAAGATTGCAGAATGCCGATCAGTAAGTTGAATAAGACGTCCATTTGTTCGATGGTCTCAGTGTCATAAAATTAACCTCATAGTCAATAAGGGACATCAAATTGAAATTATTTAAAACAAAATAGAGGGACTGAAAAATGGTCTGTTTAATACAAAATGCCTTTTAATAAACAAGTTAATGCAAGTGGTTTCGTTATTATAATGGGACCCTTTTGGTTGCAAATAAGAAAATCCAACTAAAACTATTTTCTCATCTAACAAATCTTGAGGTAGGGTGGCTTCTGGCTTAGTGGTATCATGAGGAACTCAAAGTTTCTTCATCTTTTATCTAACTGCCTCCCTGGTCACAAGTTGGCTGCAGTAATTCCTGTTATCATAGTCTCCCATTAACATCTAGAGGTAAGAAAAGAGGATCTCTTTCTTGTGTTTCTATAGAAGAATGAAGAAACCTTTTTCAGAAGCAACTTCCCCACTGTCCCATTCTGTATAGACTTCCCCTCCAAGTTTCACTGGCCAGAACAGGGTCATAAAGGAAATTAAAGTATCCTGATTGGTTTAGATGACTGAAGAGTCACCTTTAGGGGCTGAGGCTGGAACACTTGACTATGTGGCTGAATGCAGGTAATTCTGTCAGAATGGGAGAAGAGAAGAATCGATGCAGGGAAGGCAAACAAAAACCCTGCTTCACTGACAAGCACCTTTCAAAAAAATTCAGAAAAAGAATTCAATGATGAAAGCATACTATCAAATGCCATGCAATAGTTGGAAGGAATAAATGTATAGCAACATATATAGATCTTAGAAACACAATATTCAGTGAAAACAGTGGGAAATAACAGAACCTAATACAATATTTATGTTGCTTAGAAAAACATATATATTGGTACTTTCCCATGCTGCTGTTAGGAGTGAAAACTGGTGCAAGCACTTGGGAAAATCGTTCAGCAGTGCTATGGTTTGAATGTTTGTGTCCCATTCTCTCCCTTAATTCATGTGTTGAAACCTAACCCCCAAGGTGATGGTATTAGAAAGTTGTAACTTTGGAAGGTGATTAGGTCATAAGAGTGAAGCCCTCATGAATGGAATTAATGTTCTTATAAGAGGGACCCCGGAACTTTAAAAGGTTAAAACTTGCCCCTTCCACCATATAAAGACACAGCTAGAAGATCTATAAAAAACAGTCCTTCATCAGATACCAAATCTGCCAGTGTCTTGATTTTGGACTTTCTAGCCTCCAGTACTATGAGAAATAAATTTCTGTTTATAAACTATCCATGTAATGGTGTTTTTTTTATAGAAGCCTGAACAGACTAAGATAAGCAGGATCTAGTAAGGTTCAACAAAAGTATGCCCTACTTTCCTGCAATTCATCTTCTAAGTATATATACATGCTTACCTATGTGTCCCAAAGACATGGATGAGAATATTCATAGTAGCACCATTCATAATAGTTCCAAACTGGGAACTACTTACCCAAGTGTCTATCAACTACAAAATGGATAAATAAATGGTGACATAGTCACACACTGGAATACTGTACTGGAATACAGTATTTGCTGGAATACTATACAGCAATGAGAATGAATGAATGACTGTTGTGTGCTACACAGATGAAAGAAGTCAGTTACTAAAGAGTATATAATATATAATTCTATTTACATAAATTTCAAAACTAGGCAAAATTGATCTATAATCATAGAAGTCAAGAGAGTGGTTACCTTTGGGAAGTGAGCTGTAGTAACTGGGACAGGCCTTCTAGAGGTCTAATAATGTTTTTATTTCTTAATATGGCTGGTGGTTTCATGGGTTTGTTTTTTGTGAAAATTCATAGAGCTGGCCGGGCGCAGTGGCTCATGCCTGTAATCCCAGCACTTTGGGAGGCTGAGGCGGATGGATCACCTGAGGTCAGGAGTTTGAGGCCAGCCTGGCCAACATGGTGAAACCCTGTCTCTACTAAAAAGACAAAAATTTGCTGGGCATGGCGGCAGGCGCCTGTAATACCAGCTACTCAGGAGGCTGAGTCAGGAGAATCGCTTGAACCCAGGAGGCGGAGGTCGCAGTGAGCTGAGATGGCGCCATTGCACTCCAGCCTGGGTGACAAGAGTGAAACTCTGTCTCAAGAAAAAAAAAAAAAAAAAAAAAAAAAGAAAAAGAAAATTCATAGAGCTGTACAATTTTGACTTAGTGCAGTTTTCTGTATGCATGTTATACTTAATAAACTTTTTTTTCTTTGAAAAAACCATGCACTTGCAAAATAGCATTCACTTAATAAATATTCAGTGCTATTGCTAGGCACTGTCCAGTCACTGGTGATACAAAGTAAACTTTGTTCTTGACTTCATGGAGCTTATTTCTAATAATAAAATAAATGTAATAATAATGACAATAGATAATATTTAAATTTTGTGGATTGTGTGCCAGGTAAAATTGCAACCCTATGAGGCAGATACTATTATCATCCCTATTTTAGAGTTGAGAATTACCTGCTGAAGGTCACATAGTAAATAGCAGAGTGAAAATTCAAGCCTAGTAGGTCTAACTTTAGGGTTTTTAGGATTTAACCATGATGTCCTATTGCCTCTTATTTTAGTAAGAGGAGAGAGACAAAAAAATATATAGGTACAAAAAAGTTTCTCTGGTGAGGCAATAACTGCAACTGTGAAAAATAAATCACAGTATGGAGACAGAAAGTGACAAGGGGGTATGTTACTTTTTAAAATAAGACAGGGAAGTTTCCTCCCCAATTTTTAACATAAAGAGACATTTAAACAAATACATGGAGTGGGCCATGTGGATAACTGAGCAATGCGTATTTCAGGCAGAAAAAAACAGAGCAAGTACAAAGTCCCTGAGGTACATTTAGTAAGTTCAGGAAGTGGCTAGGAGGCCAGCGTGGCTGGAGTAGAATGAGATAGGGGAGAAGGGGAGGAGATGAAGTAAGAGGGTTATCTAGTGCCAGATCATGGACAGCGTTGCAGGCCGTTGTATTTTATAAGGATATACACACATCCAATAATATATATAATAAACATATTAGAGTGAGTAGGGAGAAGAATGGGTGACAGGATCTTGAATAAAAGAAAGAAATAGAACAAGGGAGAGATCTAGCACCAACCTATTAGGCTGGAGTGCCACGAATTGAGTATTACTAACTCAACTCTGCACCTAAGTTGTGGGATAGGGGTGAGTACAATTCTGGCTTAGTCTTTAATTAAAGTGCACTCCACATTCCATCTTCACTCCACCATAAGTTATCCAAAAATGTAACATAATTACATCAAATCTTCACTCCATGGAGGAAAGACATGCCCTAAGTGTGGTAAGACTTCCCCATTTCTGATAATTCATTCCCATATGGGCAGCAGTGTCTACAATGGATGGCACTGGCTCTGGCCTGCAATGTGGCAAGAAACTTCTTTACTTATTCACAAAATATTTTACAAAAGAGTAATAAGACATGGTGTATTAGTTCATTTTCACAGTGCTGATAAAGACATACCTGAGACTGAGAAGAAAAAGAGGTTTAATTGGACTTACAGTTCCACATGGCTGGGGAGGCCTCAGAATCATGGTGGGAGGTGAAAGGCACTTCTTACGTGGCAGCAGCAAGAGAAAAATGGGAAGAAGCAAAAGTGGAAACCCCTGATAAAACCATCAGATCTCGTGAAACTTATTCATTATCACGAGAATAGCACAGGAAAGACCAGCCCCCATGATTCAATTACCTTCCCCTGGGTCCCTCCCACAACGTGGGAATTCTGGGAGATATAATTCAAGTTGAGATTTGGGTAGGGACACAGCCAAACCATATCACATCATTCCTAAAGAACCACATTAGCATAAGACTTTTAAAAAATATATAGCCTAATAGTTTTACTTTTACCTGGGAATGTCAGACATATCGACAAACTACATGTGTTGATGCTTAAAACATAGCAAGTTCTTCAAAACAAATATCTTGCAAGCTCACAGTTAAGCCTCAAGAATCATCATTTCTTATTCATATTTAAAAACTAAATAGGTTTTCATCCGTGGCAGGGGTACGTCTATATACTTCATTGGTAGTAAGAGAGATTTTGCTTTAGGTTAGAAAAGTTTTGATTTTTTCAGGTGAATTATGGCAAATTCTACTGCCCTCTGTTCTTTATTTTTGAAGTGTTTGTTTTTAAACAAAGTTTCTATAAGAACTCAAATGAAATAATATTTAAAAACATTGTATCCTGGAAGCCCAATAGTTGTACTTCAGACTCTAACAAGGACTTTCAAAGAAAAAAGAAGAGTAGAAAAAGAATTGTCTTCTGTAATTTGCCTCTCACATGAGTTTCTAGGTTTCAGGGCTACATTAAAATAGAATTGTAAAATAGGTGGGCACTTTGAATACCAATTTATAATGCATTCATTCATCTCTTAACTGTTTGTTGAGTGTCTACCGAATGTCAAACACTGTGCTAAGTACCTGGGATATATTGATGAGGGAAAACAGACACAGTCTCTGTCTTCATAGTGCTGCAAGCTAATAGGGCAGGGTAGTGGACATCAGTAAAATAATCACATAAGCATGTGTAAAACTGCAAGTGTGACAAGCACTGTGGAGAAGAGGCTCATGATGCAATGAGGGAAGCCTGCTCTGGAGACATGATGATTAAAGTCTGATTTGAAGGAAGAAGGTAGTAAAGAACTTGCTTAAGGAGGAAAGGGAGAAGGCATGAAAAAGAGGGAACAACATGTGCAAAGCCAAGTGATTATAGGGAATATAGAACTGAAGGGAGGTCAAGGTGGCTGGAATTCTCAGTTAGAGAAAGCAGGAGTGTAGATGAAGGTCATACTCTTTCACTTGTTTCATCAATATTTGTTGAGCACCTATTATGCACTTAATATTGTTCTAAGTGCTTGGAATATTTAAGTGCTCAGTTTGTTATAAAAGTGAAGACACTGAAGAGTTTTAGCCAGGCCAGGATGGGGGTGGAGTGGTGATAGGATCATGTGATCATATTTGTGTTTTGCAAATATAACTAGCTCCAATATGGAGAATGGCTGAGAAAAGGCCAGAGTAAATTCTTTGGATGAGTTAGAGGCTACTACAGTAATTCAGCTAAGAGACAATGATAGCTTTGATGAGAAGAGTGATGCCAGAGATGACCAGAGTAGGTGGCTTCAAGAGATAATTTCAGATGCAAAATAGGACATTATGATAGACTGAGGGGGCAGAAAGGGAAATGTTAAGGATTCGTTTTCATTTTCTAACTTGCACAGCTGAATAGATTTACATAAAATAATGGCAATAATAATAATAATCAACATTACCCATAGCTTCCACCTAATTTTGGGGTGGTGAGGGGCTGTGGGTAGGAATTACTGAGATGTAGTCTTCAGTCAGAGTAGACTGAACTCACCATAAATGACCTAAAATGATTGCCTCAAATCTCTTCCTGATTTTTTTTTTTCTTAGGCAGAGTGGACATGTCCCAAATATGTCAGAACTTCCCCATTTCTGATACTCCAGGTGAACAGCGAAGGCTTTCATGCATGGCTTTGGCCATGCAATATTGCCAAGAGTCTTTTTTCCCCTTTAGACAAAGCTCTTTCTGAAAAGAGCAATAAGACGTAGTTCCCAAAGAGTAAATTAGGTATCCAATGGAAGGGGTGAAGCAAGGGCTGGAGAAGAATATACACCACACTCTCAGCCAGGAGCCATGTAGGATCAAAGTCTGGAGCATGGAGATACAGCGTGTGGGGCTGGAGCCAGGGTGAGTGAGAGGGCGTGGCTAAGAAAGGCTGAGGAAGCACGCTGAGCTGACATCCCCGGAGACCCTTTGTGCTTTGCTCAGGTTTGACTTTACCCTTAAAGGCAACAGGGAGACTTTGAAAAGGTTAGGAAAATATCAGGAGCAAGATTAGATTGGCATTTTAGAAAGACGACTTTATAATAATTTTTATGCTGTTCTTACTTTATGTACCTTTTCTGTATATGTGTTATTTTCACAATAAACATGATTTTTAAAAAAGAAGAGCTGATTTTGTCTGCAGTGTAGGTGGGTTTAGACTCAAAATGTGAGACAAGATGCAGTTATTTTCCTTTTTGGGTCTCATTTATTTATTTGTAAAAATATGGGCAATAACACCTCCTGGCATTATGTATGTTATATTCCCAGCATATAGTACTCAAGTAAATATAGTTCTTATTAATTTTAATGATGAAAGGAGTCTGAATTAAGGCAAATGCAATGGGAATGGAGAAAGGGAAATAGATGGCAGTGATGTTAAAGAGGTAGATTGTACAAGCGTCAGGGGCTGATTGAATGCCTCAGGGAGGCAGGGTGAGGGAGTTGCCATACTTCTCAGGGATCCCACTTGGGTGACTAGGCAGATGGTGATGTAATTTACTTAGAAAGAGAAAACAGGAAAAGTCCAGGGTTACTGGTGGAAGCTTGGGAATGAGAGGAATTATGAGCTCAGTGTAGAACTTGTTATACTTGGGATGCACATGGAGATGCCTGGAGACAGTTGGCTCTGTGAGTCTGTAGCTCAGGGGAAGTTAAGCTCCAGGATGGATATTGGGGAGTTGGTATTTTCTAAGGAAAATGTGCTCGGAGTAATGAACAGAACTGAGATTAGAAGCATAGAGAGCATTTTAAGAGAGAAGCAACAGAACAGGAGGCAAAAAAAAAAAAGAAAAAGAAAAAAAGGAGAAGAAGGAGATGAGGAAAAAATGGTCCTATATATTAAAAGTAGAAGGAATTTTAAGACAAGAGAGGAGAAAATTGTTAAGAGGAAATGAGTAGTTAATATTGTCAGCTGCCACAGAGAGGTCAGCTAAGGTTTGCACTGGGAAAAAAAGAAGCAGTAGATTTAGTAACGATGGGGAGGGAGAATATCAGAGTTTTGCCAGAAACCCTTGAGTCTGGAGTGGTACGGCTGGAGTCCAGATTGCAGTCTGTGAAGGAGTGGACAGGAGGTAAGAAGTGGACATGAGGTTGAATTGCCCTCTGTTCTTTCAGGGAGCTTGGCTGTGGGGGGAAAAGAGAGACATAGGAATGGTGAAGTTTTGTTTGTTGATTTTAAGAAGTGAACCACTTGGATGTGCAGGGAAGTAGCCAAGCTAGAGACAGAAAGAATTCTGAAGTATAGGGTGGGAGGGGGTGGAATTTGCTAGCACAGGTGAAGGAATTAGCCAGAAACCAGAAAAGGGGGGGTCAATTCCTCTGTGATGAGAAGAAAGCTGGCACTGATCAGTGTGGATAAAAACAGATAAAAGTGTGGGTTGAGATGGGCGTGTGTGGTAAGATGTTGAGGAAGTTCATGCTGATCATCTCAATAGTCTGTGAAGAGGTCTCTGAGGAGAATGGTGCTGGCCATAGGGCAAAAGCATTAGGAAGAGTAGACGTGGTTTTATTAAGCTATTTGGGGGAGCAGCTGCTCAGAAGTGAGCTTAGACAGGAGTTGAATGCTCCAATCCCTGCTGGGGTGGAAGGTGGCCAGTGGCTGGGTTTCCTGCAGTAGTGCTCCCTCTTGCAGCTGTGGGATTGAGGAAGGGGATAGCAGATGGGAGCCAGTAGGAAGACAAGGGAGACCGATGGGCGAGTACTGGAGTGTGCGGAGGAGCGGGCTCGGAAATGTGGGTCCAGGGGCACTCCTGAACCCCCAGAATTTAGCAACTTTTAAAAACCTAATTAAAAATAAATGATTTATATAATTTGAGGTCTTTGGACAATGGGAACACAGAATAAATTTTAAAATACTGGTGAGACAAAGGCAGTATTTACACAGGTATTACAAACACTTTGGGCCCTTGGGCCCTATTCTAAATTAACTTAAAAAAAATCATTGCAAGACAATGTATAGTTATCCTGTTTTTCCTCTTTCCCCAAATTTCCCTAAAGTGTTTATATCTGCTTGGTAAGGGGAAATAAAATGGGTTATAAGTGCTATTGATGCTTGATTTTTCATTCAGGCATGTGTGTGTGTGTGACACAGAGAGAGAGAGAAAATCAAGAAGTCTCTCTGCATTTTGTGACATTAGACGTCAAGTATGACTTCTGAACAACAATATATGTGGGAGTTGATGTTGGTGTAGATCTATAGCTAAAATTCTCCTGGAGGGTGATTTTTTTTTCTGGTAGGAATAAAGTATCGAAGTCAAACTGTTCAGGAATTTGTCTTTCAAATAAAAATATCTTTAAAATTCTGGCAGGAAGTAGGCAAGTTAAGCAGCTAGCCTGGGGCTGGGGGTAACTGCCAGGATAGTTCTGGAAGGAGCCAGTTATGTCAATAAATATTTGCTGCCAGGTGCTGCCTTTTAAAGGAGCGTTTGCCCCTTGTAAAGTTCTCCCCTAGGGCACTTTGAACTGGCCTGGATTGGCAGAGGAGGGGGAGAGAAATTAAGCCTTTTAGGGGAGACCGTCAATGACTCCTGTGAGTGATGAGGTTAGTGTGATGGCAGCCAGATTTCCTGCCAGAAATCGACCACCCCTGTGTTATAAAAATATCAGGAAGAGTTTCATAATGCCACCGTTCTTAGTAGTCCCAAACTGGAAACAAAATGCCAATTCCAGGAGAATGGTTAAATATATTATAGTTAATTAATTCTGTCATGAACAAGGAAGTACAGATACATACAACAACCAGATTAATCCTTGTCACAAAAGGATTGAGTAAAAATCTAAAATCCCAGAAAACCATTTATAATAGTACAATACCATTTTTTAACATTCCAAAACAAGAGAAGGAACAATAAACACCAAATTTAGGATCGTGCTTACTCATGAGGGGGCGAGGGATAGAGAAGACAGCACAGGGGAGAGAATGTAAGTGATCCGAGTTATTGCTGATATCATTGTTTGAGTTAGTACGTTCATGGGTGTTTATGTATTATTTAAAATAAAATATTAAATAAAGAGGGTCATACACTGATTGATGGAGTTAGTGCATTAGAAAGCAAAGAAGTATGCATTTCAAACAGCATGACATTGTGGGCACTAAATGTGACCATCACGTGGGCCCCTTTGGCAAGCCCAGCTCTTCTCACTTGGTGGGCTAGATCGGTCAGACTCTTCCTACAGGGTTTCTCTTCTAGTGTTGAAGATGGACTACAAACAACTGAAGAGTTCAGAAAGTGATGAGTACAAGACACAACCACACAACCAAACCAATCAGGACAATATCTTCATGAGTAAATATGTAGGTATATCTCTGGCTAGGTGCCCAGGAATAGATTAATTGGATGAAAGAATATGTACATTTAGATTTTTTAATAGATGCTGCCAAATTACTCTCCAAAAAGGTTGTACTAATTTGTAAAACCTTGTTTCCCTACATCTCTGCCAACACTGGTGATTATCAGTCTTTTGTCTTCACCAACTGGCAAAAAATGGTATCTCATTGTTCCTTCAAATGATCAAATTTTAGATGAGCTTTTGGTGTGGAAATCATTAGTGAGTAGAGACTCTTGGGGCACATATTTCTGTTCCATTATTGATGGAAGAATAGCTGTAGTTGTACATGCCTAAATACTTTGGGAACAAGTGTGACATGTGATTAGGTCTATTTATTACTCTCTGATCCATTTGGTCAGGAAGTAGCTCTTGCTTAAAACACGTGGGAGAATGGGAGAGGAGGAGAGGAATATTTCTCTGGTGCTTTTGTGTGCCCTGTAGACAGTGGATTAGGTGCTTTTACATATCCTTTCATTGAGTTTATTCTTTAGAGCAGCCCTCTGAAGTGGTATGGCGACCCAGAGACTTGAAGATCTTGCTCTAGTCCTGCAGTTGGAAGGTGATTCAGCTAGCATTCTGATTCCCAAAGCCCATGCTCTCATTTCAAATGTTTATTTTTTCCCTTAAGCCTAACAGAAGACAGCACCAACTTTAAGGATCTGGTCTTTTAATGGGTCTATTCCAGTGGTTCTCAATCTTGGCTATACATTGGAAACTCCTGAGGAGCCTGAAAAACTACTAATGCCCGTGTCCTACTCCCAGAGATTCTGATGTAATTGGTCTGGGGTACAGCCTGGACATAAGGATTTTGAAAAGCTCCCGGGGGATTCTAATGTTCAGCCAAGGTTGAGAGCCATTGGTTTAATTCAATGACCTCTAGACTTCTTTTTAGATTTGCATTACCTATAATTTGATTTTGTGACACTCTTTTGGCACCTTATCTCCTAAAAGTTTTGTGAGTTTTTTCCTTGGTTTATTTTGAGACTTTTGGAAAATTTCCATGATAGACTTTGGAATAATTACAGATATCCTGGTGCAAGATGAATAGAAAGACTGCATTACTAAATTCAGGCTGGGAATTGCTGAGCTAATTATTTATCAGGTCTTTATTTTGCAATTTAAAAAATCGGTAAACCAACTGCAGCATGACATAAGCAATCTTCTTGTAGGAGAGTATTAGCAAAATATCAGTATCACTTATGACTTTTCACAAATACATTTCATCTGTTACTAAACATTAAATAGGGCAGGACAGAGAGCTCAAAAAAGAAAATATATCAGCTGTAGTAAATAACATTTTATTCAAATATTACTCAGTTTTTCTGGGAATCATTTACCCACTGTCTTATAAAAGTAAAATACTTTCTGGTTTTTGACCACATACATATGATGAGCTTAGTTGGTAAAAACATTTCTCCCACCTATGGCATCAGGATGCCTCCCCCAACTCCACTACAGCTTTAGAAAAACTAAATAGTTAATTTTGGCAGCTCAGAGGGGATCATAGTGCCTCTTACCTATGCAGTTGTTGTGGTTTATTCTTAATATGTGTTGACGTTTGATATTATATTTCTTGGTGGTGTGGGCAGCAGTTATAAGAGAGCTGTGTGGTGATTCTAATAGAGACCTTGTTTTTTCCTTTCCAAAGCACTTATTATTGTTGTTTTATTATCGCTGTTACTATTTTAACTTGTAGTTTTTTTCCAAACCAGTTTAATATAGCTCTGATTATGAGGGCCTATTCTATTTCTGTGTGTCTTGGGAGCTTTTTATTTAAAAAAATATTTATTTATTATAAAGACAGGTTTTTCTCTGTTGCCCAGACTGGAGTGCAGTGGCTAGTCACAGGCACGATCACAGCACACTGTAGCTTTGAACTCCTGGACTTAAGCAATCCTCTAGCCTCAGCCTCAGCTTGTAGTTGGGACTACAGGAGCAAACCACCATGCCTGGCTTGTCCTGGGAGTTTTTCCCTTCTCCTTCCAGTTTTATTTTCTGTAAGTCTTATTCATCACGGCATAGTCCAGAGATCAGCTTTGCAAAAACCACGCACTGGGAAGGGACAAGAAAAGCCACACTTGGTAGGTTTTGCTTTTAATTCTGTGTCAGTGATTTCCTGTGGAAATTTGGTTTATTCTGTGTCATAATTTCCTAATCTATAAAAATGGAGATAATAGTTCCTGATTCCCCAGTTAAAATGAGGAACATACAATATTGCCGTATGTGAAAACACTTTGAAATATATAAAGTGTGGTTTAGTTCAATACTATTTATTTTGAGTGAGTGCATTTTCCTTCTAATATCTACAAAGTTGGTGGAAGAAACCTGAACCGTCTTGGAGCTGCACTGTGGTGTGTGAAGAGCATGTGAAACTGGAGGTAGAAGGCCTGGTGTGAATCAGGGCAAATCATCTCATCCCAGCTTTAGTTTTCATCTTTAAAATGAGGATGATAGAAAGAAACCATCTCAGTGGGTGGATGGATTAAATACATATTTCATGAATATGAAAGTACTTCGTAAACAGCAAAGTACCTCACAAACATTAGCTATTCTTCATTCAAATTTGAGTGCATGCTCCCCATCCTTGAAGCCATGCAGATTTATTCTTCAAGGCAGGTGTCTTTCTCCTTAGCCTCTAAACCCAGAATCTTGGTGTTAATGGCCAGAATCCCCCCTTTCTTCCATTTTACTTCTCCTTTACCAGGTCCTCCCACCTGGACATCGCCACCTCAGACCTTTCCCTCTTTCCCCTTCTTTACTCCCACCGCTCCCCCAAATCATATTGACATTTTCCTTCTCTGGGTTTTATTGTCTAAATTATGTAATTACAATTCTATTAACACAAATTAAGATGACATAATCTTTTTAGCAGCTGATTAACAGCTGCTATGGCTAGCATTTTAGATGACTAGATTATTTGTTAAATGCATCCAAAATAAATGTTACTAGATGGTGTTGTTCCTTTGGAGAGCATGCTGTATTTTAGCAGTGACCAAGAGTACTAGAACCCAAAGGAATGATGAATGCAAATATTATATTTCAGGTCTGTATTCAATATAAGGTGAATGTTTAAGGACAGGTGTGCATTTTGTTGCCATTCAAAGTATACCTTCTATTCAGCTCCTCACTCTGCTAAGCTATTATGCTGCTCTCAGATGGGAAGAAAACAAATGAACCAAAAACAATATTTTTTTCCTTTTGTGAATATAGATGAAAAGTTATTTAATAAGGCTTTGATAATTTTTCAGCAATTTTAATAACATTATATCATATAATATATACTTTACTTTTTTGGACACAGGAAATGCCTGGCAGGCTTTGCTTTAATTCTATATCAGTAATTTCCTGTGGAAATTTGGATTATTCTGTGTCATAATTTCCTTATCTATAAAAATGGAGATAATAGGTGAAGCTTTGTTGATGATAAACTTTTAAAATATCACACAAATCATCTGACACATATATGTAACATGACATTCACATCTTTACAAAAAAAACCCAGCCAGTTCTGTTCCTATTTTAATAGTATTCTATAAGGTTTTCTACCCCCAAAACACCCCAGTATCCTCTTTTTGTTTCTTTTTGAAAACATCGTTTTAAAGGGATAAGCACAGAGTTCCTAAAATCAGCTTACCTTACCTCCCCCTAGTTATGTATACCTAACATTGAGCAGTTGGTTTTTGAAGTTTTTCTATAAACTCACAGGAAAAAATACTAAACAAGTATCTCTGATTATCCTAGATATTTTTCTTTCTGGGAGTTAGGTTTTGCTTTCTTGCAGGTGTCTTACTAAGTCATAAATTTCAAAAACAAATGTATCTTCCATAACTACTTTGTACAGCCACAAAAAAGATTGCTTCTTTGGGGTAACTAATGACTTTTAAGGCACTCTTAAAAACAATGCCTCCTTCCTTTGGGCTATAAGAATGTTTAGGCTGAAAGGAACTGAAGGGCTATTTAGCCCCAACTCCTGTATTTATTTCCAGATGCACGAACTGGCTCCAAAGACCTGATGTGGACTTAAATTCACACAGATGGGTTGTTTTATTGGGGAGTTCTTGAGAAAGAGTTTGAATCGGCATATTGAGTATGTGAGATTCGAAACATCTGAGTTGTATTGGTTAGAGCTTTGTGCCATTGCATCTTTCAGATATTATTTGTCCATGCTTCTGTTTTCCTGGCAAGATGGAATGACAGTAGCAGCATTTCTGTCCTAATGCTGAGATGGGGAAAGTTTTATGTACATCATAGATATTTAAGTGAGAGATAAAAGTAAAGCCAGCCTCTGTTTTGAAATTTAGTTCTTCTCTGGCCTGAGATGGTCTCAATTCTTAACTCTTAGCCTTAGAAAAATAAGATTTTAAAGCATATGTGTGGGGAGACTTGGTATAATCTCTATCTAGTGAGGGATCTCTCTACCATCCCCAAGGAGTGCCTGGTCTTGGCTTGGACACTATTACAAAAATTTTTTTAGACAAATTAAATTTAGCAGTTATTTAGCAAAGAATGCTTCTCAGATTGGGCAGCCCCCAGAACCAGAACAGGTTCAGAGTGCCTCTGTGGCTGCTACATGGTTGGATAACTTTTATGGACAGAAAAAGGAAAGTGATGTGTGGAAGATGGAAGTGAACTATAGAAACACTATAGCTGAATTGGTTTCAACTCAGCATTTGCCTTGTTTGAACATGATTGAACATTTGGCAACCTGTGGTTGACTGAAACTCTGTGATTGCTATAAGAGTAGGTTACAATTCACAGTGTGTGGAGAAACCTTTAGGCAGAACTTAAAATATGTTAGGAGGCAGCTTTAGGCTAAACTTAATTTAACAACACTTTTAGGCAGAGCCGTCTCTGCTGGCTTCATTGTTGACAGCTCTATTTGTTTGAAAGTTTTTGACTATTTTGAGTTGAAATCTGCTCCCTGTAATTTCTGCCCACAAATTCTAGTCCTTTTTGGGGAAACCCAGACCCAATATACTATCAATTGACTTCTTTCTTTCTCATGAAGTCTTTTCCTTTCCGGAGTAATCACTTCCATGCCCTTCAGCTTTTCTTCATAAGGCATTATTTTCAGATTTCTGATTGATCTTCTTAGGACTCAGTTTGGTTTTTAAATTTTGTCTTTTAACATGTGAGGCTCAGAACTGAATACCTCTCCAGATGTGGTTGTCCATTATGGGATCTATGGCAAAACCATGACATCTGCTAGTGACACTGTATTTCTATTAATGGAGAATAAAAATACATTTACTTTCTTGACAGTTGCCTTATACTCTTGACAAATACTAAACTTGGAAAGAACTAACCCTTCTGGATATTTTCTGCATGAAATGTTGTCACATCGGGTTTCCTCTAGTCTGTGCAATTAAAATTTGAACCTACATTTATCTATGTTAGATGTTATATTTTTGGTTTCATTGTGGCAAGAGCATTTAAATTCTTGACTCTGCCCTTGATTGAAATCATTTGCATACTTTTCTTATGGTAGAAGAACAATCTTCAGATTTTGAGCAGTGGGGTGCCTTATTTTTCTTAGAAATATCGAGCAAAAGATGCATTGATTCTTGACCTTATTCAGGGTCTTCTATTTAAAATATGTGTGTGTGTGTGTGTTGTAGAGGTATGTGTGTAATGTGTGTTTGTAGTTGTTGCTGTGGTGCATTACCCAGATCTTCCCTTCAGAACCAAATCACTGATTCTCTACTGATGGGAAATTAGAGACTGAGGCTCCTACACTGAGTCCCTCCCTGGGAATTCCCTTCAAACAAAGAGTGTCTCACAGGATCACAACACCTTCCCAGGGACAGACTTCATACAATGATTGGCTGAGGCAGGGGAATAAAGGCTCAATCCTATTGCTTTGAGGATGGGCCATCCCAGCTCTAGAGATTCCCAGTGTTACAGCTGAATCTTTTGTGTTTGTGGCTGCATTGAAATTTAATACTTTTCTCTGGCCACACCTACTTCCTTCATTTTCCCACAGGTGTGGAACCCAAGGGTCCTCCTCAGTCAACTTCATGTTTTCAAATCTCCTTCAGAATCAGTTTTCCAGGGAAATTGACCTAAGAAATTTGGTACCAGAAGGGCTCTAAGAAAGCTGATTTTGAAGTGGGAATTTGGAGCTTGGTCACTGTAGTTGGCTAGTAATAGTGGATAATCTTTATTATGAAGTAGCCATCCAATGGTTAACGCTTTCACTGGTGAACTGGGATGGGATACCCAGGAAGGGAATGACTTGGCTGGTGCAACTTTTCAGATTTTTGAGAGGTACAAGTACTAATTGTAAGGATAGTGGAATTGGATGGCTATTGCTGAGTTCCATTAATGCATAGGAGAAAGACAAAAAAGCCGAAGTGTGAAAGTCTGGCAGACCTCCTTAACAGAAATTAAAGTTACTCTTATCTCCTACAGTCTGAAGGCAAAAATGCTGAAAACCACACCCAGGATTTTATTTTAAGAGTAGCATATCCCCAGAAAAGATTACATTTTCAGCCCCAGCAAATTTGCTATGCCAAGGCCCAGGCTGAAAAAACAGAATGACGAAAACTTTAGCTGGAAACATGGGGCAAGGTACCCAGCTCTCCCTAAACCTCCTGAGCTTACAGAAGTAGCCCCTTTTTTTTTGTTAGAGATGAGAACCCCACCCCTTACCTGAAGGCAATATAGAGACTTTTGCTTTGCAAAACTGCACCTACCTTCCTTGGTGGATCTGCTCCCACCTCCTGGCTACCTAGCATCATGCAAAACATAACCAGGTTACGGAAGTGTGAGCTTGCTAAGCAAGGAAAGGGACTAAGCCATGGAGCTGCAGAACCCAGAAGGACGGATAATCAGGAGGCTGAGAGCAACCACCCTAGTGAAAAGCTACAATTCTTTGCCAAAGTTTTGGACCTGAGCCAGTTTTCAGACTTAGAAGTCATTAATTCAAAATAAGTCTGGGTCCTCAGGAAGAAGTCCCCTGCAATAATAGCACGGCAAATGATATGGCAGTGTTTCTTCAAGTTATCCCCTAAAGGATCTAAGGCTATTTACTCAGGTAACTATCCTGGGAAAAGAATACTCAGAATTTTAAGGGTTGTTAGATACAGGGTCCAAAATGACCTTGATACCTTAAGACCTGTGGCTTCCTGTTAAGGGAGTGGTATGTGAAGGCCAGTAATAAATGGAATCCTGGCTCAGGTCTGGCTCATAATGTGTCCAATGCGTCCAAAGATTCACTCTGTGGTCACTTCACGGGGCTCTGAATGTGTAATGGAATGGGCATATAGGTAGTCACTACGACCTCCACATTGGTTCTTGGCCTGTGGGGTGAGAGTAGTCATAGTAAGGAGGCCAAGTGGAAGCCTCTGAAAATACCCCTTAACCCTACTCAAGAGAGTGCATCAACAATATTATATTCCTGATGCAATAGGTAGAGACTAGTGCCACCCTTAAAGACCTGAAGGATGCAGGCAGTCCTTGTCCCTATTTCATTTATCAGCCTAGTCTAATAAATGAAAAAAACCATACAGATCCTGAAGGATTAGAGTAGAATACTGCAAACTCCACCAAGTAATAGCACAATTATAGCAGCTGTGTCAGATGTGGTATCTTTGCTAGAACAAATTAACACAGCCTCAGGCACATAGTATATGAGCATTAATTTGGTATCTGTGTTCTTTTCTATCCCTAACAGGAAAGAGGATCAGAAACAGTTTGCATTCACTAGAATAATAATAGTTCTAAGGTTATGTTAACTCTCCCACCCTCTAACATTATATAGTCCGAAGGGACACATGCACCACCTGGATTTTCTGTAGTACGTCATCTTTGTCCTCTATATTCATGACACCATGTTAGTTGGACTGGATGAACAATAAATGGCAAGTATGTTGGAAGTGTTGGTAAAGATCCACATGCTATAGATAGTGGGAAATAAATCCTATGAAGATTCAGGTGCTTGTCACAATAGTAGACTTTCCTGGGGTCTATTGGTTTGGGGCATGCTGGAATTTCCCTCCAAAATAAAGAACAAATTATTGCATTTCAAGCGTCCTATCACCAAGAAAAGGTAAAACATCCACTCGGCCTCTTCGAGTTCTGGAAGCAGTATATTCAACACTTGGGAACATTTCTTCTACCTGTTAACTGAGTGATATAAAAGGCACCCATCTCTGAGTAGGGCCCATAGCAGGAAAGGGCACGGTAGTCATTCTAGGCTATGCTGCAGGTGGCTTTGCTACTCAGGCCATATGACTAGGCTGACCATATGATATAAGAGGTGTTGGTAGTGGAAAAAGATAACATGTGGAGTTTGTGGCAAGCCCCCTGTATTAATCTGCTGGGCATGTTAAAATGCCATAGACTGGGTGGCTTAAACAATAGAAATATTTATTCTCACTGTTCTGGTAGCTAGAAGTCCCAGGTCAAGGTCTAGCAGGGTGGATTTCTGGTGAAGGGGCTCTTCTTGGCTTGCAGATGGCTGGCTTCTCACTGTGTTCTCATATGGCCTTTTGTATGATATGTTTGTGGAAGAGAGAGAGTTGGAGCACTCTGGTATCTTTTCTTATAAAGACACTAAAACTATTGGATTAAGACCCAACCGTTAGGACTCCATTCAACCTTAATTACTTCCTTAGATGCCCCATCTGCAAATACAGCTACACTGAGGGTTCAGGCTTCAACAATTTTTGGAGGGGACACAAAATTCCACTCCTAACACCCCTAAAAAAGAATCACAATGCAGACTCCTAGGACATGCCTTCTGTAGCAGAGAATTATACACCATTCAATAAACAGCTCCTGGGCTGCTACTGAGCACTAGATAGTGGGATACCAAATGACCCTGTAGCCCGAATGGCCTATCATGAACTGGATTGGGTCATACCACAAGTTAAAGTCTAGTGATCCCAGCAACAATCAAATATAAATAAAAGTGGTACGTTCACAAAGCCCATGCCATCTATCATTGTTTGAATGGCAGTTCTCTCCCATCTCACATATAGGACTGTAGGGACCAGGGGTCCTTATGGCCAGCTAACGGAGAAGAAAAAAGGCCTGAACTTGACTCACAGATGAATTGATCTGGGTACAAGCCAAAAATAGACTTGGTTGCACTATAGCCCCTCAGAGGTAGAGTGGCGTTGTAATATCCTCCCAGTATGTAGAGTTGTTGGTGTGCCCTTGTTATTCAGTGTGTGTGTGTGTGTAAAGAGAAGTAGCCAGAAGTAAGAATACTTATGAAGTCATGGACTATGGAAAATGGTTTGTCAGGGACATAGAAGGAGAATATGGAAGATAGAGGATAAGGAGGTCTGGGGAGAAGAATACAGATGCACACATGGGAGTAAGCCCTTAGTGTGAAGATATTTGTATTACATGTTAATCTCCACCAGAGAGCATCCATTATGGAAAAGGCACCATGAATGTCTAACCGAGTGGACAGAATGACTTAGCTGACATCAGCTAATCTCCATTCCCATTATGCAGTCTCCTATATGTTTGTTATATGGCGCCATCCCTCAAGAAAACCAAAGAATTGGTGACAGCCTGATTACACTGGACCCTTTTCACCTTGAAATCCGCATGTATTCTGGATGTGGGTTTTCCTTACCTTCTCACAGGGAAGTCAGCATCACTATCCAGCAGCTTAGAGAGTGTTTGATCCACCAGCTCAGGATTGGCATAACATTGTATCAGACCAAGGAACCCTTTACAGCAAAAGAGGAGTGAAAGTAGACACATGACCATAGGACCCACCAGCCTTATCAAATACCATACCACCCAGAAACTGCCTGTCTAGTAGAGTGATAGAATGACCTTGTGAAGACATAAGTGAAGTGTCAATTTGGAGATGATAACTTGTGAGGTTGGGGTGTAAGTGCAGCATATCCCTTAACCATCATTGTATAGTGCTGTGTGTCCAAGAGACAGAATGAATGGATCCAGGGATGAAGGCTTGAAAGTTGGAGTAGTGCCATTTACCATTTGAAGCCCATGTGAAGAATTTGGGCTTCCAGTCCCCACAACTTTGGGATCTGTGGGTTTAGAGGTCCTGCTTCTCAGAAGATGAACACTTTTATCAAGGGCCAGCTTAACAGTCCTATGAAACTTTAAGCTGTGGCTGCCACCCCATCACTTCAGGTTCCTCAGGCCAAGAGAACAGCAGTGAAAAGAAGGGGTCACCATCCTGGCAGGGATAATTGGTCCTGAGAGAAAATAGTAAGGCTGCTGCTACCCAATGGGGGTGTGGAAAAATCTGGTTGGCACTTAGGTGGCTCACTCGGGAGTTTCTTAGTACTCCTTTGCTCAATTTTGAGAGTGAATGGAAAAGTATAGAAGTCATGGACTGAGAACATGTCCCGCAGTGATGAGGTCTGGGTCACCCCCCAAGTTAAGCTGCCTTGACCAGCAGAGACACTAGCTTGGGATGAAGAGGGTCAAGAATGAGGGCTCAAGAAGAGGGTCGAGATACAGTAGGAAAGCAATGCACTGAGTATCCGTTGTATTGATATATATATATCAGTGTATATCAGAGTAACACCTCCCTCTCTCACATAAACTTCTGCAGGAAGAGATGACCAATCAGAATCTTGGTAGACTTCCCCACAGAGAAAGCACACCAGATCAAGTACAGCCCAACCATTGTGCCACTTGTATTTCTGTACAAGTGGATATAAATCTGGTGTGCTGTCCACATCCTCCCTTCAGGACTGAGGGACTCATTCCCGTAGTGGCTGGACTGCTGATGGCTGCTAGTTCTCAGCTGAATCTCTGCCTGGGTATTAGCTGAAGGGACCCATTCACTCAAGGTCATGACCCCCACCTGAGGGCAGCCCACAGCAAATGACTGGTCAATGTGGAGTTATAAAGTCTCAATCCCTTGAGACTTGGGTGGTCCAAGTCAGAAGGACCATCCCAGCTCCAGAGAACCCTGTAGGATTGGCTGAGTCTTTTGTCGCTATTGTAATACAGTTCAACTACTCCTTGTGCCCATTCCTATATCTTGTGCTCCTCCATAGTTGTTGATCCCAAGGATACTTTCCAAGAACTTTCCCTCCTGAAAATATTCATCTCAGAGTCTGTTTCCCAAGGAATGCATCCGAAGTCATACTGTTTCTTAGTCTGATAAATCAGCAAAGAGCAGAGACCCCATTCAAACTCTTTACACACAGACACACAATGGTACTTCAGTATACGATTCTGGTGTGTAGTCTTATTTAGTTGGGGGCTGTTGTAAGTACTTTACATGTCTCAGTTTATTTCATCATTTCAACAATTCTGGGAGGTTGCTACATGTCATTCCCAATTTACAGATGAGGAAATTGAGGCAGAGAGTTTAGGTGCCTTTCTGAATTCATACAAGTAGTTACTGTCAAAGGTGAGATTTGAGATTTATCATTCTGCCTCCTACTATGCTATGCTGTTGTAAAGCTTTTGGAACACAAGAAGGTGTGTGTGTGCTGGAGGCTCCTAAGCCATCATTAGTGTACGTGAGACTGTGAGTAAGAGCTTCCCAAGCATACATGATCCATTCCTCAGTTTACCTGTGGGGAAGCTAACCTAGTAGTCATCATGGTTTATTCTCAGGTGGAGACAGGGGAATAATTTAACTTGGTTACTTGTTAAAGATGCATTTAGCTATTAGAGGATTTTAAGTGACCTAGATTTGTGTGTTTTATTGGCCATGAGAACAAAGAGGTAAATGGTAGCAAAGAGATAGTAGTTTTTTTTCTGCTTTGACTCCAGTATTTCTTGACGCTATTGACCAGGTGATAGTTAAAAGCCATGCTTGGTTCTCTTACCTCTTCTTACCCTCTATAAGAGTGAAGGTTGAATAGAGATTATTTCAGGGAGTGGAGAAAGTTAGAGACTCTCATAAACCTAGAGTTTCCAGCCTTAATCTAAATTGTTTTTGCACAAAGCTAATTTTGATTATATAATATTCTGTTACAAATAAAGTTGGCATTAGAGTACTGCAGACAGCTGTTGAATGATAGGCAAAAGTATGTAATTGCAGCCCTCATAAAGATTTCATTTTTGTACTTTCATTTAAATTGATAATTAAATTTAAAGACATCAATCTTTATTAATTACAGAATGTGCCTAAACCCTGACCATGAGGATAGTTATTGTGGTAAAGTCTCTTGGTGCTGTCTGTCCAGTTATGAAACTTTTCTTCATTCACTTGTGCCTGATTTTCACAAGTGATATTCATTGTAGTTTGTGCCTGTGGCCTACAGGAGAAGAAAGCCACCTGTTTAACTATTTAAATAGTTATAAGCCCATAGTTGCCTGAAATAACCTAGTCTTTCGTAGAAAGGTATGAAATTCCCTCTTCTGGGAATTGTTTTTTGTTTCTGATTCTTGCCCTAGGTAACATTTATGCTACTATATTATTTCTATGCTATGTGCGTTAGTTAAACCTTCATAAAAATTAACAGAAGACTTCACAAAAAAGCCAGGCCAGATGTCCCCTTGCTTAGCTCCTTTTATCCTCTTTCCGCTGACTTCACATGTTGGTAATGGCTATGTATTTGGGTATATTTCTGGATTAAACATTTTAAAAGCTAATTGTTGCCTTCTGGTACTTGTTATTCCTGTTACCAATAGTTCCTAGTATTGTTAAAAAGTCCCTGATGAGTCAGTTCAAAAGGTTAGGGTTTAGTGAGAGGGATAGTACGTTTCTTTTTGGTGTAAACTATTAACATATATAAGTCTTTGGCTTTTTTTTTATCACTATTTCTTAAAACTTTGAAAGTATATTAATGAGTCAAATCAGCTTCCTTAAACATCAGTGAAATGTTTGGATGAACAATTTTTAAATTTTTATTTTAAAAAGCTTTAATGTTGTGAGGGAAAAAATTACTGGGGGAGGTACTCAAGAGAGCCTTTTGGGGTCCTGGAAATTCTTTATATCCTATGGTGGTTAATGATCTGTGTGTGTGTGTGTGTATGTGTGTGTGTGTATTTATATGTATATATGTAGAAATTAATTGAGCTGTATGTTTAAAACTTATTCTCTATACTGTGTATATATTACAACACAGTAAGGCAAATTAATATTTTCTAGTTTTGAAGCATCTTTTATTTTAAAGCATTTAGAACATGAGATAAGGTAAGTGATAGGATTTTTTTAAAGTTGTAAAGCACCGTGCAACTAAAAGACACCACAATCTAGAAATATAAATAGCATATTTGGTATACAAAGTGGGTTGTCCTCCACCCTGTAGACATGGATCTTTTAAACCCTGGTTTAGCCCCTCAGCCTGTTGCCAGAGAGTGAATTCTCTTTGTGCTGAGATGACTCTTAGCTCTGCCCCTGCTGTGGGCCTTAAAGGTTTAATTCTAGGGCAATTAACCCACAGATCCTTTTCAAAGCTTGTCACCTTACTATGACTATGAAAGAGCACATATTGTCCCTGGTATGATCATGAACAAAGTTTCCAACAATTGAAGGGGAATTCAGTGGAGTCAGGAACTGTATTAAGGAAATATGTTACAGGGGCAGAGAGAGCACCTCCTAAGAGTGTAATGAGGAAGAGAACAGACTAGAACACTCCCATTCCTGTTAAAGCTTTGTTAAGCATTTTATGACAGAAAACCGCTAGTGCAGGCAGGTTAATGAAGAGAGAAGATGAAAAACTGTTCTGTGAGTTTCAAACTAGGTCTATCATTAAAAGAGGTTTAAGTGTCACTTGCAAGCCAGTACTTTGGAGACTGAAAAGTTGTAGTATACCCTTTTAGTGTGAATCTTGCTGACAGGGTCAGCCTGAACAATAGGGCTTTGATAGACAGCCTGCATCCCTTTTGCTATGACAGGGTTTGATCTCTTATCTCTTATGATTTCTGACTCTCTTTTCCCCATTGACTCTGTACTGTTCCATTCATTCCCACTGCTTGCTATTTGGTAATGATTTCTCTAACAACTTCTTTTTTTTTTCTCTTTTTTAATACCTCTGCACTTTCTGCCTATTTCTTTCCATTTTTAAGTCCTTTCTCTAGCTTGTTTTAAGCCAGTTTCAGGGCAAATTCTTGCCTGTCTTCCTCTCATCTGTTTCTCAGCTAGATCAGGTTTCATATCTCTTACTACTTCAGCCCATATAAGTTTTCCCTTTCCTGTTGTAGTTACCGTCTGACTTTCAATGTGGCACTTAATTATATAATTTCTGATCTTATTTGTTTTTTTAAATTTTTAAAAATTAAAAATTTTTTGGAGACAAGATCTCACTCTATTGCCTAAGCTGGAGTACAGTGGTGTGATCATACCTCACTGCAACCTTGAACTCCTGGGCTCAAGCAATTCTCCCCCCTCAGTCTCCCTAGTAGCTAGGACTACAGGCATGCACCACCATGCCTGGCAAGTTAATAAAATTTTTTTTTGTAGAGATGGGGTCTTAGTATGTTGCCCAGGCTGGTCCCAAACTCCTGGCTTCAGTTGATCCTCCAGCCTCAGCCTCCCAAAGTGCTGGAATTACAGGTGTGAAGTCACTGCACCCAGTCCTGTTGTTTCTTAAGTGATTCATATTTATGCCTTATTTCTCCAGTTTTCTTGGAGGGAAAGCATCACCTTCATTTTCTATATACTTTAGGGGATAACACAGTGCTTTACATATAGTAAGCGATAAAACTACATCTGTGGAATAAACAAATTTATATTCAAGTTCCTATAATGTCAGGTACTCAATCCTTTGTTTAAAGTTAATGCCATGTAAAAATAGGTAATAGGGGTATTATATTTGAATTTCAAGCAATCTTGTGCTTAAGGTTATATTCTGTATTTTCTTTTTATTTTCCTTTTACAATTTAATCTGACACTGGGGCCAATTTTATAGGTGTAGGAAATCCTTTGTCAAATATAGTCTTCCAGTAAATACATGTTTTAAATAATGCAATGTGGATATGGCTCATTATAGTCTCTAAATAATTACCAGGGCCCTTCAGTAAGGGAAATACTTTTCTGATGGATCATTAGGAATACATTTGTGGCAGACTTTTAAACCATTACTAATCATAGAGATGGTCTTAATTGCTTTCGAAGTGAAGAATTCTTTGAAATGTGAAGAATCACTTGCTAAACTTTCTGATTTGCTAGACTAGATTTTCCTAAATTGGCCTAGTTTAAAATGGGCATACCTGTGCTTAAAAAGATCCAGAGACCTTCCACCTGTCTGCAAATACAAAATTAGCAGTAATAACTGACAATCAGCCTCCTTTCCCTCTGTCAGTTATAGGGACTATTTAAGGCTATATCTTTTTCATGCTCTTGAAGTAATGTGAGGTTTAGATTTGACTCCCTTTAATCTGAAACACTGACTTAGCTCCAAACCACTTAACATCCTGCCATTTTGCACTGGGAGGGGAAAAACAGCAATGTAATTTACTGTCCACATTTTATAGTTTTCCCTTAAAAAAAAAAAAAACTTGCTTACACAGTTCCTGTATTTGCACAGACTAGAGAGTGAAATGGCTTTTAAATGCAGCCCTGGCTGGGCAATGCCAGGAACCCACAGCAGCTGACAGGCCACTGTAGCTGGGGAAAGGCAGTCAGAGGTAAGGAGCATCTCTGGGAATAAAGGTGTCAGGGAGAGAGTGTGAGGGAAGATGTAGGCGGCACAGGTGGGAAGGACAGAGGGTCATGGCTGGCCTACACTTCATAACTTACGTGCACATCTAGACACATCTTGATAACGATCCTGTCATCATTTTAGTCAGGCAGAAGCATTTCCTGGGGCCTGACTCATTGCTTGGGAATTTCTTCACCATTACCCTGTCTGAACCCTGGTCTCTTAGAGATCTAGCCAAAAGAACCTCTGGCCTTATATATTATCTCTATTACTGAATGAACAGTGTCTGTCTTGGGCCTTGTCTAGGAAAACTGAATAAGAGGAAGGATTCCTGGAGTCTCACCTTCAGAATCATGCTCCACCCCGCTAGAACCTTACCCTGACTCCTGGTCCCTGTGCCCCACTGCCTCACATTTTTCAACTTCTGCTCCATATTCCTTTCCAGCTCCATCCATTCATGGAGCAGTTACTGAGCATCTGCTATGGGAACCCACCCACTGGACTAGTAAGGAACCCTGTATTAGTCAGGGTTCTTCGGAGAAACAGAACCAATAGGATTATGTGTGTGTGTGTGTGTGTATGTGTGTGTGTGTGTGTATATGTGCATGTATGCACCATGCCCACTTAATTTTTAATTATGTTCATGTATATATAAACATATATGTATATTAATTTACATATTTATATACATATGCATAGTAAATGTGTATGTAAATACATATATGCATATATTTAACTTAAATATATACACATGTGTGTATATGTATAAAATATATTATATATATACACACACACATATATGTATATATATACACACCTGTCTTCCTGTGTGTATATATACATATATACATACATACACCAATGTATACATTTTTACATATGGCTCTTGGTTTACATGTATACATACATGAAGACAAAATCAACAGGATGTATGCGTGTATGTATGTGTATATACGGATGTATATATGTATATATGTGTATGTGTATATCCAGATGTATATGTGTGTATGTGTGTGTATGTGTATATACAGATGTGAATATATATGTATACACATACACACACATCCTGTTGATTCCATCTTCATGTATGTATACATGTAAACCAAGAGCTGTATGTATATATGTATACATTGGTGTATGTATATATGTATAAATACACATGGGAAGACAGGTGTGTATATATACATATATATGTGTGTATGTATATAAAATATGTTTATATTACACATATATACACACATATATGTGTATTTTAAGAATTTAAGATTTATTTTAAGAAACCGGCTTATGTGATTGTGGAGACTGGAAAGCATGTGTGTATGTGTGTGTGTGTCTATGTGTGTGTGTGTGTGTGTGTATGCATACATACACATGCCCCAATAGTGTGTGTGTATCTATCTATCCATCTATCTTTTTTTAATTAAAAAATTTTAAGAGACAGGGTCTTGCTCTGTCACCCAGGCTGGAGTGCAGTGGTGCAATCGTAGCTCACGGTAGCCTTCACTCCTGGGCTCAAGTGGTCCTTCCACCTCAGCCTTCAGAATAACTAGCCCTACAGGTGTGTGCCACTACATCTGGGTAATTAAACACTTTTTTTTTTTTTTTTGTAGAGAGGGAGGTCTTGCTGTGTTGCCTAGGCTGGTCTTGAACTCCAGGCCTAAAGCAATCCTCCTGCCTTCACTTCCCAATGCGCTGGGATTACAGGCATGAGCCACCACACCCAGCCTATCTATCTTGATTTGTTTTAAGGATTTGGCTCATGTAGATGCAGAGATTGGCAAATCCAAATTATGCAAGCCAGGCATGATGGTTCACACCTGTAATCTCAGCACTTTGGGTGGACGATGTGAGAGGATCGCTTGAAGCCAGGAGTTTGAGACTAGCTTGGGCAACAAAGCAAGACCCTGTCTGTACAAAAATAAACCAGGGAAGTGTTGTGGTTGAAGCTTAAGTCTGAAGACAGTCTGGAGACATAATTCTCTCTTCCTTAGGGAAGGTCAGCCTTTATTCTCAGCCTTTATTCTATTAAAGCCCTCAAATGATTGGATGAGGCCCACCAACATTATGAGGGTAATATACTTCACTTAAAGTCTCGTGATTTAAATCTTAATCTCACTATCCCTAGTCAAGTAATTATTCCTTCCTCTCCATTTCCAAAGCCCTTTGTTTATAACTACTATGGAACCTACCACAAGCCTCATAACTTGATTTATAGTTATTTATTTATGTAAGCATCTTCCTAACTAGACATTTATTAATCAAGGACAAGGGCCCATATTATTTTCCTTTGTCAGAGTCACTATCTGTGATGACTGATTTTATGTATTAATTTGGGTAGGCTATAGTACCCACATATTGAAGGGACAGGATTCACAGTATGAGAAATTCTTCAAACACAGAATGCACATTCACAAGATGCTGGGTGGCCACAAACATGCCTACGTTAGTGAGTGAAGGAGAGGGAGGAATCAAAACTGATTCGAAGTTTTCTCATTTAGCAGCTGGGTGATTGGCGATGTTGTGACCAAGGCAAGGAAAATGGGAGGACTAGATCTGTGGGACAGAAAGACAAAATTGAGTTTTTGTTTTTGAATACGTTGAACTGAAGATATCTGCAGCACATCAGTGTGGAGACAGTTGTACAATAGACAGAAATGTGGGTTCTAGGCTTAAAATAGCAGATAGGACTAGAGATGTAAATTTCGTAACCACCCTATAGATGTGGCAATAGACAAGGCTAAACAGGAAGTATGTAACCCTAGGAACATCTGCCCCAGAAGGGCAGGTGGAAGAGGAGGAATGCTCGCCTAAGGACTAAGGAGAACAAGTTGGGGAGGTATAAGGAGAATCCAAAGACTGAGAAATCTACAGTGTCATGGAAATTAAAAGTGCAAAGGAAGAAGGTGGTGAGCAAGAAAGTGAAATGTTACAGAGAGATGAGTAGAGTGAGGACTAAGGGGCACTGGATTCCCCAGGCAGGAGGTCATTGGTGGTATGCAGAGGTGCTTTGCCTTAGGCCAAGATCACGACCCATTTAGGGTAGACAGTCACATGCTGTGGGCCTCTCCTCAGCCCTCACCAATATACAACATTCATCCTTTTGTACCCACCCTTCCCTCAGTCCCCGCAGTGTCCCTTCTCAAGCCCACTTCACCCTACATTTCCTAACAACCCTTCCCCAAACCAGCACCCCATTTGAGTCTCAGGTCCCAGCTCTATGCTTTCGCAGACACACCATTCCCCCAGCTACCACCACCATTACCATCTCTCTGTCTCCAGTCCCTTTCAGTTCTCTTTGGTATTTTTCTGATTGTAGAATCACTTGTCTAGCACTCCTATATGAGTCCCCAGGCATGAACCATTTTCTCTGCTTCCCTTTTTTCCATCCCTATTCCTAGGCATCCTTCCTACCCACCAATGGCACTGTCATTTTCCCCAAAGTCCTACCAATACTTCATGGACCAGCCCTCACCTGTACCCAAAGTTTTCCTGGCACCAGGCCTATTGTTCTTAATCTTTGGAGACTTTTCTGGCCAGCCTAGACCTACTTTTCTTTGCTTGTCTCTCACCTTTCTGGTTTTTCCTCTCACTTTGGATGCTGTTTTACTCCCCGGATTATGGTCCTTCCTTACTTTTGTATCTATCCTTTTTCCTTATCTGCTAGTTTTTTAAAAAAAAGTTTTAAAAAGCCATTATCTTTCAGAGATACATAATGAAATATTTATTGATGCAATGCTATGACTGGGACTTAATTCAAAATATTTGGAAGTGGGGGCAAGTGAGTTGGTATAAATGAAGAAACGATTGGTCATAAGTTGAAGCTGGTCATGGGTCATTGTTGAAGCTGACTGGTACATGGGTACATAATTTATATTACTCTCTCTACTTTTATATATGTTTAAAATTTTCCAATGAAAGGTTTTAATGCAAATTAAATTGATACAAAGAAAACTAATATTGATTAGAAAAGAAAACTTAAATTGATAAAAAATATAATAATACAGATGTGGCAAAAGTCATGGAGGTAATATTTGAATGCCTGGTGTTGGGAAAATACTAAAACAATAGAAAAGGAGCTCAGAATGGGTGGGGTATGGAGCATTATACCTTGAGGAGGGAGGAAAGAAGCCTTGGTAGTTATATTGTTAAGGCCTGACCCTCGTGGTTGTGGAGTCCTTATACTCTTCAGGGAGTAAGGGGTTGAAGAACAGGTAGGACTTGAAAGAACAATTTTGAAACAGCCACTGTGGGGAGGAGGAAGGAAGCCAGCCAAAGGTTAGCAGCAGCTATGGCTGGAGAACATGAATTTGCAGGAGAGCTACTCACCAGTGTCTTCATGACTTAAATGTCTTCTAAGTGACTCTAGGAGCTTTTACAGGTGCTTCAGCCTTTCTGCAAAAAATGAGAAGCATTTTCCTTAAATCAACTAAGATGTAAACTGCCCATGAAACCCATTTGTCTCTTTAAAATCTGTTTTACATATTGAGTTTCAGGGAGGATTTTCATAGAAAAAAAATCCACTGTTAAAATAATTTGACGAGATCAGCAATATCCCTGGCATAGCTGTGTACTTTCTGGTGTGTTATGCATTTGCTGCTACTTTTGTTGTGGGTGTTAAGTAGGACACACTGTAGCATGAGGGATATTGAGTCAATCTCAAAGGAAAGAGAATGTTGAGAGTGGCTTTTGCTCTTTGGAGTGGTTTATAGGGCTTTATCTCTCTCTTTGGTTAAGGCAGTGGTTTTCAACCTGTGCGTGTGCACACATATAATTTCAAGAGGTTCAAAGACAAGAGATTCTAGTCAAAATCCCAAATCCAAGCCCTGTGGAAAGAATGCTTCATGGGAACATGACCACTTGTGTTTAGCAAACAGAGGGCTTATTTGTGGCTTTCAGAAATGATGAGCAGTGTTGTCATTGAGATTGTTTATTCGAGATTGTTTATTCCACAGGCCTCTAATGTTAAAATTTGACTTTCCTATCTTAGTCCAGGAGCACTTACCAAAAGTTTTTCATTTAAGTCTGACTCAAAGTCTGTTATCCCTTTGATGCCAGATAATTGCTTTACATACACAACACTGGTAACAGTATGACATGTCCACATAATACAAGTTGTGTTTTATTTTATATTTTTAAAGAAAATTCTGTGTGTACAGACTTATGTGGTGAATCAGTAGCCGTGGTGGCATGTTTAAGAGGGAGAAGAGAGGTGACTGACATGTATTGAGCACTTAGGATACAGTAGGTGCTCTGTAACTTATTTAGTCCACATAGGATTGTCATTAGGCTGATATCACTTTTTCTATTTGAAAATGCAATAACATTCGCAAATAGAAAATAATCAGAAAGTCTAATACATTTGCCCAGAAGACCAGCTAATGAGTGGCTGAGTTGGCATTGAAACCCAGGTACATCTGTCCTCTAAAGCAGCAGTCCCCCACCTTTTTGGCACCAAGGACCAGTTTCCTTGAAGACAATTTTTCCACGGATGGATGGCAGTGGGGTGGGGATGGCTTTGGGATGAAACTTCCATCTCAGGTCATCAGACATTAGTTAGATTCTCATAAGGAGCCCACAACCTGGATCCCTTGCATGCACAGTTCACAATAGGGTTTCTCCTCCTGTGAGAATCTAATGCTGCCACTGATCTGACAGAAGGTGGAGCTCAGGCGGTAATGCTCATTCGCCTGCTGCCCACCTTCTGCTGTGAGACCCTGTTCCTAACAGGCCATGGACCACTACCGGTTCTTTGCCTAGGGGTTGAGGACCCCTGTTCTAAAGTTCTTTCTTGATAGAGAACGCTGGGTATTTATTGATTTTTAGCCACCTTGTATTCATATCTCTCTTCTTTAGAGAATGATTCTCCCATCATCCTCCCACCCCTGCCCCCATTCTATGGTGTGCTGTGAAACTATTCATCAAGGTTCCCGGCTGCATGACCCAAGCTAGGCTAATCACATTCTCTGTAAGTTGTTTGAATTTTATATCGAGAGACTCACAGATTGAAAAATTTGCTGGAACTAATTCTTTCTAGTGAACACCATGGAAGAGCTAACTGTTGGCACCTGCTACCTCGCTTCCCTGAACTACCCTATTGCTTCTCTAGACTTCTCTTTGTTTCTGTAAGTGATTCAATATCCTTTAACAAGCCCATTTCTTTTGTAGGTTAACTGATGTTTTGGCCTGGATAATGTTCCTTCAAAATACGTATGTTGAAGCTCTAAGCCCCCCAGTGTGGTGGTATTTGGAGTTAGGGACCTTGGGAGGTAATTAGGTTTAGATGAGGTCACGAGGGGTGGACCTTCATAATGGAATTAGTGCCCTTACAAGAAGAGACACCTGAGAACTTGTTGCTATCTCTTTGCCATGTAAAGACACAGTGAGAAGGTGGCCACTACAAGCTGAAGAGAGCCCTCACCAGAAACCAATTATGCTTGTACCCTTATCTCAGACTTCCAGCTGATGAGAAAATAAATTGCTGTTGTTTAAGGCACCACAGTCTTTGGTATTTTGTGATGGCAGCCTGGGCTGACTAGTACAGGTGGGAAGTTTCCATTGCTTCCCACAAAAGAATCTGACTATGCAAAATGACGAATGAGAAGGCATATTTTACCTTGTAGTACCTTGGCTCTGAGATGGGGAAGAAAGAAGGACAAAGGTTAAACCAGCAAATTCAGTGACTTGCTATCATCTCTAGATAGGAAAAGTTTGGTGAATAAGGAAGAGGTTGAAACTATTTCATAGTGTGTGATTTTGGAATTATTTATGGGTTATACTTATTCTTACTCTTCTGTATCTTGTTTGCATATTCCTCATTCCTAACTTAATCATGATTTAGCTCTTACATGGTGAATAAACCAGTGGAAACTTAGAAAATTAATTGGCCCAGGATACCTTTTTCTTTAGGCTGCAGAGCTGGCAAAATGAAAGCATATCCCCAGGAAGTGGTCTGCCAGGAAGAAAAGCTGCACTGAAATGGGCATCTAAATTTTTCCCTCCTACTTGTTTGCTTTGGTCTTAAAGAATGTTTGAAATTCCTACTGCCGGAATTTGTTCATTGGCGCACAGTCACCTCTTCTAATATAGGTTCGTCTTTTATTTTTAGAGCTTTGTTTTGATCTATATGTCTCTTAGTTCTCAGAGAAATGCATCCCATGAAATGATTCAGTTCTGAGAAATCAAGCCAGGTAAAGATGAAATGTAAGACTTTACCAACTCTATAATACTTTTCATCTGCTTTTAAAGATATACACCTTCCCACTAGGATTTCTTGGCATCATCTACATGTTTTCCTATTAGTTACAGACATTTTGAGCTTTCATGGTATCCTAGTTATCACCCCTCTTGTCTTACAGATGAGGAAATAGATGTCTAGAGTGGTAACTGGCTTATCAATAATTATGTAATTAATTTGTGACTAAGTAGGGACTCGAAACCAATTTTTCAGATTTCCAGTTCAGCTTTCGTTCTACTTCCACAAACTGCCAATTAATTGACCAAGCCAAGAGAATAAAAGCAATTCTCATTCATCCCAAACTAAAGAAAAATATGGAAAAGAAGAAATAGAGTTTTCAAAGTATTGAGTTTCATTGAGCAAAAGGGGAAGATTTGGAGCCATGTTGAGGAAAGAGGCAGAGAGGTAAAGCTTTCTGGAAGGATCATTTTTAAGCTTACTGCCAGATTGCTTTATTCCCTGGGCATGTGCCTGCATGTTTATTTCATGGGTTAAATGATCCCTTTAAGGTGAATGAAACACTGTCTCATTTCCTTGCAAACCAAAATTTAAATAAAATAATTTTTTCCCTTGGGAGTTTGTCACATTAAATCCACTAGGTTTAAGCATCTGTGTTGAAAACAGGCTAAGGGGAACTGGAACTTCATCTTATTTCTCTAATTGGTGTCTGTGCCTTCTTGCCTTTGGAGAAGTGAACATTGTCTGGGCATCCTACTCATGTTTCAGCTCTAGAGTGAATGTCCAGGGTCTGCTTGATAACTCTTTTTCTTCCTGGACAACCACGCCCTAGGTCAGGATGGTCTGTTTTCACTATGGGCCAGCTGTTCCAGGATTATTTTTTCAGGGTTGGAAACCACAATTTTGGACTCTGAGCCTGAGAATAAAAGTGTAAAGGAAAAGGTCAAATAACATTTTGTGGGATTATCTGCATTCTATTTGAAAACCAAGGAAGTCTATCTTCAGTGTTTTTTAGTACCCCTACTCTAAACATATTGCTCTAAACAACATATGATGAAAAGTCATAAATATTTAGTAAAAACACACATTCCTCTTCTTTCCTCTGGGCAACAAAAGCAAATATCGAAAAGGAGTAGAACAGTTGGAATTTATAATCTTCCTTCTGAACTAACAGGTACTTCTTCATAACCCTAAGGGGCTCGGGTTCTGGGCCTGGACTCCCAAATCCTTCTGCGTGTAAATAAAAAACAATGCTTAAAGCAAATATTTTAGTGAGGAAAACAACTTTGGAGCCATCCTTACCATAATGGGCTGCTGGAGTTGAGTAATTAGTAGCTATAGCATTTAGGGCAGGGTTTTAGGAAGTCAGTCTCTGTAGTTGAAAGCATTTGCCACGTCATAAGAATTTGTGTCATAAGAATATTCAGTGAATTTTTGGAAACAAACAAAAGGAAAGTAATAACCATCAAGCTCAATGACTGAAATTGGTTGTATTTTGTGAAGTTGTTCATTTTTTTCTCCTTGTATTTATATTTACAAAGCTTTGAGTCCTAAATTCCCATTATTTTTAATAAATATCAACAATAATATAAGCAAACATTTAAAAGTTAATTAGTAATTGTATCTTCCCAATATGATATATATTTTTGCATAATAGTTTCTAATTCTTTTCATGCATATAGATTTTATAATATTTATTAAAAAATTTTATATTATGCTTTTTTATGTAACATTCTGTCTTGACATTAAAATTATCCATGTTTTTAGTCTTATTAACAATTGCTTCTTTAAATGACTGATTAATATTTCATAGTATCTATCCTAATTTGCTGACTGCTACTGGCAACTTAGCCTTCAACTTTATTAAAGTATATTATAGAAATGTAAATGTATATCATAAATAACATTATATTGACATCTTAACATATATACCTTTTTATTTTATTATTCAGTTGAATTACTTTTTCATGAATAAATTCTCAGAAATGTTATAATGGTTAAGGTTACGAACATCTTTAGGGTTCTTGCTATTTATTGACAAATACTTTTTAAAGTGTATATAGCATGACTGTATAACTTTCTCTGCAATTTTATGTATATTTGGTATTATCATTTATTTGCTTTAATTTGCATTTCTTTGATTATTAGGCAGATATACATTTTTCTTTGTGGATTTTATTGTTTTTGCTAGTTGTATTTATTTGCATGTGAATTCTGTGGTATCGTCTGGATATTTGATCCACCCAAACTTCATGTTGAAATTGTGGGGCTGCTTAGGTCTTGGGGCCAGATCCCTCATGGATAGATTAATGCCCTTCCTGATGAGGGGAGGGAGTTTGTAAGTTCTGCCTCTATTAGTTCCTGAAATAACTGGTTGTTAAAGGGTCTGACACCTTCCTTCTCCCTTTCATGCTTCCTGTCTTGCCATGTGATACTGCCCACACTGGCTCCCCTTCTCCTTCCACCATGAGTGGAAGCAAGTTGATGCCCTCACCACAAGCAGATGCTGGTGCCATGCTTCCTGTACAGCCTGCAGAACCATAAGCCAAATAAACCCCTTTTCTTTATAAATTATCCAGCCTCAACATAAGATGAACTAACTTGTTTAATCTGTTTTACTATTTCTGTAAGGAACAGTACACTTTGACTACTGGATAGCTGGATTACCTATGCTATAGTAATCTTCAGACCAGGAACATTAGAACATTTTTTTCTTAGGTGAGATTTATCTGAAACCATCTCACTACATATTACATTTAGCCGATGTAACTATTAAATTGGTATAATAAAGAAATTATCCTACTTCTTGCTGTGCCCTCACATGGCAGAGGGAGAGAGAGCACATGCTCTCTTGTCTCTTATTATAAAGGTACTAATTCCATCGTGACAGCCCAACCCTCATGTCCTTATCTAAACCTAATTACCTTCCAGAGGCCTCATCTCTAGACACCATGACACTGGGGTTTCAACATATGAATTTTGGGAGAGACACAAACACTTAGTTCTTAACACTCCCCTTCTCCCTCAGGCCACTTCAGTCTACCCAAGTACACAGCCTCCTAATTAAGGGGTACTTGGTGATTCTTAGAGAGAGGGGTAAATTTTCATGAACATCTGATCAAGCTTTTTTTTTTTTTTTTTAGACGGAGTTTTGCTTTTGTTGCCCAGCCTGGAGTGCAATGGTGCAATCTCAGCTCACTGCAACCTCCGCCTCCCAGGTTCAAGCAATTCTCCTGACTCAGCCTCCCAAGTAGCTGGGATTACAGGAATGTGCCACCACGCCCGGCTAATTTTTTCATATTTTAGTAGAGATGGGGTTTCACCATCTTGATCAAGCTTTTAAAAATTGAATTAATAGGTATAGAACACAATGAAACAAACCAAGAAAGAACAAGTGGAAAGAAAGTAGTTAGAGCACTTAATGTCAAGTTAAATCAATCACTAAGCATAATTTGTCTTGTGGGTATTGATGATGGCATGTGGTATGTGTTGAGATTTAAGAATGTATTTCACAGTGACATGGATGGAGCTGGAAACCATTATCCTTAACAAACTAACACAGGAACAGAAAACCAAGTATCGCATGTTCTCACTTATAAGTGGGAGCTGAATGTTGAGAACATATGGACACATAGAGGGAAACAACACATACTGGGGCCTTTTGGAGGGTGCTGGGTGGGAGGCAGGAGAGGATCAGGAAGTATAATTAATGGGTTCTAGACTTAATACCTGGGAGATGAAATAATCTGTACAACAAAACCCCATGATACAAGTTTACCTATGTAACAAACCTGTATATGTACCCGTGCACTTAAAATAAAGTTAAAAAAAAAAAAACCTATTTAAATGATAGGAAGGCTGTTCTTTACATCTTACAACTCACACATTAACCAAAGAGGAAGGTCCCATTACTGCAGGGATCTTAGCAGTACTGGGACCTACCTCTTTGGTACTTTCCCCTGGGCCCCCTTCATTTCACTCCCTACCCACACTCTTTGTCCTGAGCTCCCACTTATCAAATGGCATCAGGCTTGTTACTCATTTGGCTATTTTCTCTTGTGAGTCAGAAATGATTCAATATCCTGGCAAGGGTTAGGAAGGCTAGTCTTTTTAAAGAGCTATCTTATAGGTAAATACAAACATGATAACTTGGGTGTTTGAAAACACTTTTAAGTATGTTTTTTACTAATTCTTAAGGTTGAAGAGATATCTTGGGATAAAAAATTGCATTAGTTGACAATTTTAAAAATGTAGTTTGTAAAGTCTGAATAACTCTTATTTGTATATGGTAAAAAGTGTAAATTACAAAAAAGATATACAATGAAAAATGAATTTCCTTCTCATTTCACATCCCTAGTTCTCTCTGTCTCCCCTTCAGAGGCAACCACTACTAATTACTTGCTAGCACCCTTCCACAAACATTCTCTACGTAATCAAACTTCAATATTGTTTATATAGCAACCTTTAAGAATCAATTAGGAACATACTATATACATCTTGGTTATTATTATTTTTAACTTAACCATGTTTTGTTTCTTAGAAATTTTTCTGTATCAGCACAAATAGCTTTATCCTATTCTTTTAAATGGCCCTATGATGAGGATATGCCTTAATTTATTAAAGTAGTCCTCTAATAATAGGTATTTAGGTTATTTCTAGTCTTTTAAAAAGCAAACCCCACTGCCTGAAAAGCCTTATATATACATATTCGTGCATTTGTGTGGTTTTGTAAGTATATTTGTAGTATATCTATAGGTTGAATAACAGCATGAAGAGAAATATGATCTTGTAGTGGTTAAAAGCATGATTATTATGGGTTTGACTGCCTGCTACCGGCCTACGACTTATTAGCCATATAACGTAGGACAAGTTACTCAACTTTCTGTACCTCAGTTTTCTTATCTGCAAAATGGGTATAAATAATAGTATATACCTTGAAGAGGTGTTATGGGCATTAAAGGACCTAACAGAAGTACATCATGCTGATATCCATATATAATACATTCTACATAAATTATCTTACTAGGATACTTTCCTGGAAAACAGGACTTTCTCTTTTAAAAATATTAATGCTATCATTGGATGATAACTGTTTTTCTTCTTGAAACTTGACAAAATCTCACTACTAAGCTTATTACAAATACTGATATAATTCATGCTCATTTTGGCTTGAAGGAGATAGTTTGGCAGGGCAAATTGAGAGTAAAGTTCCTGACCATAGGTATAAGTGAAAGTCTGAATTTAGTCTTAATTTGTTTTTGAACATTAGATTAAAGTTCATCATTTTGGACCTCAGTGTCCTTATCTGTTACATGCAGGGATTAGATTAGATGATCCCTAAAGTATCTTCCAGTTCCAACAATTATGTCTGTGCTTATTCCCTTCTCAAAATGAGACATGATTTATGTGGCTTAGACAATTATGGGAGATAAGTTTAAATCCTGACTCATCTAACTGTGACTTTGCACATGTTGTTCCCTGTGTGTGGAATGACCTTCCCCCTTGTCTGAGTGTTGAGCTGAGCTCTGATTCACCCTAGGAGACTCAACTCTGGCTGGGCCCTCTCTTTAAAGCCTTCCCCAAGTGCCCCAGCTGAGCTAGGCACAATTTCCCTTTGAGCTCTCTTAGCCCCTGTGTTATGTGGTAGGATAAGAGTGTGAAGCCTTAACTGATAACTTTTATATGTTATCAGCTTTGGTATTGTATTTTCGATGCACAAAGAAGAGATGGCACTTTCTTTTCTTGGATTGTAAGTTTCAAAAGTCTGGGTCCTATAAGGAATCAAAAGGCCTATGTGCCTAGATAAAATGATGACTGGGATGAATCATCCCCAAGCTTCCATGCTCCAGAGGACAGAAAGTTCTTCAGACAGAAGTAAGCAAAGGTTGAGTTGACACTGTGGATTCCTGACAAAGGACTGAGACTCTCTGCCTTGTCCTTTCCCCTAGCTCAGCACAGGGAGAAGGAGAGTGACAGAGTTTGCCAAGAGGTATGTGGAATCTGAACACAGAGGGAATCCAGGTTTTCTTTCCTGTGTAGGGCCCAGGGAGGTAAGAGCCCAGAGTAGAAATGGCTGCACAGGGCATCCAGGTGGAGAGACCTGAGGGAACTTGTGAAGTCCCATAGAGCTCAGAATGGCATTGGATCAGAGAACGATATTGTTGTGGTCAGGAGGAGCACGGAAGTGGGAAAGGGAAGAGGATAATCTTGCTGAGTTTCCTGAGGCCCAGTGTGGTGTGAGAGAACAGAATGATCCCATGTACCTTAAAGGGGCAAGGGAGTTTGTTAATAGAGAGCTGGGCCATTCTGTTCAGGGAACATGAACAGAATCAGCAGTAACTTGCGTAGACTGACTACTGAAGACCAGATGGAGGACAACTCAGCAAATAAACAGATGCTCACCCACTCCCAGCCTGCTTCAGAGAGATAGAGGGATCCCAGATCAGCAGATGAATTCTTTACAGCCTGGAGAAATGGAACTCTTGCTACAGCCTGGAGAAATGGACCTCCATTGTTAAAGTTAAGATACTTTGTTAGAATTCTTAAAAATTTAAGTAAAGATGTCTAGCCCTTCTAAAACTTCTCCATTGTAAATGATTTCTTGTCTAAGTCTCTGGATTGCAAGCTCTTTGAGGAAAGGCACAAAGTCTTTATTTATTTATTTATTTATTTATTTTTGAGGCAGAGTCTCGCTCTGTCGCCCAGGCTGGAGTGTAGCGGCGTGATCTCGGCTCACTGCAACCTCTGCCTCCTGGGTTCAGGCGATTCTCCTGCCTCAGCCTCCCAAGTAGCTGGAACTACAGGCGCACGCTACCACACCTGGCTAATTTTTGTATTTTTAGTAGAGACGGGGTTTCACCATGTTGGTTAGGCTGGTCTCAAACTCTTGACCTCATGATCTGCCCGCCTTGGCCTTCCAAAGTGCTGGGATTACAGGTGTGAGCCACCACACCCAGCTCTTATTTTCTTTTTTATTTGTTCCTTTACCTTGCAAGTGCTGACACAGAGGAGGCCTACAGTAAGCTTTTTAAATGAGTAAATGGACATTTATTGGTTGGCTATTGTGTGCCACAACCTATCCTTGGTGCTTTCACAGCCCTATGGACTAGGCATAATTATCTCCATTTTGCAGCTGAGAAAAAGCAGGGCACGAGGAATTCACATAACCCGTTCATGAGCAGCAGAAGGCAGATCTCTCATTCATTCACACTCTAGGTCCTCTGACACCAGACCGCCTTGCCAGGTGAAAATGAAGATTTTTCTCTTACTGTCTAAACTATGGAATAAGAAGGAAAATTCATTTCTACTTATTTTAGTAAATTTATATGTGTATCTTGCTTTACTGCTTCCAAAATGAAAAGCAGAGTGTTCTCTGCTCATTTTACTTTTATTATTAGTTATACATTTTTTTTAAAGTACCTAGTACTGTATGATCATGATCCCACAAGTATAATAAAGGTATGGACAAATCTTCTTTATAATGCTGCCTGGATTATTTATAAAAGAAATATATTCTCCATAGGAGGGAGGAAGAGCTTTTTTAAAAAGAAATATATGCTCTTTGTAGAAAAAAATTAAAATCAGAAAAAGGCAAGAAAGAAATTAGAATTTCACTCCCTACAGATACCCACTATTAGCTTTCAGTTATCATTTGCCCTAATTTTAGAAACACTAAAATTCACCCTGATTTTAGAAACATTAAGTTGGAAATATTTAGAAACAATTGGTATCAATACTTTGTCTATGTGCCATTATTTCACTCCGTGTTCTCCATAGCATAGGGTATTTGGCTTTCATGAAACCAAGAGCCATCGGTTTAGATTGTAGCACTTAGTGGGAGAAGAAATTTTTGGAGTTAGGTCTAAACAGGTAAATTGAGATACTCAATATGCAAATTATTGCTTTATATGCTCTTCCAGAAAACTTGTAAAGATTCAAGGGAAGTAAAAATGTTCATATAATGCAGCAAGACTGTTATGACTACAGTAAACTTTAGTTGCCATTTGAAATACCAAAAAGAGAATAAAAATACTCTGAATCAGGGTTTATGATGGTTTAACAATCCTAGAGAGAGGAGGGACATTGTGTTCCGGAGGGATCTGACCACCTGGCCTCAGTGTATCATCCATACCCATAGTCAGGGTTTTATCACTTCAACTGTTGTCTTGAACCAAAGAGAGAGAAGTTAGCAAGTCAGCCATGAGGCAGCAACATCCTCGCTCCCTTTCCCAGAAGTGGTGACACACTGGGCTAAAACAAGGAGTAAAAGTTTACTGCTAGATTTACATTTCAGGCTTTCTAGAAAATTAACATGTCTATTTTAGGCCAATTAAAGAAGAAAGGCACCTACCACCAGGGCATTAGAATTTTCTCAATGTGAATGGAAACTACTGTAGAATTGTTTTGGCTTGTTTCCATGGTGTTTAAGAAAGTAGGAGGTCTGGAGGGCACCATAAATTGACTTGATGTTTTTAGATTTTTGACATATGGGGACTAATCTCATTTCCCTGTCAGTGTACACTGTCAGCTGCTGCAGATGAAAATACGATTAGCCCTTCCCTTTAATTGCCCACGCAATAAACCCATCATCTCAAAACCATGGTGTGGTGGTTCGGGGCACAGACTTGGAGCCAGACTACTTGCATTACTACTTGCATTTGAATCCTGATTCTGCTGTTAACGAGACTTTTGGCAAGCTACTAAAGATGTTGCCTTATGTTTCTATTGCAGGGGTTTTTTAAAATAAGGATTAAATGCGTTAAAATGTGTAAAGCATTTAGAACAATGCCTGGTGCATAGTAAGAACTATACTAGTGTTAAATAAAACATTATAATTAGGCTTCCTATGATTGCTGATGAACCAGAGGTAAAACAGCTGGCCAGGAGTGGGCTAATGACATATGACTGACTTGGAAATCTTATAATAATAATAATAATAAAAAAGTTCCAATATTGTTATGGCAGAGTGGGTGGGTGGTTGCAAGAGAAAAAGGAAGGTTCGGGCTGAACACTGCAGGGATCTTGAAACCTGTGGGTTGCTTTAGTAGGCAAGGTATGTTGGGGCTGGCCAGAGGGATGAATGTGGTAAACTGGGTAATTTTAGGAACAGGAAGAATATTCAAAGAGGGATTGGGATTCTTCAGATTGCTTACCTAGATTGTGGAGTGGGTTAGTAGAGATAAAAGGAGCCTGGGGAATAGATTGGAGATATCCAGAGTTACTCCTTCTTGTTAGGCTTTTGGATAAATCAGATCGTATTTTAATCTTCAATTCACTGATTCTATCAGTTACCATTTGTTGGTCGCAGGCACCAGAATCCACTTCTGGCTAATTGGATCCGAGAAATAATTTACTGGAAGTGGGGAAACTTAACCAAAAGAAAGGCAAGGAAAGAGACTTAGACTAGGAAGTAAAGGCCACTGGGAGGCTGGGAAGCAGGGACTGCTGAATGGTCACTTCAGGGCCAGTTAGCCCTGTCCCTCTGCTCAGTGTTCATATTCCAGGGACAGGAATCTGAATGACCTAGCTTGGGTCAGATCTCCAGCCCTTGGCTAGAGGAGGGCAGGGTAAACCTGAATGTACCTGAAGTGGGTGGTCCTCCAAAGCAAAATCGGAGTGCTATTCCCAGAAGAAGGAAGAAAGGAAGCAGAGTGGACAAAAACAACAAATGTCCATGCTCACTACTGTATATGGCTTCAAGCAACCAGTGAGGAAGACAAAGGTATAAAGCCATAGGAAGGCCCTGAATTCTTTGACTTTTAATCTTTCTACCCCATTCCAGCTATCTTCTTCTCTAACCTTGAAGCTAGACACCTGAGCCTGTACTTAACAAGGAAGAATCCCACAGCTCTGATGAAGTCATCTCCCAATTCTAACACAGTCTGATTGAAAGAAAACAACTTAAAACACCATAGATTTTTATCAAAATGATATTTATCTTTCATTAGGTACTTATTGAATGTCTACTGTCTATCAATTAAAAAAAAATAAAACTTATTCTCTTCCTGTCGGAAATTCTACCAGCCAGGGAAGCAAGACTGACACATAAGCAAATAAATTACATGATTACAACACAGTGTGAATAATACTATAATAGAGGAATGAAAACGAACTGCCTGAGGACTCAGTGGAGGTGGTATTTGAACTAGTTCTTGAGAAACAAATGAGCACTTATAATTTTAAATTGAGACATTTATTATAAAAGCAAATTTGTGACCCCAAATTATAAACATTATTTGCACTGCTGTCAGCAGCAATGATTTCATCCACTGGCAGCATACATATTGTTCAGTCTTAGAGGGCTAAGAACTGAGGTTGTAAATAATACCTTGAAAGTCAAAAAGTGAGGAACAAATAAACTGTCACATTCCTAAATTACAACAATTTTTAAACAATGCCCTGTTTGCAATACTCATCGTTTCATGAGCTTAACTAGATGCGAAATGTGCTAGGTCCCTCCAGGACTTCTGAAGCCCATCAGCAGCTGTCACTCATGGGCTTGGGCAGCTTGAAGGTCAGAGATGCTGCTGGATAGGGCAGGGGTCTTGGATCAGCTACCGACTTTTTAGTGTAGTGGCTACTTACATAATTAACATCCATATCTTGTCCAGAACTCATTTACAGTATGTCTTTGTGTTGGCAATGTCTCTGGATTTCAAACTTTTCTAGAAATCATAAAATGAGAGTAAGGAATATAGTGGTATCATCATCCCTCTGTATCCACAAGGGATTGCTTCTAGGACCTCCCCTGAAAGATTCCAAAATCCATGAATGCTCAAGTCTCTAATACAAAACAGCATAGTATTTATATATGACCTATGTACATTTTTCCTGTATATTTTAAATAATCTCTAGGTTGCTTATAATATCTAATACAATGTAAATACTATTTATATTTGTCATACTGTGTTTTTTAACTTACATTTTAAAAATGGTTGTATTGTTGGTTTTTATTTTATTTTTTAATCTTTTAGATCTGTAGTTGGATGAATCCCAGGATCAGAACCTGCAAATGGAGGGCCCATTTTAATAAATAACTCAAAATTAGTTTGAATAAGAAGTAGCTCATCACAAAGTAGGATGGTGAAGCCTCAACAATTAGCAGATTATTCTCAATTTGTAACAACGTCGTCAGAATTTCTTATAATAAGAGTATGTTTTTCTGTGGCAAATGGATATTTCTAAAGCGTTGGGAAATATTTTTTCTCTTGGTATAAATCTTTACCAGGGTGCATTGCATGTATCTCTTTAAACTACCTCAGATCACTTTTTAGACCAAAGTAGGAAAGCAAAGAGGAAATGAATGAATTTTTAAAAGCTCTAAAAATCTATTTAAATAATTGCATTATGAAGTTTGAGTTAATAAAAACTGTCCAAAGCCCTAAAAATGGTTCCTTTGACACCATTCTTTTGGTCCAGAGAGGCTGAGGGTTAGATGTCCTGAGCTTTTTCTCAGCTCTGTTTCTATCTGTCTGTGTAAACCTGGGTAAAATACCGGGATAACCCCAGTGAATTAGTTAGTTGACTTTTGAGATCACTTCTACATGAGATGGTTAGCCCTACCCTTCTAATCTGCCTTCAAATTAGTTATCAATTTATTTCAAGTAGTATCAAGTTACTACTACTTAAAATAAATTAATGAAATATATATCTGTGAGATATTAGTGCAGGCATATTTGGTTGAGGTCTACTTTTTATTTTAGTAAACATTCCTACTACCTGTTTTGGTTAAAACCTCTCTGAAACAAAATATAGTTTAAAGGGCATGCAGACAAAAGAAGCAACTCTAAAAGTTGTTGGTAGACAGGGATAGATCCTAGGTTACCCAGAGATTTCCCACATGTAGGAACTTAGAACAACTTGCTCAGTAGTTACATGATTTGCTTTCATATAACTCTGATATTAGACAGTATTCCGTAAGTGTTGGTGGGGAGAAATCCTCTAGCATAACATTTTGATAGATTCAGTTTATACATTGGGTTATTTCATCAGAGGTTTCATTTACATTTTTTCCTGTAGTATATAATAGAGTCTATAACATAAGAGAACTAAGAGTGTTTATGCATTTATTTTTTACACATTCCACCTAAAACTTGAAAAACCAATCTTCTTAAAATTCAAACTTCAGTTTAATTTTTTTCTGTTTTTTTAAGATTCTAATCTTTTTCAACTTTCTACTTTTCATAGATTGTTGTTCATTCTTGCTTATGAAACTTTTCCCTATACCAGAAGTGCATAATAGAGGAAAGGCAGTGTCAGTGGAATGGAGGGAGACAGATAAATCACAGAAATCCAAATTGAGCTGAATGACCCCTGGAATACAATATGAAGATGAGTGTTCCAAATTATTTTTTTCTCTGGATGACAGACTAATAAGAAATCAATCAATCACTCAATCAAACTCAATCAATGAAGATGAAGCAAAGCTCATCTGAGTGGTGATGGATGGTACTTGAGAGTGAATTAGTGACTGATTTGGCGGGATTTCAGAGGAGTAGAGCTAACGATGGCAAATCAGGTTAACTTTTATATATAGCTAACAGGATGTAGGCTGGGCAACAGCAACTTCTACCCAGCAACCTCCAACTGTGAGGCTGACCCAGATGCTGCTTCAGATCAGATGGATTGAAACAAGTTCATCTGAAATCATTCTTTCAGCCCTGTAATTTTTATAATAATATGTATCAAGCCAGGAAACCTACACTTAAGCATCAGAATGCATCTGCATAGAGGCAAACAACTCCCAACAATGCCTCCATGACAATATGCTGTTGGTTGCTAATTGGGAAAAACACAGGTAATAATTACAAGGCATTCTGCTGCTTGCTGGAAGATGCCTAAGGGGTTAAAATACTCAGCTCTATACAGCAACCACCTGGTTTAAAAATCTTTGACAGGTGGTGTTAGTAATGCGTACTTACTTGTTGTTTTAGTTGTGTAATATTTGTGCACATGCTCAAAAAATAAAGCCAGGCTACAAACAATCCATTAATATGACTGCAACTGGGACCTCATCACTCCCTCCAGAGACAAATTACCCCTCATGTCAGTTAACCCTCGATGCCCATCTAAGCCACTGCTCTTTCTCTATGTCCTCTCCAGGCCATGGCTGCCAGTGTATTCTTTTTCCCAGATCTTGACAATCAACAGCTCAGCAAGTTGGTTGCCAAATAGAAGGGGAACATTTTATATTTGCATCCTGAAAGGATGGCAGACCCAGGCTTTTAGCAGACCCAAGTAAGGAGAGCTAAGACAACGAGAGAATGTGTGGTGGCAGAATTGTCTCAGCCTGTGAAGCCCAGGATTCCTGCCTGGATCCTACAGGTTGGATTGGACTGCTCCACTGGATGAAGATATTAGTGTTGCAAATCCATCAGGGATTTATTCACTCTAGAAAGTTTTTATATAGTGGAAAATATAATGGAGGGTGTTTCATTTTTCTAGAATGTCCATTTTCCTTTTGTTTCAGTACATCAGGAAGCACCGCCCAATACTTGTCAGTCTCTCTTTAGTGTTAGGTTTCTGATGTATTGTCCCTCCCCATGATCCTTTTCCCCGACAAACAGGGACAGACACTGGATTTTGAATGCTCCTGCTTGGGGCAGGCATCCCTTCCTGGATCACAGCCTGGCCTGGGCTTGTTGTGCAGCAGGCTGGTGGGGTTGCTGGGATACCCAGGGGTGACTCTGACAGTGCTCTGGTGGATTGAGGTTATTAGTTACAGCCAACTGCTTGTTTTCAGGGATTTATTCCATTTTCCTACTTTGTCAGCATCATCTAATTGGGGATCAGATGCTTTCAGTCAGCATCCTTTGCAGTGCAAGGAGCTCCAAAAATCTTTTTTTTTTTTTTTAACTCTGGGAATATAATGCCCAGGCCTGAATAAATAAATTTCCCCTCTTCGCACTGAAGGAAGTGTATGACTTTTAAAGGAGTAGGTGAACACATAGGTGTTTTTCTTTTAAACACAGAATGCAACACTGTTTTGTAACAGTGGAGGAAGTAGGAATGAATATATATTTCGAGGATTATAAACCAGTGCATAGCCTTCTGGAGGCAATTTTGTTACGTTTATCAATATTTAAAATGCACATACTCTTGAGGGAGGAATTTTACTTCTGAGAATGTATCCCAAAAGTATAGTAGCATATGTGTTCAAGGAAGATTGTACAAGGATATTTATATAGTATTGTTTACAAAGAAAAGGATGGAAAACAATTTAACAAAAGGTCCACTTAATAGAGGATGAGTTAAATAAGTTATCATACATCCATACAATAGATTATTTTAATAATTGTTAAAAGGATAAGGTGGGTCTAAATGTTCCAATATGGAAAATTTCTATGATGTACTAGTTAACAAAGAAGGGGAAGACCAATACTGCCATTTGTGTTTAAAAAGGGCTGTATGTATACATGTGCGTGTTTTTGTTTGTGTACGTGTAGCCTTTCTTGACATACTATTACCAACAATTGCCTCTGATCAAGGGAATTAGGAAATCAAGAGAGAAGGATTGAAGGAGTCTTACTTTTCACTGTATGCTTTTTTATAAAGCTTAAAATTTTTCTCTTGTGCATATAATTATTCTTCAAGTAAATAGGTAACTAAATAAATGATAAGTAAATAGAAGATGTTGATTTTTTATCTTCTCATTCGTATTTCTTCTTATTGCTTGCTTTCCACAGAAAGGATATTCTCTGACTGGGCTTTGGAGTCAGACCTTTAGTTCCTCCCCAACTAATTAGCTGTGTGACACTCTGCAAATTATTTGGTGGTATCCCAGTGTGCTAATCTTATTTTTTTTCCTTCCCCCCGGTAAGAGAGATTAATAGTATCTCAAGAGTTATTGTGAAGGTTAAGTAAGGTCCCTAGCACGATGCCTAGGCCATAATCCTTAATCAAGCCTTGATGAAAGCTAATTCCCTTCCCCTTGCAAGGCTTCAGGTTGTTATGCTGGTGGGATACGGGTCTCTAGTACCTTATGGCAGCCAAAACTTGTTCTTTTGTCCTTCTTGAGAGCATGTCTTCCCCTTGCAGCTGACTGAAGGTTCTATGGCTTACTAAGTTAAACAACAAAAAGAGAGAACAAGGTACCACAAAGCAAATAAACAAAACCTCTACCAGTGTTGTAATTTAAAACAGTCTCTGAGCTGGTGTTAGAGCAGGTGGGGCCATTAGTTCCCACTGAGCTGGCAGCATCCTCCCCAGAGCTCCCCAAGCTAGCTTCACACTTCTTAGTGGCTGTGACCCTTAGGCCTCTCTGGGGTCCTCTTAGTTCTGGCAGCTGTTTAGTTCAGGGGGACTTAACAGCCATGGAGCTACCTAGAATCTTTTTCCCCAAGGTCTCCTGGGGCCTTCACTTTCCGGAAGAGGTTGAAAAAATTTTTTAAAGGACTTTTTTATATTTTGTTTTTAAAACATATATTAAAAATCATGTCTGTGTTGGTGAGAAGAAGAGGGTATTTTTAAAATAAAGTACCTTCTGAGGGAACTTCTGTGGAATGGAGTGTGTGTGTTTGCGTGTGTTTCTTTTGGGAGATCAGCAGAGAACAGGAAGCAACTAAAGTGTTTTGCTTTGGTTCCCCTGTGGCCTCCATCTAGTTGCTGTAGTTGTACACACATACATCAACTTCAGATGCTGCTGAAGCTTGAGGCCATGGCCTGGAGTCCACAGAGGAGGACTGAGTTCTTCTGAACCCTAGTGAGAGACCAGATGCCCATCCATTGTTCCCAGCTTTTGGAATATGTTCCTGTGTTCAGGTTCCCAGGTGCATTTTGGTGAGGAGAGAGATGCCTGGGGGTAAGGTACATTACAGTACATTGCACCTGTCTCCATTACTACTTATTGCCGTCTGTTTGTAGCGTAGGGTTGGGGTGGAGGCTGCTGGCTCTGGAGACAGACAGGCCTGGATTTGAAAGCCAGCCTTGCTCATTTGTAGCTGGGTAATCTCAGGCATGTTACTGAATCTGTCTCTTTTTTTTTTTTTTTTTTTTTTTTTTTTGAGACAGACCCTCGCTCTGTCGCCCAGGCTGGAGTGCAGTGGCACAAGCTTGGCTCACTCCAACCTCTACCTCCCAGGTTCAAGCGATTCTCCTGCCTCAGCCTCCCGAGTAGCTGGGATTACAGTCACGCGCCACCATGCCTGGCTACTTTTTTTGTATTTTTAGTGGAGATGGGGTTTCTCCATGTTAGGCTGGCAGATCTTGAACTTCTGACCTCTGGTGATCCACCCACCTTGGCCTCCCAAAGTGCTGGAATTACAGGCGTGAGCCACCATGCCTGGCCTTTTTTTCTTTTTCTTTTTTTTTTGAGATAGGGTCTTACTCTGTCACCCAGGCTGGAGTGCAGTGGCACGATCAGGGCTCACTGTAACTTTGCCCTCCCAAGCTCAAGTGATCCTCCCACCTCAGTCCCCCGAGTAGCTGGAACTACAGGTGTGCATCATCACGCCCAGCTAATTTTTGTATTTTTAGTAGAGACAGGGTTTCACTATGTTGCCCAGACTAGTCTCAAGCTCCTGGACTCGTGATCCTCCTGCCTCAGCCTCCCAAAGTGCTGGGATTACAGGCATGAGCCATCGTACCTGGCCCTGAATCTCTTAAAGCCATGATTTCTTCATGTGATACAGGAATAACAATGGCACCTGCCTCATGGGGCTGGTGTGCTTAGTACCTGGCACACAGTGAGCACTCAGTCAGGGACAGTACCAAATCAGACCTTGGCTGTCTCCATTTGATGGTGAGTTCTTGCAGGGAAGGTCTTTCCCTTTATCACAACCTAAGTGCCCAGCACATGACCTAAGCACTTGATGAATAAATGAGTGATGAATGAATGAATGAAATCCCCAAAGCAGAATCACACTGTGACTAATTTTGTGACACACTTACCATTCTCATTTGACTGACATCCTTTGAAGACACCCCTTTGACATCATTTCCTTCTTGTCTACTCCTCTCCCTTAGAAAACTCTCCTGCATATATGTATTGCTTTATAAATTATCTTTCACAGATACCTTATTATAACGTGCTTTCTGTTTTTTATTCTTTCAAAGCGATGCTCTTATCCTCAAGACCACTGGAAAATAAAAAGAAATAAAAAAATTCTCAGGAATTTATGGCAGATTTTGTTAGTATTTCTTACTGCTTAAAATATACATTTGACTAGAAAGCAGGAAAAACATTTGCTCTTTCAGGATTTATGTATAAAATTCTCTTGGGTCTCTAACATGGCATTCAATATACATCCTCAACTCTTCCCCTTCCAAACTTGAGTTAGGCTTAAGTTTTCATGTAGCTTCATCGTGTAGCTTCATGACACCCAAATTTAAGATAGGCCATTACTGAGTTGGTTTAAAATATACATGATAACTTTCAAAGAGTGAAAATTAACCCATTGTCTCTTTTGTATTTGACCTAGAAGATTACTATAACATACTATCTCGTAAAGGGGAATAATTTGAGGCCAACTTTCCTAACTAATATTGTGATTATAAAGGGAAGACCCTGAAGCTTTTCTATTTCCGGAAGAAAAACCTCTTAAATTCTACTTTTCAGACATGATCAAACCAGGCTCTAATGCCACATTAGCAGCTTTAGAATCATAGAAAGAGCTGAAAGAGACCATAGTGTCACCCAGTCTAACCCCTTCATTTTGGAGAGACACCGTGTAGCTTAACTAGGATCACAGAGCTATTTAGCGGCAGAGTGGGGCCTAGAATCCAGATCTCCTTAATCATTGTTCGGCGATTTTTCCAATTCACCCAATGCCTTTTCTCCTACAGTCAAGATTTAGAGGTTTTATTGACACATATTCAGATATTGTTATTCTTAATTTAAAAAATTTAAAGATTGATGTGCGAAGATTGATATCATTGAGGAAATTCTATAGGCAGTGCTGGGGGTTGTGTCACATTTCTCAAATCAAAATAAAAAAAATGAGGGACCAAACTAGATGTGTTTGGGATCATATTTGGCATGAGGATCAGCATTCGGTGATCCAATTCTTTATTTAGTTATGGAGACAAGTCTAGGGCATATATGAAACAGGTGAACAATATACAGCTGTTTTGTTAAGTGATACAGTACATGGTACAGAGAAGATGTTTATTGAGCAGTGCAGGAGGAAGAAAAGATTAAATCTAGGTCCTGAAGAATGAGTATGGCTTTGTGTGCATTTGGAGAAGCAGGGCATTCCACTAAGAGCCAGCAGCAGCTGTTAAGTAGTGAAGGGACAATGGGCAGGGTGGAGCATGTCTTGCGTGTTCTTGGGTGCCTGGCGAGGAAGCCAGTCTGACTGGAAAATAAGCCCAGCTGGTAGGGTGCTGTAAGATTATGCAGGACCTTAGAAGTATGGTAAAAGAGGTCAGACTTAGAGACCACAGGGAGCTGCACCTTGCATTTTGAGCTACAGCGTATCTTAACAGAGGCCTGTTTGATACTGTCACTTGGGCAGTGTTTGGCAGTATGGGTTTGAAGGGTCTGGAAAACTGCTTATGAGGCCCATGGGTATCTAGGCAGGAGATGGTAAAATGAGAGAGATAAGTACAGATAGAAAAGAAGAAGAAACTATGAATATATTTCAAAGGGAAAATCACTAGGGTAATTGTTTAGATTTGGTAGATTGAGAGAAGAAACTATTCAAAGTCCTAGGCTTTTTGCCTGGCTGACCAAGCTCAAAGAAGTTTGTGTCCTGAACTCCATTCCCTGCAAAGATTAGAGTTTGAGCTGATTGCTCTACTAGAACCTATTCCTGGTTGGCAATCTTCCTGTCCTCATGTTTCAGATTACAGAGCCCTTGTCTTAAAGGCATGCCTTATTTCCCTCAAGGAAAAACTATTTGTAAGGAAGTTAGTTGGTTACTTGCACCTACTGTCTGATTATTGACTTTGCCACTTAGTTATCTTGTTGTTAAATACACAGAAAAAGATCCCTGGAGCCCATTAGTCTCCACAGGTGGAAACGTATTTAATCTTTGGGAGAAAACCAAATTACTTACCTAGAATGTTTGTTCTCTGACTAATAATGTAGTCATGTTGATCCACCCCTTATGCTCAGTGAATTTCCAAAGATTTGGCATTGAGAGAGTGGCATTAGAAATTGTTTAACTCATATATATGACTAAGGGAGCCAGTAATACTCACTAGGAGATTGATGAAATTTAAGAAGATTCTAGGGCACAAAGGACTGCAAATCTTTTACAGTAGGGTGACCTTTTTTTTTTTCCTTTCTGGTCCAAGGGACATTTGATTCCATTACTGCCATATCTCCTTCTCCTGATATAGGCTGAAAATAAGATACACTTAGAAGAGAGCTGTGCTGCGAGTCTTTCTAATGCCAGCAAACATTTATGTAGAGAAATATTTAATACTTTCAGTGATCTTATGAGGTAGATAGAATTATCATTCCCATTTTACTGATAAAGATATGGAGAAAAGTTGAGAGAGGTGAAGTGAGCTGGGTGTTGAACGCTAGCTGTTTGACTTTAAATCATGACTTTTCCTCACTCTACTGTGAAGAGCTTGGGCAAGAAGTCAGGCTCAGCAAACCTGCCAACTTGTTTACATGTTTTATTTTTAAATTACGTGACATTGGTTCTCTACGGTTTGGACTTGTGTATTACAACAAGCAATTCAGAGGCTTGCATATTACTCTCCATTGGCTGTTAGCTCTTGTGAAGTAATTAGGCTACAAAAGTCTTCCTTATAGTTATTTAAATCATCCAGCAAACCCAAATTCTTGTTTTGCTTCTTATAATGGCCTGCTTGCCTTGAAAAAAATGAGTATTCCATTTCTCTTACTATATTTAGCTGCCTGGAATGGTAACTTCTTCTTGCTTTTTGGGACTTTGGCTCAGAGCCAAGGTCATTGTGCAAGAAAAGGGTGAAATGGTTGGATTTAGGCTGTATCTTGTGTCAGTCATTTTTGCAAATGCAGCATTTTGACCAAAATGCAGCCACATGGCTCTAGGAAATGCTGGTTTGCAAACACACTTGGTGTGGTTTGCTGTTTTGTTTTTTCTCCCCCAATTAAGGTTTCTTGATCAGCTTGTCTTTAGAACACTTGTAAAAGTGTTCTAAGGTAGAATTCTGGCCAGGTGCAGTGGCTCACCTATAATCCCAGCACTTTAGGAGGCCCAGGTGAGAGGATCGCTGGAGGCCAGCCTGGGTGACATAGAGACACCCCTGTTTCTATAAGAAAAAAAAACAATTAGCCAGGTGCCTGTATTCCCAGCTACTTGGGAGGCTGAGGCAAGAGGATCATTTGCACTCAAGAGTTCCAGGCTGCAGTGAGCTATTATTGTGCCATTGCACTCCAGCCTGGGCAACAGAGACTCTGTTTCAAAAAAAAAAAAGGCCTATTATATGAAAGGGTGATACATTCTCTACTTTAACCTGTGGCAAATCATCAACAATACTACTCATTTTAAGTTTGAAGAAGATATGCTAGGCACCAAAAAGAAATTGCATCTGAATATGATAGAATCATCACATTCCTTGACCAGAAGAGACCTTGGTTCTTTCTTCCTTGTCCCTATCTTCTTGACAAAGACCCATTGAAAACATCTTCAGAAAAGGCATAACATTAAAAAAAAATCCTTAAAGAGAGCCCCACTTTTCCTTATTATTAATTCTAGTGTTTAGCAACTTAGATTGTATTTAAATAACAGAAAAAAGCAGTTGTTGACAAGGTTGATCCAACTCTGTAACCATATTCCTCTTTGTTTTGGCCAAAATATAGCCAGTTTAATTGATTTTGTAGACATCAGCTATTCAGATGGAAGAAGATACCAGAATGGGTTATGTGGTACTCAGGTCACAGTGAAAGACCTAACCTCATTATCAGTAACTTCATCCTTTACTTAATCTCAATCATGGAAGGTGTGATTCAAGTAAACTTCCTCTGAAGCTGCCCTAAAAGGAGGTAGAAATAGCTTTTTGCCATTTACTGTGCAGGGAACCTCCATGTATACTGGAAGATAAGGACAAGAAACTTTGGATCTTTAGAATAAATCATTAGAGGCTCCTTTGCTGCTCAAGTCATTCAAATGACCTAAAGTTGTTCATTAAATGAAATAATGCTTGTAAACAATTGAGGACAAAGCCCTACAGTCCTAAGGGCTTAGTAAAAGTTAACTGTTATTCTTATTTAGAGAGACTGGTCCCAGAGCTTTAACATCAGCCCTCCACTGTCTCAATCCCTGCCACACAGAAAAGGACAAAGGAAGGTGATAGAACAAGACCCAGGGAAAGGGAGGGGAACAAAGCCATTGGCCTAACCATTCCTGCTGAACAACTGTCATTACTTTAGGGAAGAGGAATTCTTAGTCACTACCCAAACCTCTCTGTGTGATAGCTGCAATCTTGTTTCCATTTTATTTAGCCATTTAGTAAGCTATTTCCTATATATCCACAGTTGACTGCATCATTCTCAAATCCTCTTGTTTGAAGGCCCAGTTTAAGACCCATTCCATTACCATCAGCAGCAGAAGTGTCTGACTCCAGATGGCCTCTACCATCTGAATGAAGGGCTAGTTTTGGTTGGGTCCAGCAGATCCCTAAAGTACTTGATCACATGAAATGAAGTGACAACCCCACACTAGTGATCTAAACAGGGCAGTGGCATTGTCTCTGTCAGAGCTGGTGAAAGATGCTACTCTTGGAAAAAATTCTTGCCAATAGACTCCTGTTGGCAGTCTTTTGCATTTATTCATGCATATGAGTCATAAAGATCATCGAAATTCTCCAGGGTCCTTTTAAAAAAAAATAATTTCCTTTGCACTGCCACCTGATATTTTGATTAAGTTTGACGTAGGACCCAGGAATATGTCTTAAAAGCTTTGTAGGTGATTCTAGGAGACTTTGATCTAAATAATTGAGCCTTTCCAAAGAAATGATTTCCAAAGAAATGATTTATCCTAAGTGAATGGGGAAGCTCTTTGAGCTTTCATAGTTTGCTCACTATGAGCTTTGGAGCTTTGGAGGGCTCTGATTTAGTTATAATATTAGCCTTTTTGAATTAGTTGTGTCTGCTGTGAAGTTCATGAGTCACACCCAGTTCTTAATTGGGATTTCAAGGTAGGATGAGCTCAAAGTCTTTTTTTTTTTTTTTTAACTTTTACTTTAAGTTCAGGGGTACAAGTGCAGGTTTGTTATATAGGTAAACTTGTGCCATGGGGTTTGTTGTACAGATTATTTCATCACCCAGGTATTAAACCTAGTTCCCATTAGTTATTTTTCCTGATTCTTTCCCTCCTCCCCACTCTGAAGGCCACAGTGTGTTGTTCCCCTCTATATGTCCATGTATCCTCATCATTTAGCTCCTACTTACAAGTGACAACATGTGGTATTTGGTTTTCTGTTCCTGTGTTAGTTTGCTAAGGGTAATGGCCTCCAGCTCCATCCATGTCCCTGCACAGGGCATCATCTCATTCTTTTTTATGGCTGCATAGTATTCCATGGTGTATATGTACCACATTTTGTTTATCTAGTCTATCATTGGTGGGCATTTAGGTTGATTCCATGTTTTTGCTCTTGCAAATAGTGTGGCAATGAACATATGCATGCATGCATCTTTATAATAGAATGATTTATATTCCTCTGGGTATATACTCAGTAATGGGATTGCTGGGCCGAATGGTATTTCTGTCTTTAGGTCTTTAAGGAATCACCACACTGTCTTCCATAATGGTTGAACTAATTTACACTCCCACCAACAGTGTGTAAGTATTCCTTTTTCTCTACAACCTTACCATCATCTGTTATTTTTTGATTTTTTAATAATAGCCATTCTGACTGGTGTGAGATGGTATCTCCTTGTGGTTTTGATTTGCATTTCTCTAATGATCAGTAATTTGAGCTTTTTCATGTAATTGTTGGGCACATGTATGTCTTCTTTAGAAAAGTGTCTGTTCATGTCCTTTGCTCACTTTTTAATGGGGTTTGTTTTTTCTTGTAAATTTGTTTAAGTTCCTTATAGATGCTAGATATTAGACCTTTGTCAGATGCATAGTTTGCAAATATTTTCTCCCATTCTGTAGGTTGTCTTTTTACTCTGTTGATAGTTTCTTTTGTGCAGAAGCTCTTTAATTTAATTGGATCCCATTTGTCTATTTTTGTTTTTGTTGCAATTTCTTTTAGTGTCTTTTATCATGAAATCTTTGCCCGTGCCTATGTCCTGAATGGTATTGCCAAGGTTGTCTTCTGGGATTTTCATAGTTTTTGGTTTTACATTGAAGTCTTTAATCCATCTTGAGTTAATTTTTGTATGTGGTGTAAGGAAGGGGTCCAGTTTCAATCTTCTGCATATGGCTAGTCAGTTTTCCCAGCGCTATTTATTGGACAGGGAATCCTTTCACCATTGCTTGTTTCTGTCAAGTTTGTCAAAGATCAGATGGTTGTAGGTGTGTGGTCTTATTTCTGGGTTCTCTGTTCTGCTCCACTGGTCTAGGTAACTGTTTTTGTACCAGTACCATGCTTTTTTGGTTACTGTAGCCCTGTAGTATAGTTTGAAGTTGGGTAGTGTGATGCCTCCAGCTTTGTTCCTTTTGCTTAGGATTGCCTTGGCTATTCCAGTTCTTTTTTGGTTCCATATGAATTTTTAAGTGTTTTTGATATTTCTGTGAAGAATGGTCAATTGTAGTTTAATAGGAATAGTGTTGGATCTATAAATTGCTTTGGGCAGTATGGCCATTTTCACGATATTGATTTTTCCTATCCATGAGCATGGAATGTTTTGGCATTTGCTTCTTTCATCTCTGATTTGTTTGAGCAGTGGTTTGTAGTTCTCCTTGTAGAGATCTTTCACCTCCCTAGTGAGCTGTATTCCTAGGTATTTTATTCTTTTTGTGGCAATTGTGAATGAGACTTAGTTCCTGATTTGGCTCTTGGCCGGACTGTTGTTGGTGTATAGGAGTGCTAGTGATTTTTGGACATTAATTTTGTATCCAGAGACTTTTCTGAAGTTATTTATCAGTTTAAGAAGCTTTTGGGCTGAAACAATGGGGTTTTCTAGATACAGGATTATGTTGTCTGCAAACAAGGAGAGTTTGACTTCCTCTCTTCCTGTTTGGATGCCCTTTAATTTCTTTCTCTTGCCTGACTCCTCTGGCCAGGACTTCCAATATTATGTTGAGTAAGAGTGGTGAGAGAGGGCATCTTTGTCTTGTGTTGATTTTCAAGGGGAATGCTTCCAACTTTTGCCTATTCAGTATGATATTGGCTGTGGGTTTGTCATATATGGATCTTATTATTTTGAGGTATATTCCTTCAGTACCTAGTTTATTGAGAGTTTTTAACATGAATGGATGCTGAACTTTATCAAAAGGTTTTTCTGCATCTATTAAGATAATTGTGTAGTTTTTGTCTTTAGTTCTGTTTATATGATGAATCACGTTTATTGATTTGCATGCATTAAAACAAACTTGCATCCCAAGGATGAAGCCTACTTGATCATGGTTGATAAGCTTTTTGATGTGCTGCTAGATTTGGTTTGCCAGTATTTTGTTGAAGATTTTTGCATCGATGTTCATCAAGGATATTCGCCTGAAGTTTTCTTTTTTTGTTATATCTCTGCCAGGTTTTGGTATCAGGATGATAATGCTGGCCTCATAGAATGAGTTAGAAAGGAGTCCCTCCTCCTCAATTTTTTGGAATAGTTTCAGTAGGAATGGTACCAACTCTTCTTTGTATATCTGGTAGAATTCAGCTGTGACCCCTTCTGGTCCTGGCCTGTTTTGGGTTGGTAGGCTATTTATGACTGCCTTAATTTCAGAATTCGTTATTGATCTGTTCAGGGATTCAGTTTCTTCCTTGTTTAGTGTTGGGATGGTGCTCAGGCTCTTCTTAAGTTATTTTCAGTTTCTGAGCCCTGGGCTAGTGGAATGTATGAGGGCTAGCAATGCCTGATTAGCTGATCTTCCCAGGTACCCTGCTGCAGGTTTAGCCTCTTTCTTGCTACAGTACTGCACAGGCCTGGAAGTATGTCAGTGGCCTTAGTCTTATTTTCCCGCATCTGGCTTGAGTCCTACCACACACAGGTTGTATTTGGTGTATTAGATGTGAGTGCTGTGTGACTCTGTTGGAGCCTCTCCTTCCTTCCCCTGACATACTAGCTTCTGCCTCAGTTTACCAGCATAATGTTCCAGTTTTTCACTGGATCTGTGGTCTGTCTTGAGCCTTAGCCCACAACTTATAGCCCACTGACTCACTGCCTGGTTCTTGCCCCTTCTTGCCTATGGCCTGCTCTCTGGACTCTCTACCACTGACTGTTCCTATAGCACATGGAGTGGAGTATACTGTGTTGTCAGCAGCTAGCTCTGGATTTAAACTGCCTAGGTTGGAAGCTGGCTTGTGCACTTTCTACCTGGGTGGGCTTGGGCAAGTGACATAACCACACCATAATTTCTTCATCTTATCTTCTTCATTTTTCTTACCTTAGTTTCTTCATCTGTAAGGCAAAGAAGTATAGTAATCCCTCAGTATCTGTTGGGGGTTGGTTCCAGGATCCCCTTTAGATACCAAAGTCTGAGGATGCTCAAGTCTTTTATATAAAATTATGAGGTATTTGCATATAGCCTACACATATCTTATATACTTATTAATCTCTAAATTGCTATGTAAATAATTGTTATACTGTATATATTATATACAATATATGTGAAATATAAATAAATAAATATGTGTGTGTGTATATATATATATATATATATATTTTAAGAGACAGGGTCTCAATGTTGCCCAGACTAGAATGCAGTGATGTGATCATAACTCACTGTAATTTCAAACTCCTGGGCTCAAGCAGTTCTTCTGCCTCAGCCATTGGGACTATAGGCACACATCACACCTGGCTAATTTTTAAAATTTTTGTAGAGACAGAGTCTTGCTTTGTTGCCCAGGATGGTCTTAAACTCCTGGCCTCAAGTGATCCTTCTGCCTTGGCCAAAGTGCTAGGATTACAGGCATCAGCCACTGTGCCTGGCCATTTGTTTTATTTGTATTTTGTTTACTGTATTTATTTATTTATTTTTGAATATTTTCTAGGTTGGTTGAATCTGAGTATGAGGAGCCCCTGGATATGGAAGGCTGACTATAATAGTATTTACCTCACAGAATTGTAAGAATTAAATGAGACAACACATGTGAGATATGTAGAAAGTGCTCAATAAGTATAAGCTTCTCTCACTGTAAATATTACTGGCTTCCCATCAGTCATGAAACCATTGCCTGCTTGCTTACAAATTTTACGTATGTTACCTGCCACATAGAGGAGTTCACCACATTCTTTGGACATCATCCATTGTGCTTCTCAGCACAACAGTTCCCAGCTGCCTGTCTTCCCGATTCTCCTACCACCTGTACTATTGATGTAGGACTTTTTCTTGATCCCTTTGTCAGACTTGTGACAGAAGTGCCTCATTTATTTGACCCACCGCACAGACAAATGGCCAGGCATGGTGGCTCATGCCTGTAATCCTAGCGCTTTGGCCAAGGTGGAAGCATCACTTGAGGCCAGGAGTTCAAGACCAGCCTGAGCAACCAAGCGAGACTCCATCTTTACAAAAAATTTTAACCTCTTGTGGGAAGGAGTGTGTAAGCGAGTGAATGTGGGATCTGTCCAGCTGCTTTGGGCACCAGCAGGAGCAGGCTTCATGCCATCCCTGCAGCCAGACCAGGTGTGAGCGAATGAGTGCAGGATATGGCTGGCTGCTTTGGGCACTGGCAGGAGCAGGCTTTGTGTGAGCCCTGTGGCACCCAGGTTGGGGTGCCTACAACCCTGGAAGCCTGAGGGGGTGTGTTGTAATGCTCTCTTAGCTCTGCTGTCTGTGGACAGTGGTGTGTTATCAGCTCACTGGATCCCTTCCCTTGTTGTGTGGGGTGGCTGCCCTCCTCCAGGGAGGGCAAAGGGCCAGTGTGACAGCCTTTTTTGGGTGCTCATACTTGGTGGGTCCTGAGCTCTTGTCTGGCATCCAAGAAGAATGAAGTCACTTGGAGGATGGTGGAGGCAGAGAATTTTATTTAGCGATGGAGTGACTTTCAGTGTAGAAGGGAGCAGGAGAGGGGACAGGACGGGCAGATAATCTTCCCTGAAGTCTGTCTGGCTCTGGCTGGCTCTTCTCCGAAGTTAAGCCCTCTCTCCTCCAAAGTCCAGCCGTCCCTCTGAAGTCAAGTCACCTCCAGTCGAGCCAGTTCTCTCCCCTACTAACTGAGTCTGGGGTCTTTATAGGCACAGGATGGGGGGCAATACTTGTTTGGTAAAAAGACAATATTCAGAAATAACCAATCAGGAGAGAGCAGGCAAATAGGGATAGAAATTCTCACTTTGGGCCGTGGGTTTCAGGAATTTTGGCTCGAAGGTGGAGTTTTGCCAGGGACCCGCCCCTGCCTGCCTAGCATTTCTCTGCCTCCGGCCTCTATCACTGTTATCAGCTATTTTGTGATGAACCTCTTGCCTAACCAGCATTGGTTATGACTATTTGTTCTCTCTAGTTTTCTTGGGTTTTTTTTTTTTTGACTAAATTTTCTAAGTTCCTTCAACTTCATAGGCTTATTTTCCATTCATTCAACATCTTATTGCCTCCAGTTTAAACCTTTTCCTAATCCTTTTCTCATTTAGTTGCTTAAGAAAATGAATAAGATCTCAAGAAACTGCCAATCTATTATGGGAGGCTTAATGAGAGGCTGCTCTTTTTGCAGTGGTGAAGATAAGAAAATAACTATGGGACAAGAAGAGAAAGAGTATTGCTATTAATTAGTACCTATTAATATTTTGTTCCATGCACTGATCTAAGGGTTTAGGAGAATATCAGTAAATAAAATGGATAAAGATTCATGTCATAGAAATTCTGTCAAAGGTGGATACAAAATCAATAGTTGTTTTTTAATAAAAAATATTTTTATCAAAATTTGGAGGGCAGAAATATTTTCAGATATGTTAATGATTAAACATATTATCAAGGATGGGAATTATAACTTTTTAAAAAATTATTATTATACTTTAAGTTTTAGGGTACATGTGCACAATGTGCAGGTTAGTTACATATGTATACATGTGCCATGCTGGTGTGCTGCACCCACTAACTCGTCATCTAGCATTAGGTATATCTCCCAATGCTATCCCTCCCCCCTCCCCCCACCCTACAACAGTCCCCAGAGTGTGTTGTTCCCCTTCCTGTGTCCATGTGTTCTCGTTGTTCAATTCCCACCTATGAGTGAGAATATGCGGTGTTTGGTTTTTTGTTCTTGTGATAGTTTACTGAGAATGATGATTTCCAATTTCATCCATGTCCCTACAGAGGACGTGAACTCATCATTTTTTATGGCTGCATAGTATTCCATGGTGTATATGTGCCACATTTTCTTAATCCAGTCTATCATTGTTGGACATTTGGGTTGTTTCCAAGTCTTTGCTATTGTGAATAATGCCACAATAAACATACATGTGCATGTGTCTTTATAGCAGCATGATTTATAGTCCTTTGGGTATATACCCAGTAATGGGATGGCTGGGTCAAATGGTATTTCTAGTTCTTGATCCCTGAGGAATCACCACACTGACTTCCACAATGGTTGAACTAGTTTACAGTCCCACCAACAGTGTAAAAGTGTTCCTATTTCTCCGCATCCTCTCCAGCACCTGTTGTTTCCTGACTTTTTAGTGATTGCCATTCTAACTGGTGTGAGATGGTATCTCATTGTGGTTTTGATTTGCATTTCTCTGATGGCCAGTGATGGTGAGCATTTTTTCATGGTGTGAAAATTTCACTGATGGCCAGTGATGGTGTGTTTTTTGGCTGCATAAATGTCTTCTTTTGAGAAGTGTCTGTTCATGTCCTTCGCCCACTTTTTGATGGGGTTGTTTGTTTTTTTCTTGTAAATTTGTTTGAGTTCATTGTAGATTCTGGATATTAGCCCTTTGTCAGATGAGTAGGTTGTGAAAATTTTCTCCCATTTTGTAGGTTGCCTTTTCACTCTGATGGTAGTTTCTTTTGCTGTGCAGAAGCTCTTTAGTTTAATTAGATCCCATTTGTCGATTTTGGCTTTTGTTGCCATTGCTTTTGGTGTTTTAGACATGAAGTCCTTGCCCGTGCCTATGTCCTGAATGGTAATGCCTAGGTTTTCTTCTAGGGTTTTTATGGTTTTAGGTCTAACGTTTAAGTATTTAATCCATCTTGAATTGACTTTTGTATAAGGTGTAAGGAAGGGAACCAGTTTCAGCTTTCTACATATGGCTAGCCAGTTTTCCCAGCACCATTTATTAATAGGGAATCCTTTCCCCATTGCTTGTTTTTTTCAGGTTTGTCAAAGATCAGATAGTTGCAGATATGTGGCGTTATTTCTGAGGGCTCTGTTCTGTTCCTTTGATCTATATCTCTGTTTTGGTACCAGTACCATGCTGTTTTGGTTACTGTAGCCTTGTAGTATAGTTTGAAGTCAGGTAGTGTGATGCCTCCAGCTTTGTTCTTTTGGCTTAGGATTGACTTGGCGATGCGGGCTCTTTTTTGGTTCCATATGAACTTTAAAGTAGTTTTTTCCAATTCTGTGAAGAAAGTCATTGGTAGCTTGATGGGGATGGCATTGAATCTGTAAATTACCTTGGGCAGTATGGCCATTTTCACGATATTGATTCTTCCTACCCATGAGCATGGAATGCTCTTCCATTTGTTTGTATCCTCTTTTATTTCCTTGAGCAGTGGTTTGTAGTTCTCCTTGAAGAGGTCCTTCACATCCCTTGTAAGTTGGATTCCTAGGTATTTTATTCTCTTTGAAGCAATTGTGAATGGGAGTTCACTCATGATTTGGCTCTCTGTTTGTCTGTTATTGGTGTATAGGAATGCTTGTGATTTTTGTACATTGATTTTGTATCCTGAGACTTTGCTGAAGTTGCTTATCAGCTTAAGGAGATTTTGGGCTGAGACAATGGGGTTTTCTAGATATACAATCATGTCGTCTGCAAACAGGGACAATTTGACTACCTCTTTTGCTAATCGAATACCCTTTATTTCCTTCTCCTGCCTGATTGCCCTGACCAGAGCTTCCAACACTATGTTGAATAGGAGTGGTGAGAGAGGGCATCCCTGTCTTGTGCCAGTTTTCAAAGGGAATGCATCCAGTTTTGTCCATTCAGTATGATATTGGCTGTGGGTTTGTCATAGATAGCTCTTATTATTTTGAAATGTGTCCCATCAATACCTAATTTATTGAGAGTTTTTAGCATGAAGGTTGTTCAATTTTGTCAAAGGCCTTTTCTGCATCTATTGAGATAATCATGTGGTTTTTGTCTTTGGTTCTGTTTATATGCTGGATTACATTTATTGATTTGCGTATATTGAACCAGCCTTGCATCCCAGGGATGAAGCCCACTTGATCATGGTGGATAAGCTTTTTCATGTGCTGCTGGATTCAGTTTGCCAGTATTTTATTGAGGATTTTTGCATCAATGTTCATCAAGGATATTGGTGTAAAATTCTCTTTTTTGATTGTGTCTCTGCCCGACTTTGGTATCAGGATGATGCTGGCCTCATAAAATGAGTTAGGGAGGATTCCCTCTTTTTGTATTGATTGGAATAGTTTCAGAAGGAATGGTACCAGTTCCTCCTTGCACCTCTGGTAGAATTCAGCTGTGAATCCATCTGGTACTGGACTCTTCTTGGTTGGTAAGCTATTGATTATTGCCGCAATTTCAGATCCTGTTATTGGTCTATTCAGAGATTCAACTTCTTCCTGGTTTAGTCTTGGAAGAGTGTATGTGTCGAGGAATTTATCCATTTCTTCTAGATTTTCTAGTTTATTTGCGTAGAGGTGTTTGTAGCATTCTCTGATGGTAGTTTGTATTTCTGTGGGATCGGTGGTGATATCCCCTTTATCATTTTGTAGTGTGTCTATTTGATTCTTCTCTCTTTTTTTCTTTATTAGTCTTGCTAGTGGTCTATCAATTTTGTTGATCCTTTCAAAAAACCAGCTCCTGGATTCATTAATTTTTTGTGTCTCTATTTCCTTTAGTTCTGCTCTGATTTTAGTTATTTCTTGCCTTCTGCTAGCTTTTGAATGTTCTTTTAATTCTTGCTTTTCTAGTTCTTTTAATCGTGATGTTAGGGTGTCAATTTTGGATCTTTCCTGCTTTCTCTTGTGGGCATTTAGTGCTATAAATTTCCCTCTACACACTGCTTTGAATGCGTCCCAGAGATTCTGGTATGTTGTGTTTTTGTTCTTGATGGTTTCAAAGAACATCTTTATTTCTGCCTTCATTTCATTATGTACCCAGTAGTCATTCAGGATCAGGTTGTTCAGTTTCCATGTAGTTGAGCGGTTTTGAGTGAGATTCTTAATCCTGAGTTCTAGTTTGATTGCACTGTGGTCTGAGAGATAGTTTGTTATAATTTCTGTTCTTTTACATTTGCTGAGGAGAGCTTTACTTCCAAGTATGTGGTCAATTTTGGAATAGGTGTGGTGTGGTGCTGAAAAAAAATGTATATTCTGTTGATTTGGGGTGGAGAGTTCTGTAGATGTCTATTAGGTCCACTTGGTGCAGAGCTGAGTTCAATTTCTGGGTATCCTTGTTGACTTTCTGTCTCGTTGATCTGTCTAATGTTGACAGTGGGGTGTTAAAGTCTCCCATTATTAATGTGTGGGAGTCTAAGTCTCTTTGTAGGTCACTCGGGACTTGCTTTATGAATCTGGGTGCTCCTGTATTGGGTGCATATATATTTGGGATAGTTAGCTCTTCTTGTTGAATTGATCCCTTTACCATTATGTAATGGCCTTCTTTGTCTCTTTTGATCTTTGTTGGTTTAAAGTCTGTTTTATCAGAGACTAGGATTGCAACCCCTGCCTTTTTTTGTTTTCCATTTGCTTGGAAGATCTTCCTCCATCCTTTTATTTTGAGCCTATGTGTGTCTCTGCACGTGAGATGGGTTTCCTGAATACAGCACACTGATGGGTCTTGACTCTATCCAATTTACCAGTCTGTGTTTTTTAATTGGAGCATTTTGTCCATTTACATTTAAAGTTAATATTGTTATGTGTGAATTTAATCCTGTCATTATGATGTTAGCTGGTTATTTTGCTCATTAGTTGATGCAGTTTCTTCCTAGTCTCGATGGCCTTTACATTTTGGCATGATTTTGCAGCGGCTGGTCCCAGTTGTTCCTTTCCATGTTTAGCGCTTCCTTCAGGAACTCTTTTAGGGCAGGCGTGGTAGTGACAAAATCTCTCAGCATTTGCTTGTCTATAAAGTATTTTATTTCTCCTTCACCTATGAAGCTTAGTTTGGCTGGATATGAGATTCTGGGTTGAAAATTCTTTTCTTTAAGAATGTTGAATACTGGCCCCCACTCTCTTCTGGCTTCTAGAGTTTCTGCCAAGAGATCAGCTGTTAGTCTGATGGGCTTCCCTTTGTGTGTAACCTGACCTTTCTCTCTGGCTGCCCTTAACATTTTTTCCTTCATTTCAACTTTGGTGAATCTGACAATTATGTGTCTTGGAGTTGCTCTTCTCGAGGAGTATCTTTGTGGCGTTCTCTGTATTTCCTGAATCTGAATGTTGGTGTCTGCCTTGTTAGATTGGGGAAGTTCTCCTGGATAATATCCTGCAGAGTGTTTTCCAACTTGGTTCCATTCTCCCCATCACTTTCAGGTACACCAATCAGACGTAGATTTGGTCTTTTCACATAGTCCCATATTTCTTGGAGGCTTTGTTCATTTCTTTTTGTTCCTTTTTCTCTAAACTTCCCTTCTCACTTCATTTCATTCATTTCATCTTCCATCGCTGATACCCTTTCTTCCAGTTGATCGCATCGGCTCCTGAGGCTTCTGCATTCTTCACGTAGTTCTCGAGCCTTGGTTTTCAGCTCCATCAGCTCCTTTAAGCACTTCTCTGTATTGGTTATTCTAGTTATACATTCTTCTAAATTTTTTTCAAAGTTTTCAACTTTTTTGCCTTTGGTTTGAATGTCCTCCCATAGCTTGGAGTAATTTGATCATCTGAAGCCTTCTTCTCTCAGCTCGTCAAAGTCATTCTCCGTCCAGCTTTTTTCCATTGCTGGTGAGGAACTGCGTTCCTTTGGAGGAGGAGAGGCCCTCTGCTTTTTAGAGTTTCCAGTTTTTCTGCTCTGTTTTTTCCCCATCTTTGTGGTTTTATCTACTTTTGGTCTTTAATGATGGTGATGTACACATGGGTTTTTGGTGTGGATGTCCTTTCTGTTTGTTAGTTTTCCTTCTAACAGACAGGACCCTCAGCTGCAAGTCTGTTGGAGTACCCGGCTGTGTGAGGTGTCAGTCTGCCCCTGCTGGGGGGTGCCTCCCAGTTAGGCTGCTGGGGGGTCAGGGGTCAGAGACCCACTTGAGGAGGCAGTGTGCCTGTTCTCAGATCTCCAGCTGCATTCTGGGAGAACCACTGCTCTCTTCAAAGCTGTCAGACAGGGACATTTAAGTCTGCAGAGGTTACTGCTGTCTTTTTGTTTGTCTGTGCCCTGCCCCCAGAGGTGGAGCCTACAGAGGCAGGCAGGCCTCCTTGAGCTGTGGTCGGCTCCACCCAGTTGGAGCTTGCCGGCTGCTTTGTTTACCTAAGCAAGCCTGGGCAATGGCAGGCGCCCCTCCCCCAGCCTTGCTGCCACCTTGCAGTTGGATCTCAGACTCCTGTGCTAGCAATCGGCGAGACTCCGTGGGTGTAGGACCCTCCGAGCCATGTGCAGGATATAATCTCCTGGTGCACCGTTTTTTAAGCCCATCGGAAAAGCGCGGTATTTGGGTGGGAGTGACCCGATTTTCCAGGTGCCGTCTGTCACCCCTTTATTTGACTAGGAAAGGGAACTCCCTGACCACTTGCGCTTTCCGAGTGAGGCAATGCCTCGCTCTGCTTTGGCTCGCATACGGTGCGTGCACCCACTGACCTGCGCCCACTGTCTGGCACTCCCTATTGAGATGAACCCGGTACCTCAGATGGAAATGTAGAAATCTCCCGTCTTCTGTGTCGCTCACACTAGGAGCTGTAGACCAGAGCTGTTCCTATTTGGCCATCTTGGCTCCTCCCAACATGCTTTCTATCGGAATTATGACATTTTTAAACATGCTTGGCAAAAACACAGATGTTATTAGTGATATTTGCATTAGGAAATAATTATAATAAATAATAAATGTAATCAGTTTTACCTTGATATAAATTTTACATTTTCGAAAACCAAATTGTGTAATGAAAGCCATTACAATTTTTTCTTTGTAATCTGGAATCTTACTAGAAAATGTTGATGAGGCTTTGAGACTCGAAGATAAATTGTTTGTTGTGGAATTTACAAATGCTTTTTGACAGTGATCAGTTGTCCTCTAAGAGTGTTTGGCAATCTTTTGGATTCAAAATGTTGGATCTTCACTTGCTAATATTTCTGAGCAGGAGTGGGGGTGATGTTCCCATCTGTGAAGAGTCAAGAGAGGTGGGAAGGAAGTGTTCTGGCTTGAAGATTGTATCTTCTGCACACCTGTGTGGCAAAGTTGTCTGGTGGGTGGAGGATTTATTTGATGAGGGGGCAGCAAATTGAAAGAGGATGCAGAAGCGGTTGAGTAGTTTTCCCTGGGCTTTAAAAATACAAATTATTTGGGGAAGATACCACATCTTAATTCTTTATAAACTAACGTCTTAATATCATAGGAAAGAAACCACATAAAACTGTGTTTCAAAATGGTTCTATTTTAGTATATTTAAAGTACATGTAAAAATGATTAAAAAAAGAAAAAAAATAAAGCACCGCTTTTAGAAGAAATCGAGTGGAAATTTAGAAATTCGGAGTGAATGCAAGAAACTGTTATTGAAAATCCAGTCTGTATCTAGCACTTTGCCAAGGCCCCTAGAATAAAAAAGTTGTCTAAGATACATCTCCAGTTCCCAAAAACTCTCCATACATTAGAGAATGGGGTGACATACAACACCAAATAAATACTATTCAAGATTGCAGATGGTCTATCAGGATAGATTTCCACAAATTACAGTGGGGGTGGCTGGTTCTGGGAAGTTTTATCATCAGGTTTTCTCTCTTGTTTTATTTACCCGTGTGCTTTTCTTGATCTTACAGTTTAATTGTATGTGTGGCTTTTTGTTCAAGTTATCTCAAATTCTTCTGAGAAGAAATATAGTTTCAAAATCAATCAATAAAGATAATCCTCTGATAAAGTAAGGTCTGAATATACAAATCATGGTTACAGGAATCTTACCATTATATATAAATTACCTCTCAAACAAATGGGCCATTCAGAAAAAGGCTCAGAGTGAATTAGCTGGAGGGGTTGTCAAGGGTCATAGTTTTTACTGCTTTGAAGAGATTATCACTGGATGATTTCCTCACATTTATGTAACTTCAGTCTCCTGTTCTTTTTACTCTGGCTGAGGTACAAGGAATCAGGAAAGAGAGGGCAACTGTGAGGAAGGAGCATTCTCCAGGTGGGAAGGTTAGTAAAATTAACCATACAATTACAGAATGGGGAAAATGAGGCCTGCCTAGGTGATTAGGGAAGGAGATGGTTACAAACTTGGAGATGTCTAATCTCAGTAAGCAGGTCAAAGAGGTCAGCTTTCACTTAGCAGCTCCACAGCACAATCAGATGAGTATGGCTAAATGTTTTCAATTCTAAAAAATCAAGTCAGGGAGAAATTTTGTTTGGGCCTAATGGGAAACAGTTTCTCTGCTCACAACATTTCTGACACCAAGTATATGGATTTTCTAGACCAAGAAATTCTCGAGTTCTCTTCAGAGACCAACTGGGGATCAACAATTCAATTTAATTCTGACACCCAAGGTGAGTGCAGACCCTACAGGTTAAGGGTTCAGTCCCACAAGACTGCTCCCCACTTCTGATGCCAATCACAAGTAGTGGGTCCCCAGGTTACCTATACTTCTGACCTGGCTACGTGGACCCCTCCTCAAGTCTGATAATTTGCTATAACCACTCACAGAACTCAGAGGAACACTTCGTATTACTGGTTTATTATAAAGGATATTCTAAAGGATACAAATGAACAGTATGACAGTCAGATGACTAGGTTCATAGGACAAAGTCCAGAACGGTCCTAGGTACAGGAACTTCTGTATCCGTGGAGTTTTGGATGCATCACCTTCCTGGCAAGTGGACACATTCACCAACCCGGACACTTTCCCAATACCTTTGCTTAGGGGTTTTATGAAGGCTCTATTATGTAGGCATGATTGATTAAATCATTGGCCTTTGGTGATTAGCTCAATCTCCAGCTCCTCTTCCCTCCCCAGATGGGGCTGAAGGTTTCAATCCTCTAAACACACAGTTGGTTCCTCTGGTAACCAGCCTCCATCCTTCAAGACTCACCTCATTAGCATAAACTCAGGTGTGGTTGGAAGTGGCTTATTATGAACAATGAAAGATGCTGCTTTCACTTCTATTACTCAGGAAGTTGCTAGTGTTTTAGAAGCTTTGTTCCAGGAACTGGGGACAAAGACCAAATATTTATTTATTATTATATCACAACATCACAGTACCTAAGAAGCAAAGCTACATTCAGCAAGTACTGATGGGAGTCAAGGTTATATGTTGGAAGGCACCAATTTATTTGTATGGATTTGCTTTATTTATTTATTTTTGTAAGTAAATAAATTTGTCTTGCTATGTTTCCCAGGTTGGTCTCAAACTCCTGACCTCAAGCAGTCCTTCCACTTTGGCCTCCCAAAATGCTGGGGTTACAAGCATGAGGCACTGTACCCAGCTGTGCATTTTTTTAAACTTTATTTTATGTAGTTTTAAAACTATATATATTTTATATAGTTTTTTATAATTAGAAATGTTAATGAGTAGTTTTCTATTTATATTATTAGTTTAATAAAAGCTTCTTTTATACAATAAGAAAAATGGACTCAATTATTAATATATTCTCGGTTATTAATAATCAATTATATTCTAAATTACCAATTCTCAATTATTAATATTCAATCAATAATAATATGTTAATATATTCTCAATTATTAATATTCTGAGAGGTGTGTCTGGGGAAAGCCAGTGGGAATATATTACCTAATTCAGGACTCCATTTTGTCCCCTAGCAACTATACAAATTGTAGGCATAGTGATCCTGCCTGGGAAGTAATAACCAGCCTTGTAAACTGGAACCTACTGAGTGAAAGTAAACATCAAATCATGGCAAAGATTGGTTGGCAATTACTGTAAATAAAAAATGGAACCTATTATATTGTGATTGCTTACTCCCATATCCTCCACTAGGAGGATAAATTTTGTGAGAGCAGGGACTGTATTTGACTTATTTAAAGTTACATATATAGATCCTAACTGTGTATAATACATAGTTGCTATTAAAGAAAAAATATTAAATGAATAACTGGGGTAAGTCATGAAGAGAGAAGCAGAAACGAGAGAAAATTGAACTATATTTAGAGATGTTCCTTCACTTACAAATGGGTTACATCCTGATAAACCCATTGTTAAGTTGAAAATATTGTATAAATGGAAAATGCATTTAATACACCTCAGCTACCAAATAGCATAGCTTAGCCTAGCTATGATGAGCTGAAATGTGCTCAGAACATTTATGTTAGCCAACAATTGGACAAAATCATGTGACAACATAGTACAATGTAGAGTGTAGGTTGTTTACCCTCATGATCATGCGGCTGAGTGGGAACTGTGGTTCATTGCTGCTGTCCAGCATGGCGGGAGATGGAGAGAGAGAATATCATATCTCTTTCTATTGAATGCACATCACTTGTGCACCATAGTCAAGTTAAAAAATTATGTCAGGGACCATCTGTATTTCCCAAATTTGTTTAGAATCCTCCTTGGTTTCTCCCATAGATGGTTGATCCCATCTAGAAGGGCTTATTAAGTACCAAAGAAAGTCTTAAGTTTTGTTTCAAAGTATAGATTTATCTCTACATTGACAGCATGCTTCTTAACAGCAGGCTAGAAATTGGATTGGTGGTTTCTTTTAGTCTTAGAACTAAGACTTCAGGGCAAAGATGTGGAATTTGAGACCAAATTATGTCCTTCACCTAAAATGCACCAAATCAAATAAATTGTCTCTAGGTAACCCTTGGCATGCAGGCCTGTCTATTTTATAGAGAGTGGGTAATCCAACCCCTTCCTGAAAGTGCCTATTTAATTTATCTGAATTAAGTGGGAACAACAAACAGAAGTGTTTGAACCACAAGATAAAGTAACTGAATTGCAAAGCCAGGAATGAGTCCAGGTTAGTAGACACACATTAGGAAATGCACTGCAAAATATAAAGTGGGAGTCTTGCACCTTTGCAAGGATTAATGCTTTGAAAATATGATAGCTCAGAGAAAAAAAAAAGTTTTAGGAACTTAGTGCCATTAGGAACTTAAGGCCATTTTCTAAAGCAGCCATTCTCACCCAGAGGGCAAAAGACGCCTTTCAGCTGGAGTGGCTTTTGCCATTGCCTGGTGCCAGGGAGCTGAAGCCTTGGCAGCTGGTTGTACACAGCTCTTTCCTTGCAGGAGTGCCAGTAAGGAGAGGCTTCCAGAGCATGTCTGCACAGGAGACCAGAGAGCTCAGGTTTTTAAGTTCTAAATAAGGAGATTTATTCTGACTAAGACTCCTCCTTAGTCAATCCTTGATGACTCCAGAAATGGCAGGGCTGTTAGTTTCGTTATGTTATTTGAAAGAGTGTGTTGAAGAAAATGTTAATTGATCCGGATGACTATGTGCATTATATCACAAAAGAAAGTTCATTTTTCACACTTTTGTCATTATCCGTACCTCTATTTTTTATACTACTAGCCTGACCTCTTAGGCTCTTCTAGAATTTCAGAGAGCCAAGAAACATGTTTTTTAAAGTACTATTTTTCAACAATAAGTGTATGAAAATAAAAACAGTTTGATCATCTTCTCTCAGCAAAGGTAAAACATTTTTAGGCAGTAAGTAAATAGAAGGTTGTTTTAAGGTGCACTAAACCTGGGCAAGGAAAAGTATTCTGGAGACAAACAAGAGCAGGAGAGATAGTAGAAGCAGAGAAGAAATCTGGGTGGGATATTCTACAACCCTGTGACCCCTAGAGTGGTCTGTGGACCAGCAATGTCTACAACACCTGGCAGAATTCAGTCCTCTTATCCCTCCAACCCACTGAATCAGAATCTGATTCTTAAAAGGATTCCCAGGGGATTTGTATGTACATTGAAGTTTGAGAGCTCAGCTCTTGGAGCCCAGAGAGGAAGAGTTCTGAGTAAATCTGCCACCACTGAGGCTCTCAAACTTTGGTGAATATAGGAAACTCGTGAAAAGGTTACTAAAAAGGAGTGTTTACGGGTCAAAGAGGTTCTGATTCTATAGACTTGTGTGGTACCTTGAAAATCTGTATTTCTAACAAATTTTCCAGGGCTTCTGACACATATGATCATTGAACCACATGTTAAGAAACCTCTACTGCTGATTTCATGATTTAGTGAAGGAAGACTATGCTTACTAAATAATATCCACTGAAGCAGCAGGCCATAAGAGGCTTTCTGCCTGGGAGAAGCGTAATGGAGTTCCCTGTCTAAGATACAGTTACTGGTTGCAGGACCCCTAAGACCTCATCTTTCTAGACTGATCTGTGTTCTAATCACATTGAGCTCTCCACTTTCCCAAAACTAGCCACATGCTTTGCAATGCTGTTTTCTCGGCTCAAGTTTCTGAGTCAGTTTGGATTCTTGTTTAAGGTATGTACTAGTTGTGTGACCTTAAGCAAGTGACTCACAATGTGTTACACTCAGTTTGCTCATATGTAAAATGGGTTCTGTAGTATCTGTCTCATGGGGTTATCGCAACAATTACAAGAGAAATGGCCCATGTAAAATATATAGATAGCAGAGTGTATAGCATTTAACAGATATTTAGTACATGATCATAACTATTGCTTGCATTCTTTCTTGTCTGAAGAACTCCCGTTTTTCCTCCAAAACTTAGTTGCTCTTTGTAAGTCCTTGACAAGCTCCCCACTACCACCATGAAGTTGCTCACACATCTGTGCTCTCAACAGTACTTAAACATTTCTCTCTGTGTCCCTTGTGATATGTTGTTATTCGTTCTCTTTCTTTCTGCTGAACTGTGAGCTCATCAAAACAAACAATAAAAACAAACCCTGTCTTATCTGTCTGTATAGTGTTAGCACCACACACCTAATGATAAAGGCAAGGTGATTGTTTATGGGCTAGGCCCTATTCTAAGCACTTTTAATGAATTAGCTCACTGATTCCTCAGAACAACCCTATTAGGTAGGCATGGCTGTTACCTCCATTTTATAGATGGGGAAGCTGAAGCACAGATAAGTAACTTGTCCAAGGCGATACTATTCAGTGGTAGACCTGTAATTAGAATCAATTTAATAGCAGTCTGGTTCCAGAGTTCAAGGCAGCAGACACTCACTCAATAAAGGCTTGTTGAATTGCATTACACTGTGAGTATACCAGCTTTAGATGTGGTCTTCCTGCTTTAAGAAATGGTGTTCTGAAGGTGACTAAGGAGAAAGGCAAATCATTGTTACAGTTTTCTGATGTGTCTTATTGACCTAAAACAATATCAAAACATATCACAGATGTACAATGTTTAATGGGTTCATTCTGAAAGGACACCTCGAATCTGTTACAAAATTGTGAAGTACCCAGACTATTTCAAAGAGCAAGATTTTGTAGAACAACAGGAGGAAATGAAGACTTCCTGACATGGTCATTTCTTTCTATTTTTTTTTTTTTTTTTAGCTTTATTGAGGTATGATTTACATAAAATAAATTCCTCTTTGAAGTATACAGTTTAATGAATTTTGGTAATTGTATATAGCTATTATAACTTTTACCATAATCAAGATATAGATAAATTATATTATTCTAGAAAGTAGCCTTTGTGCCCCTTTGCATTTTATCCGTTCTCCTGACCTCTGGCTCCAGGTAACCATTGATTTGCTTTCTGTCACTCTAGTTTTACCTTTTCCAGATTGTCATATACATGGAATCATACAATATGATAGTCTTCTTAGTCTGGATTGTTTTGCTTAATATAAAGCTTTTGAGATCCATCTGTATTATTGTTTTGATCAGTAGTTTTTTCTTTCTTATTGATAAGTAGTATTTCATGTCATAGATATACTCTGATTTGTTTACCCACTCACCAGTTGATGGACATCTGGGTTATTTCCAGTATTTGGCAATTATCAATAATGCTGCTATGAGTATTCATGAAAAATTCTTTGTGTGGAAATATATTTTCATTTCTCTTGGGTAGATACCTAGAAGTGGGTTTGCTGGGTCTGCCATACTGTTTCCCAGAGTGGCTATACTGTGTTGCACTCCCCAGCAATATATTAGAGTCTGGTTGTTCTTATCCTTGGCAACATATGATATTGTCAGTCTTTTTAACTTTAGCTATTCTAGTAGATGTTTAGTGGTCGTTCTTGTTGTAGTTTTAATGTACATTTTCTTGATGAGTAATGACATTGAGCATCTTTCTTAGGCTTATTGTTTATTTGCATATCATCATTTGCATATTGTTCATTTGCATGCCATTGTGCAAATCTTCAGCTTACTTTTTTTAAAAATTGGGTAGTGTATCTTCTTTCTACTGAGTTGTATGTATTTTTAAAAGTATTCTGGATTCAAGCTCTTTGTCAAATATATGGTTTGCAAATATTTTCTCAGAGTTTGTGGCTTGCATTTTTATTTTATTTTTAAATTATGGGGTTTTATTATGCATAGAAGGCTCATTCCTTCTTGACTACTTTCCACATGGCAGCTTGAACTTTGTATGCTTGGCGGGGTGGCAGTGGTGGCTGTACCCTGGCTTGCTCATGTCTTGGTCACCCTGAAGCCTTTGTTAAGGATCTCCGCCTTGGAGGTGAGCAGCCCTGGCTGCTGCTTTCCAATGGCTTCATTTCCTTACTTGTGTCTTTGGAGAGCAAAAATGTTAAATTTTGATTAACTTCATTTTACCTATTTTTTTCTTTATTGTGCTAATTGTGTCTTGATTAAGAAATTTTTGCCTAACCCAATATCACAGAGATTTTATTCTAGAAGTTTAATAGTTTCTTATATTTAGGTCTACCATTTATTTCAAATTAATTTTGAATCCGACATAGAGATTTAAACCCTGCTTTCACAAGAGTCCTCTCTTCTTGGTGATGTACCACATAGCTCATCACATAACCCTGTCACGTTAACCATGTCCGTGTAGAAACTAGTATAAAATAGTGTGTGTGTGTGAGACTCAGGGAAACCTTTTAAAGCTGGTAGCTGTTCAGTTCTCAAGTTTGACAATAAATGATATTGTTTAAATTAGGCTTGTGATTTTTTCCGCGTGTCAGATGTGCAGAAAGAACATGTGGGAAATAACTTATGGTAGATATGAACTTCAGGTAATTTTTTAAAGTCATTAAACTCTGGGCAGATATGTTTGAAGCAAAGTTAACTGGATAGAATAAGGAATGACTGTAGTGCCCATTTATGCCTCCAAGTTTTGTTAAGTCTTAAATATTAGACCAAACGATACTGTTTTGCTTAGTTTTTACTTCTCTGCCCATTTCCAGGAAGCACCAACTCTTTATTTGAAAAGGACAAACTATTTTCTTATTTCTGCAAATCTGTTTGAAAAAGGGAAGAACCAATCTTGGGAAAAAATTTCAGCCTGATGTTCTTTTTCCTAGCATGCCTTTTGCCCATTACCACTTCCACATCCCCTGTTTCTAAGATAGTCTGAAATTTCAAAATGCCTACAAAAAGTTCTCTGTCTTTAGGTTGTTTGGAATTGTTAATTATTGGTGGCAATGGATGAGTGTTCAGCACCTTGGAACTTTCGCAAAAGAAACTTAATAAGGATACGTTTGCTGTAGTTGGAAAAGTATTTGATGAACAGCTGACCTTTCAAATGTTTACATGAGTTGAATCTCTGAACTGCTAATGTTTGGAAGGTCCAAGTTCCAATTCAGACTTAGACACTGAATCCCTTTGTAGAGAAGGCTTTGAAATCTCTTCAGCTGTAGTTTTCTCTCTCTTTTTTTTTTTTAAGGCCAACTTCACCTACCAGTTAATTGGTTAATGTTTGTGAATGCTTTGAGTAGGCAAAAAGCACTTTCTCAGGGCAGTGCCCCATTGTTCCCTCTCCCAATTGTGGTTTGCCATTCACCTGAGTAAGTGGATAAGCCATGGGCCAAGTTCGCATTGTAGAAAGGAAATGATTCTACAGATACTTAGCCATGGGATGGAAAAATATGTTTCTTTCACGTAGAGTTTGTGAATAAAGCTTCCACTGTGCTGAGCAAAAAATGCAAAAGGAAGCCTTGTTGTCTGGATTAGGTCACTTATAAATACCTTAAAAATATTTACATAAATGTCTACTGACTAACCAATTCTCTGAGCACATTCCATAAAAATTTCTTCTCAACTGCATTTGGAAATTTGCTTTTTTTTTTTTTTTTGGTCCATTGTGTTCGTGGCCTGGTGTTCATGGTGCTCAGTTGACTTAAAGAAGCCAATCCATCTAAAAGAACTAGGAAGGCAGGCTGAGGAAGAAGGTTGGGGCTGGGAAAATTAACAAGAGCCTTCTTTCTAATTGTGGCTTTTTCCCCTGAGGTACTGTTTCAGCATACTTTTTTTTTTTTTTCTTAGCGTCAGTTACTTCATTGCTTAAGTGACTCTTTTAGCTAAGTTCATGTGTTTCTCATGGGCTACTCCAATCAGCAGGGCAGTCTCACCCTAACTAATTTCACCACACTCCCTTTGTGGTACTGGACATTATACAGAGAGCAGCAAGCCAGGGTACTTCCGTATCTTCATTGGAAAATGTCGTTTTTAAATTGCTCTAAATGCATGCATCATTTTGTGCTTGCAGTTGGACTGTAATGGGAATTATCAGAGAATCACATGTCTTTGCCATAGACTTAATCTGGTTCCCATGAGGGGAAAAAAGGATTGTGTTGTTATTATTGGAAATAGACAAAAGAAGTCAAGGGATCTCTATTGAGGTCTGATCACACCTTGAAGGTATTTGGAATGGAGACCAGAGAGGTCACACTTAGGTGTTTTATTTGACCTATATAGAGTTGAAAAAAATTTTTAAAAGTTTTCAGCATGGTGTTCAAAAATTAAAACAGAAGTAAAAACAAAAACAACCCAAACCCCAAAGTTTCCAGCATTTAAAATCTAGAGGTTTCACATTAAAAAAATCTGGAATCCCAGCTTCTTTTAAAAAATGGGAAGACCTGGGATCTCTAGATGTGCATTCCTAAGTGGCAAAATTGACTAGATCAGAGCAGCAGCTGCTTGTTTGGAAGGTCTGGGGCTCATATCACTAGCTTGTACCCTGGAGATATAAGCTGGAGGGTTTGCATAATCTGTTACTAAAAGAATGAGTGACTATTATGTTTTCACACATATATTTTCTGTTCAAAGGAAAGAAACTATCTAAAGAAAGTGAAAAGAATGATTTAAGATGACATATTTGAACCTTTATTCAGCTGTTTATAGTCAGAATGTCACAAGGTTATTCATCTATGAACCAGTTAAAATATACTTCCTTTGATTCTTCTGAGAGGAAGGTGTAGTAGATATGTGTTATGTATTATGTAGGCCTAAAAAGCAAATTAAATATTTTTCAAAATGGCATATCTAGAGATTTAAGGCCTTTCAAGCAAAAAAATTGTGTGACCGCTCAGCAGCAAAATAATCTCCACGGCAGTCTGGTAAGAACCAGGATTATGTTTTTATCTAGAGAGGGTAAAATAACAGCTGGACATCGCCAGTATCTTTTTACTGAAAAGTATGTGTCAATTTGTGAAACACGTTTTATTCCGAGATATCTTTCACTTATAATTCTGCCTTTATCCACTAGATAGCAAATAGTATCTAATGGACATAAATAGCTTCCTAGTCTAGGCTTCTTAGCATTCAGTCTTCCTTCCTATTAGCATCCAGGTTTCCTTTTGGGGTGTTATCTCTCTCCCACTGAGGGCAGTCCTGAGGAACTGGGGCTAATGAATAAAACTGCCTTGGGCTCCTGCTAGAGAAGCCCTTGATTCTCACCTTCTACTGTTGGGTATGAGCCAAGAAATGGGCATGTGACCTAAGCTTGGAAAGTTGGATTTTCCTGGTTAATTGAATCTTGAGTGGAATGGTGCAAAGCCGGAAGCAACAGTTGGAGCTCATGCATTCCAGAGATATTGCCCTGTAAGTAATCCCTGGCCTTGCTCCTATCCTGTTTGCAAGTCTGGTTTTCTATATTCCCTGTCGATTTCATGAGATTCACCAATATTCTGTGAGCTTTTTTTTCTTTTGGTATAATGGTTCTCTGTTGCATATAATCAGAGAGCTCTAACTTATATGTTCAGGCTCTGACCCTGTGCCCTGCTATCACCCTTGTCCCTTCCCCATCATCTCTTGCCTGGAATATCGTAATAGCCTCCTCACTGATCAAAGCATATGTGTATATATAATATACATATATAATATATACATATAAATAATATATATTAATGTGCCAAGCACTTTTATATGTATATAATATACATATATATAATAATATACATACATATATATATAAACTTTTGTGACCTTATCTCTTTCTCCTTCCTTGCTATACCGATCTTCTTCCTGGTCCTCCTGGCCAGGCATAATCCTGCCCTAAGCCATTTTCACTGGCTTTTCCCTGTGCCTCAATTACTTTTTCTCCAGATAGCCACTTTGGCTTACTCTCTCACCTCCACCTTCATATCACAGGTGATATTCACTCGTGTTTCAATACCACGTACTTGGTGAGACCTTTCCTAGCCACCTTGTTTAAAAAGTCAAGACTCTCCCACTATAGGCATTATCTACCCATTTCCCAGCTTATTTTAAATTTTCTTTTATAGACTTTTATCACCATCTAAAATACCACATGACTTTCTTATTGATTTTTAAAAGAGTGCCTGTTTATGCCCACTGGAATGTAAGCTTCAAAAGGGCGTAGTGTTCACTGCTGTTAGCCCCAGCATATAAAATAGTGCTTGGCACATTAATTTGTTGAATAAATGATGTGGCTTTGGGGGAGCCCTTTTGTTTTATTTGACTTATATTCTTAAGATCAAGCACAGTGTATGGCACAGAATAGGCACATAATAAATTTTGTTTTTGTTGTTGTCCCTGGCTGCTAGGACTATTAAATAGGACAGTCTTCAGGATCTAATCCTTTCATAGTTTCACTCTGGTTGATAAGTGTTTTGTAATAATCATAGGGGCTAACTCCACCCAGTATTTGAGCTTGCATTCATTTTGATGAAAAAAAAAAAAAAAAGCAACCTGATCAGGATAGAACTTGCTTAAAGAAAGGCTCAGATTAGTTTCAGTGAGTTTACACAGTCAGCGTTTTGGCGGTGAGGCTCTGAAGTTGAATCAAGCCAAGAAATACAATTGATCATCCTAGTCTGCAAATTTCATTTGCAAGTTCAATTGAAGTGTAAGTGCAATGGGATCATGTTATTAGTTCTCTTAGAGGCAAAGATTTCCAGGATAGGAAAATTTGTGTGTGCTTGCTGGGTCAGTGAGAAATGGGCTGGCAATGCAGTGTTCCTAGGGACACTCCTGGGATGGAAAGAGACATAGGAAGGGACTATTACTAAGCAAGGTGCTTTGATCCCTCTCTTCTTTTCTCCACCCACCCCCTGCCCACCCCTGCTCTTGATTGAAACAAATGATTGTGGTATTGTGACAAAAAAACAAATATAATTTTAATCCAAATTTAGTTCATTCTTTCAGTAAGAATATCTTTTCTTCCTTCTGCAATTAAGCATTCTAATTTTCTTTTTCCACTGCAAAATTGTGTCTTTTAGGTTGGCAGGGCTTCAAGTGGTATTGATTGTAATTTCTAATTATTTAAGCTATTTCAGTGATTAGTGAGAACTACTTCTATGATTATAGGATACTGTTGAACAATGGAGTTCTTTCAAAATCTCATTGGTCAGTTTCAATTTAGTTAGGAAAAAAATCACAAAGGCAAAAAATAAAAGTTTTGAGAAACTACCCTTTTTAGCTTCAAACATGCATTTGTGTTCCTCCTATCAGAAGTAGAGTAAAAATTTTGCTGTACACTTGAGAGAATACTTCTTGTGTTGAACTTCTTTATAATGCAAAGATAACTTTTCCTTTCTGAGCAAGTTTTGAAATGCTGAGATACTTTTTTTCCTTTATAACTCAACTCTGGAACCAAAAGTTCCTTCCTTGGATTTGTGAATTCCCAACCCCCAAGAGTATAGTCCAAATTGATTTTGAGCCTTTTTTCTATTCAATAAAAATAGTAAATGGCACTGGCAATATTTGAGTTAGATAAATTCCAGTTAAGGTAAAGTCGAACTTGTTTGAGACCTGCTATTCAAATCATAACCAGTTCGGGCTGGAGGTGGTTCTCTTGCATCCATGTGTCCGAGGGGGTAGAAAGTTTATTCTCAAACTTCATGTGCACATATCAGTTGAAGAAATAAGATAATTATCTAAAAACTGAAAGCAAGAGTTTACTGTTTTGTTTTGGGTTTGCTTTTTGTTTTTTTCAAGCTGATATATTTATAGAAGTGAAATTTGTTATGTGGATGTTTAATGGATATTCAGATGGCAGCATCAGTTTTGTGTTTTTATTTTATGTCTGCTTTATGAGGTCAAATAAAGTAACTGTCCAGCTCATACAGTGTGATCATTTTCATTATTTATCAGATAATATGCATTTATAGTCAGTGGAACAACTGTAAGCTCCAAATATTGAGTACCATTCTTATTAATTTTTCTATACCCAGAGCACAGGAAATATCTCCACAATGTTCAGGATGTAGTAGGCACTCTATACAAGCTTAATGTGAATTAACTGAACTAATGGGATGGTTGTTGTTGTTTTATTGTGATCTAGTTTTTTGACCTATAGAAATGCATCAATGGTCTCTTTGATATGTTCTATTCTCATTATTATGCCATTGAGAGGGTCTTAGGATACACGTATTAGGCTTATAATAATAGTTTCTTGAATTTGAATGACTTTAAGAGAAACACTCATATCCATTATTTTATCATGTTCTTACCACATCTCTGTGAAATTAGGAGGTATGGAAACCAAAAGTTTAAGTGATCATTTTTCATCATTATTTACTTGGACACCTAGGCCAGTTCTCCATTTTTTACTAACCATGTGGTGGGCATAATGAACACATTATTAATGTCTAATAAAAAATTGTCTTCCTGAAGGCTTGTTGATTGACAGGGTTAAAACAAAATCATGATGTGGAACTCAGAAATAAAGCTCTGACACCTTTACATTATTGGCATGCATTTTAAGGCTTTATTTTAAGTAGCTATTTTCAAAATTGAAGGTTGGCCTGATGGAAAAGTCAACTCAGGGCTATCTACTTGAGGATTGTTTGCTTGATAGATTAGCAAAACAGTTGCTGGTTCATTCCAAGTTTGGCTTTTTACTGGGTACAACTGAAGATTGGTATGTACCCACATTGCAAAATAGTTTTAACAGCAAATTCAACAAGATGGAAATGCCTTCTCAATTATACTAATGCACCTATGGTTCAACTCCCGAGTGGGAGAATTGAGAATTGATTTTAAATGAAAAACTTTACATTAAAACACTTATTTAAGGTCTGCAAACATATTAGAAAGAAATGGCCTATCATTCCTTAAAATTGCTTAGATTTTTTTCCCCCTGCTTTGCCTATCTTATGGTCTTTCTCATTCTCTTTTTAGTGTCACAAGGCCTGAGGTTCTATTCAGTTACCTCTTGTTTCCATACACAATTTTTGCAGTTGGTTCTGTCAAAAAGATGGTCAATATTTAATTGACTGATGTTTCAGATTTTAGATCTGGAAAAGTCCTGTTTTTTCACCAAAATTTAATCATCCCAATCATTAAGGCTGTCCTTATGTTTGCTCAGATCAAACTTTCATTTCCTAAATTTTATTGCAGAGATAGAGCTTGGATTTTTGTTTGTTTTATTTTATCTTCTTTCAGTGATGGGGTCTGGCTATGTTGCACAGGCTGGAGCACAGCAGCTATCTGTAGGTGAGATCATGGTACACTGCAGCCCCAAACTCCTGGGCTCAAGGAATCCTCCTGCCTCAGCCTCCTGAATAGCTGAGACTGCAGGTCCATGCCACCATGCCCAACTCTAAGACAGAGTTTATTAATGCCCTCAGAAACTTTTATTAAGACAGTTGAATTCTATTATACTTATTTTTCTCTAAATGATCTAACCTAAAAATTTCAAGCATTTTTATTCTTCTTTTTAAACTCTGTGATTTTAAAAATCTTGAAACACATCCAACTATATGGTTGACTCAGATTTACTTGTAATTCATTATAACTTCCAATTTTTTTCATCTTAATGTATCAACCCTTTATGGACAGGGACCTTACTTTGTTCCATTTTCCTTTCGTTAATTCCTATCCTGTAGGATGTGCCTGTTATAGTCATAGGATGAGCTTCTTACATAGTTATTTACTTAATAAGCAAATTGATAGTAGTCTGTACCTGTATTTCTTAATAGTGATGACCAACACTTTAAACATTGTTCTCATATAAATGTTAGATAAGTTAGTAAGAGTGGTAACAAAACAATGAAATTTTTTTACAGAACTGAGGGTTATAGCAACCATTGCACAATAATTTGTGTTGAAGATAATGAGAAAGTTATCTCAGTACCATTTTGTGTCCACCTTGTTTACCCTGTCTTTTGATATTTGAATAGGACAGCAGTAGACTTTAAAGACTAGCCTTCTGTGGTTATCTTCTTTTCTCCCTTGATTAAATTTTTAAAAGAGTAGCCCGATTCTTAGAACAAAATTTTACCACTTGGTTGGGGCAAAGATATCTTAACCCACAAGAACAGTTTATGTATATCATAACTGCCCATACCTTACCAAATGAGACTCTGATTCTATGTAGATTATTCTAAGCCTGTTATTTAGGAAGATTCTGCAGCCTTTGAGAGCAAAGCAGTCATGGGATGTATTCCTTAAGTTGGTGATAGGTTTTTGCTTAACATTTTAAATGGTGTCTAAAGTCCCTGTAAATTTAAAGAGTGACTGTTGGGTTGCTAGCCCAGTGATTAAGAACTCCGTAAATGTCATATTTCATGGGTAGATATGAATAACTGTAACTTCTTATCTACAGTGACCTCAATAATTTTTCTCAGTGATGGAGCAGGCATCTAAAGGTTAGCTCTTTAAAGTTCAAAGCTAACTCGGATAGTGAGGCATTGGATCAGATGTGCAAGTGGATTTTTCATCTAATGTGCAGCAATGTCAAAGGGCTTTGGAGTTTGCCTGCCTGACTTTGAATCCTGGCTCTAGTATTTGCAAGCCCTGTGGAAATGCTAGTAAATGATTTAACGTTTTTGTGTTTGTTTTCCTATTTGCATAAAGGATATAATTATAGTACTATCCTCGTAAGGTTGTTGTAAACTTAAAATGGTACACTCAGCTTAAAGTGCTCAGCACTCAATAACAGTCAGATATTATCATTCTTCCCTTTCTATGAGGTATTTCTGTATCTTTTTTTAGCCATCTGCTCAACTTTTCCAGGACATATCTGGCACAGGGACTACTTCAGTCTGCTCCCACAGACTTCCCCTCTCTTCCCTTTCTTCCTTTCCAAACCGGCAGTGGTGTGGAATGCAGTCTTTCTAATTTGTTGTCCCTTTCATTTTCAGGGTTTTGACATTGCTTACTAGGAGAAAACAGACTTCAACAAGCATGAGGAGGTGTTAAAGCTTAAATTCTACAGAGTACTTGCAGTTATGATCTCTGGTATGATTCTTGCTTTCTTTGCAGAAACGTTCTTTATTCATTCAAAAATTACCTGCTTTCTCCTTTCTCCATGAAGACCCTCTTTTAGAAGAATCGGTACAGAGTGTGTGTGCTTGTTTGATAGGGTAACAATTACAGATTTTTGCTCCATGCAGGAAAGGTTCCTTTGGGAATTCCTTTACAAACTCAGCACAAAGTCTGTTATATTAATAATTTCTCAAACTCAAAAAGTGCTTGTGGTTGCTCAGTATGGGACTTCTGAAAAAAAATGTGTAGCTGCAATTTGTGGGGAAGCTATACTGAGAAATAGATTGTGAAATTTATCTTTTATAAGGGTATTGTTGATGTTTTTGTTCCATTCTTTGTCCTCTTTTGAATAACTCCTGGGAAAAATTTCTATCTTGCTTTAGTATCAGTTGATTATTGATTTATTTTCCTAAGTCATTGTTCCGTCTTAGGACTCATACTATGTATAACTGATAAAGCTCATCTTTTCTGATATTTTGCCTTTTTTAAAACCTCATCTTTTTTTTCCCTTCTTCTTTTTAGTGTTTACATTTTGACTTAGTGACTTTATATTTTAAATATCTTTGTAAGCTATCTTAAATAGTTCCTAAAACCAAGGTAGCTGTTGTATTTGTAAGTATTCAAACTAGGGCATCCTAAAATCCATAATTTCTTCACAATAATTATAGTTATTTGTTTATCTCCATGTACCACAAACTGTACAAAAACACTGTGTACAAAACACTGTATAAATCATCTTTTTTAATCTCTATAATAGCGCTATGCAGAAGATATTATTTTCCTTTTTAGGTGAGAAAATTAAGATATAAAAAGGTTAAGATCACAAAATTATGACCTTAGAAATTAGAAAGTCATATTTTGAATTCATTGGGACCCAGAACTTGGGCTCTAGCCTCTACCATTTCTAATTACTTGAAAAAGGATGAAGTAAATAGGTCCTCCATTTTTGAAGGCTTATTGACTTATGACTTTTGTATGTTAGGGGCATAAGTATGTGGGCGATCCAAATCTTCGTTGGCAATGGTATTTGAACAGCTCAATGTCCAAGGACTTTAAAATATGTTGGAATAACTTAGCATTATTATCAAAAGTCGAGTTACAGATCAAGGTGAGCGTAATATACAGCTTTATTTGCAATCACCTCTGATAATTTTACCTGAATTTATTTTAAACGGTAGAGCGTGGCCAGAGGAGATTATTAGACGCATCATTACAAATTACAATTTTTGTGAAATTGTGAAATTCAGTAATTGGTTGTGTGAAGAAAGATACTCTTAGGGATCAACTTTCATTGTTATTGTTGTTCACTGTATTTTATTTCATTTTAAAAATCTACCTGATAATTCAGACAGGTGGTGTTCATTTTAAAAATGAAATGTAAATTCATCTGAAAATGAGCTAATATCCTCAAGTGTTACCACTTGCTGTGTCTGAAAGCTGAGTACTTCACCCCAGCCACACCTCCTAGTTGTACTGATGAATTGTGAAGGAGACAGGAGGGAAGAGCAGTTTGTTTTCATCTGTCCTTGATTGAGAAGTCCAAATATATTTTCTTTAGAGTATGCTTTATGGTCTTTCTACAGAATATTAAATTACAAGAGAAAAAAATGTTTCTTCTCTCTTTTTTTGTTCCCAATTTCCTTTAAAAAATTTTTTCCTAACAGTTTTGGAAAGCATTCTCCTTCCAAGCATTTAAAAGCTTTTTTGGCATCAAATGCTGCCAGTGTTAACACTGGCAATTGGTGCAACTTACAATAGTGCATTAAATATAAATCTAATTTTTATATCACTTGCTTAAAGTCGATTTGTGATAAACCCTGTTGGTAATGATATGAATTATATGGTATTATGAATTATTGCATGTGTGCCTCATGCGACTGAACTATATGGATGTAGGCATTTACATGTTAACTTCAGTATCAATGAAGCTCTACAGATTAATTTTTGTTGTGTCTTTGTCAGCTTTGAATAAGGTCATGATGAGTTTCTATGTCCTTGAGTTAGGTAATTTCCTGTCTGGGAAAGAGACACTGAGTAATTAAAATAAATTATTTTAAGCACTTTTTGGAATTTCAAATTAACTTCTGACATAAACCTTTCTCATCTGGATAACTTCTCAGTCTTGAGATTTTTAGTGGCATGCCCTGTTCCCTTCGTGTAATTAGAATATTGCAGGGTATTTGAGCATTTAGCAGGTTTATCAAATGTTTTGAAGCCCCCTGAGGAATACACAGAAGCATAATATTTTCTAAACTTTTCTGGTCTGTCTCTTTTTGTGAACGGGAGCGTTTATTTTGGTTTTAACTACACTGTATTTGATTTTAGTCTGATTGATGTTTCCTCGGCCCTGGACTCTGCACAGTTATGTTTTGCTTAGAGCACTCACCTTCAGTGAATCTAACTTTTCTCTTTGCTTCCTTAGTTCTCTAGAGACCTTTTGGCTTCTGGTTTATTTTTTTATTGTTGTTCTAGGGTCTGTGCCTTTACCAAATTAGATTTTCCCCTCAATTTAACCTTGCTTTTTAAAACAGATGGTGAAAGCGACACTATCCTCCAACCTTTCTCAACTTCAGCTGAGGTTCGCATGAGAGAAGCAAGCACTACTGAAAACGACTTCAGTAGTTGTTTTCTTGTCTCCTGAGAGTGGTACATAGGTAGTACCCTTCTGGATGGATAGAAGTGAAATTAATTCACTCATTAACTGATGCCTCTGGACATTAGAGCTTCATTATCTTGCAGAACCCCAGTTCAGAAGGACAGTAAAACTTGGTTTAAATGGATCCCCCAAAAATGGGTGGGATGAATACTGCTTCCTCAGGGCCTACATTGCACAAGGTCATGTACAGAACACCTTAAGATGGATTATTTCATTTAATATGAGACTTCACTTGAAAAGCTGTGAAAATAGGGCCACTGATTGAGCTTCAGTTAGACCTTTCATTATCTTTTATTTATTTTTTAAAAGGCTTACAGGAGACCCAGGCTAAGTCAAGTATGTTGTTTTCTCTTGCAGCTGAAATGATAAATCAAAGACCTTAAGACCCTTGAGCTACCTAGCAATAGGGACCATGTCCATTTTGCACTCTTCTCTATCCTTAGCAAATAGAATTTCTGGCCTATTACAGGTGTACGTTAAATATTTTTGTTAAAAGTCAGATGCAATCTAGACCAGATATACTGTGCATATTGATTCTTAATATCCCCCAAGACAGTTTTATATGCTTTCATTTAAAATGTATACAGATTGTAAATAGAATATGAATCTGGTTATGGTCTGGCTGAGCCCCCAGATCCTTATTAAAGTGGGTGGATAACAATTCAGAGAAGGCTAGGCTTGAGTGGATTTGTTTCATGAACCTGGTGGGTGAGAGAGGCAAGCTTCAACAAGAGGAAGTCTTGTCCTGGAAGTCTGTCACAGGAAGCTCAGATTCTCTGGTTCCTGGGCCTTTGGCTGATGCTGCACCAGGTAAATGAGGAAGGAATTACAATAGGACACACACTTCTCATCAGGAACTGTCATGAATCACTGCTTTATTGGGAAGAAATTGTTCAGTAATATGAGGAAATTGTTCACTTTTGACATAAGAGTGATCATCAGTGGCACAGTGATGCATGAAATAAAGTATTCACTACCATTTCCCGATCCATTTAAAAATAATTTAGGCTTAAAATGACATCAGAGATATTTTTCTATATTATACATATTAAGAACAATACGACTTTGGTGAAAAGGACTCTAATAAAAACATGAAATCATTTAGAAAATGGAACAAAGCTTTGACAAGTAGAAAAGTTTATGATTTCAAATACTATGAAGCTACTTCTAAAAAGTATTAATTGTAATAGCATTGCCTTGATTACCTTTGGTTTTTTACCCAGAGTGTGGTATTTTGAGGCATCCCTTATAACTAATTGTACTTTGTTGAAATCGGTATGCCAACTATGTGAGATTACATACAATTCCATATGAATAAATGCACCAGGTAAGAAAACACACACACTTTTTTTTTTTTTTTTTTGAGACGGAGTCTTGCTGTCCCCTGGGCTGCAACTTTCTTCCAGAGTACCTGTGAAAAAAGGGTTAGTGGGGAAGAGTAACTTACAATGGAGAAACATAACAAACACTACCTCAGCCAAGTGATTAAGATCATCACCAACAATGCTAAGTCATGTTGATAGAATGTATCTTCAATTTGATACAATTAAAGTAGCACTTCCCATAACCCCAGTCCAATATGTGAAAAAAATCAGACAAATCCCAATTTACAGATATTCTACAAAATAACTGATTAGTCCTCCTCAAAACTGTCAAGGCCATCAAAAAACAAAGAAAGTCTGACAAATTGTCACAGCACGAAGGAACCTAAAGACACAGAAGATGTAACATGGTCTCCTGGATGGTACTCAGGAACAGAAAAAGGACATTAGGAAAAAAAAAAAAAACCTAAGGATATTATCTGAATAAAATATGGACTTTAATTAACAATAAAGTATCATACTGGTTCATTAATTGTGACAAGTATACCATATTAATATGAGATGTTAAAAATAGGAGAAACTGTATGGAGGGTATTGTTCTGCAAATCTAAAGCTGTGTTAAAATTACATGTTTATTTTTTAAAATTGCACATAAAAGATTACTAATTCTAAAATATAAAATATTACAAATCGAAAAGAGAAAAACAACTCAAAGAGAGGGAAAGGCTATTTAACAAGATATCTACAAGAGAGAAAATCCAAATGACCATAAAATTTAACCAACAAACCAAAAGAAGATACTGACCTTATCTAATAAAAATTAAAACATGATACTCTTTTATAACCATCAGTTTAGCCTACAATTAAAAGAGTAAAAATATCCATTGCTTACAAGCATGCAGAAAAATGGACAATCTCCTACATCGTTGAGTGAAGTGTGATTGCTATGACCTTTTACAAAGTATGAATAATATCTAGCACAATAAGAAACATACATACACCTTTATCTAGCAATTGTAGTTTCCCAATCTATCCTACAGCAATAAAAGCAGCACAATGAAAATACATATGCATTGTTACATTGTAATGTTGTAAAACAACATTTTTAGTGGTGAAAAATAGAAACAAACTTAATGGCCATCAATAGGGTAATGGTTAAATAAATTATGGTATATATAGACTGTAAAATATTATGCAGTTAATAAAAAGAGTATATGTCTATTAACCTAGAGAGATGCTATGAAGTTATTTTAAGTGATGAAAGAAAATTGTAGAGTAATATGTACAGTGTGATAGTATTTTTAAAACCCTTTCTATGTGCCTCTAAGTTTAAATATTTTTGGAAGCCTGCACAACTGGCTGTTAACATCAGTTATCACAGGAGAATGGAATGCAGCTGTAAATTTAATATCTTGTTATTATACACACACACACACACATACATACTAAAATAAAATAAAACCTCAAGCATGATTGCCATATGTTACATTTAGCTGTGGGATGTTCAGGAAAAATAAATGGCAGAGCTGCAGCAATTGACTTACATGATTGCTGTCTAGCAGCATTTCTGTAACACAGTAAAATGAGAAGATATTCTCCTTGGGATCACCGTAACCTACTTTTTACATTAAGAGAAAAAGCACCAAGGTATTTATTTTTATCAGTGACCTACATGAGAGAAATGAGCCCAGGAAGTCTGTATTTGCTCTCATATAGGTGAGACTGCTAACTTCCTAGAAGTTGGGAAGAGTTCACACCAACTTTTGATAATTCAGAAAAATAGCATTTTAGAAAATAAAATGAAGTCCCACAAACATAAGTATCAAATCATACACAGGGAGGACCCAAAACAAGAAATTCAATTCAGGTGATGTTGGCAGCCATGGGACATGTCTGAAACCAGTTCAATCAGCAAGAGTAGCAGGGTACATTGAAAAGACACAAACCCAACTGGATAAGTCTAGAAAGAAAAAGCCAGAAAATGGAAAATGTAGTAGAACATTTCAAAACTGTTCAATTTCTTCTACACACAACATAGTCAAAGCTTTATTCAGCCACACAAAGGAAAGATAGTATCTGAAGCTACTCAATCCAATCTTAAATGTATGGCTATACTTATAATCAAACACTGTTTAACAGAAGCAGTGTCAATGAGTATGTTTTGCCAGAAGGGAGGGAGGGAAAGAGGGAAGCAATTAAAAGCAAAGTTACAAAAGATAATGTTGAAAGCCTGCACTAGGGAAATAGCCATTTTTTCTTTTAAAAAATTTTATTGATACATAGCAATGGCATGTATTTATGGGGTACATGTGATATTTTGATACATTTATACAATGCATAATGATCAAATTAGGGTAATTGAGGTATCTATCACCTCAAATATTTATTTCTTTGTGTTGAGAATATTTCAAATCTTTTCTTCTAGGTATTTTTAAAAATACAATAAATTACTGATAACTATAGTCACCTTACTGTGCTATCAAACACTCCAGCTTATTCCTTCTATGTAACTGTATTTTTGTACCCACTAAACAACCTCTCTTCATTCTCGCCCCCCATTTTTCCCAACCTCTAATAACCACAATTCTACTCTCTACCTCTATGAGATCTGTTTTGGCTCCCACATATGAGTGAGAATGTGTGATAAGGAATGGCTCATCTTTAATTTGAAAGACTATGGATATAGAAAGGCAGACCTTCTTGAGTCTTCATGGACTGAGAGAACAGACAGAAGGAAAATTATATAAATATTTATAGCCAACCTGGTTAACACAGTCTTGCAAATTGAAGGAAAATATGTCCCAGCTGTAGTAAACCTATAGAATGAGAGTTTTATGAGCAATCTTGAAGCATATCCACTGGACTTTATAGTAAGTTCTCTAGACATGTGAATACAAGACAAGATGCTAAAAGGAACAGATACAAAGGAATCCACATGCCAGATAAGGATATCAGTGTATTTCAGATTAGAGCTTCAGAAATATTAAGGTGACAGGCAAGAGTCAGGCCTCAGAAGTGGCAAAATTACAGTGCTTTCTTTTGTAACCAAGTCTGTCACATGAAGGGTACATCTTAACTCCAAAGATGTCAGGAAGAAACAGAAAGTGTTTTAAAAGGCTTACTTACACTCAAGGCATTTGCTGAAGCAAAAGAATAAAGTAGAAAAGAATAATATGCTGTGACCAGACAAAACAAAAGTTAACATTAAGAGATTAGCAAATGTATCCACTCTGGCTTAAAGACCACTTTTGGTTCTGGTCATAGACCCCTCAAAACGCTTTAGAAAAAAAAAACACACACACACATGAGTTTTCCCTAGAAATGTTAAGCCTCCCTCAATGAGGTAATTTTGAGAGAAAAAGGATGTGGGGACAAGGCAGAATAATGGAAGGAGTGCTGGAACAAAAGTGAGAAACCTTAGGTTCTAGTCTTGGCTCTACCCCTGATTCACTGTGACACCCTGGGGTTTTCTGTAACATTCTTTACGACATGAGAGGGGTGAAGTATCCCATTCCAATACTTTAAGTGGTATAACTGAAATGTGTTCCATTTTGCTTTAAATGGAAATTTACTTGTGCTTATGGTTCTGAGTTTGAGCCAGTTTCCCATATTTTCCTTCTGAAAATAAGGCTATAATAAAATCTTCATTACAAATTTTTGTAATATTTTAAATTCTTACCTGGAACTGCAATGGTCTAGGCAAGTGTTTATAAACTTGTTTTACAATGCACTTTGATCAACAGGCTGGTTACACAAAGACTGATGTACAAAATAGAAAAGGGGGGCTGCATTGGTGAAGACGAGAAGCCAGGGTATGGAGAACAGGAACAAGGGCTACAAAAGGTCAAGTTCTGCTCACTCAACTTCCCCACTGTGTTTTTGGAGAGGCCCCGGTGGGCTGCTACTGAAGCCCTAAGACTCCTAAGATTAACAGTGAAAGTCAAGGTTCTGTGAGAGGTTTTACCCCAAACAAGTGATGTGGGCACACATATTTGGCAACAAACGTTGAGGAACACAACTCTGTTTAAACCACTGTAAAACCTCCGTTTCTACAGTGAGGGAACTAACACCATTTGGCCTTTAGTTGGTAACAATTAATCACAAATGCCTGTAAAGGACTGAAAAGGCCGCTACAGTGCTCTGTTACAGTTTTCCAGGTTACCCCAAATGTGCTCATGTGAATTTTTTGTTTACAAAACTATTAAAATGAAAATTCAAACATAAAACCAAAATCGTGTGACAACTGCAGACCCACAAGAATATGCCTTTCACCCCATAGAGTTCCTCTAACCTCTTTTTGATTAAAACTGATTTCAGAAAGGGCAATGCAATCTCCATTTTCTTTCTCAGAAGTCTTTAAGATATATATTACATCTGTGAAAAGTCGCTTTACTGAATAACTGGCACAGACTTCAATGATGAATACATCAAGAATCTCAGCTTCAGCCCAATCTGTGCCTCTGCTGGGATTCAGCTGCTCCTGGGCCTTTAGGGCGACCCAAGGGATTGCTCCCACCCACAGCCCACCTGAGGCCTGTTTGCATGAGTCAATTTGTAGGAAGTCTGGTGTGGAAGCAAGAAAGGGCTACACAAAAGTCAAGATATGGGGTAGCAAGCCCTGTGGATTTCTCTAAGCCATAGGAAGAGAGAGGTGGCAGGCCAGTGGTTCCTAAAGGCACAGGAGAACATCTAAATAAAGAAGTCTCTCACCCAGTCAATATTTATGGAGTGCTTACTATACATTCCATGTATTGTTCCAGGCAGTGGCAATACAGCAGTGAAAAAGCCACGGTTTTCTGCCTCTAGTAGGAAGGAGAATAGTACATAAGTAAGTTGTAAATCTTAACAAGTGCTATGAAGGAAATAAAGAAAGCCTGTGGTAAGTGGGGACAACTTTGAATAAAATATAAAGGGAAGACCTCCACAAGGAGGGACATGGGAGCTGACAAGGAAAGATGAGAAAATGGAGTGAGAAGGAGAAAGACACTTCCAGGAAATAGCAAGAACACAAGTCCTATGGCAGGAGAAAGCTTGGCACTTGCAGGGACCAGAAGGCCGGCAGCATAGTGGGAGCCTATTGAGAGTGGGTGGTACAGCAGGACAGGCCAGGTTCCCTCCCACACCATAAGGGTTTGCATTCAATCCTCAAAGCTATGGAAACCCATGGGATGATTTTAAACAAATAATTTATTTTACTTACTGCTTTAAAATATCACTCTGCTGTGAAAGGATGGAGTATACAAAGCAAGAGTGTGTAAAGGGAAAATAGAATTATCTTGAAGTCAGCCAGGAAGAAAATGATGGTGTCTGGGACCAGGGGTGGCAGTGAGAATGAGACAAGAAAATAGTTTCAAAGTTTATTTTGGAAATAGAATTGCTGATGGGTTGGTTATGGGAGGTAATGGAAAAGGCAAAATCAAGAATGACTCCTAGGTTTTAGCTTAAGTAATTGGATGTATGGTGGTGGTTTAGGTAAGGGGTAAGGGAGAAGTTAGCACAATCTTAGGAGAATAATATGAGATGTTGACTAATATTAACCAAACATTAGCTGGAGATTTCTAACTCTTAAGATCTAGGTAGGACAACCTTGAGATCTCAGATCTATAGCCTGGGAAAGAGTAGATTCCAAGATTTCTCTTTTTTCCCAAGGGCTTAGGATCTCACCATTGTCTTGTGTTTCTGCCTTCTGTGTCCTCACCTCCAACCTCCATTCATCCCTCTCAGCCTTTTCCCTATTTTCTTTTTCTTTATTTTAAAAATGTGTATATGAGGCCAGGCATAGTGGCTCATGCCTGTAATCCCAGCACTTTGGGAGGCTGAGGCGGGCAGATCACGAGGTCAAGAGATAGAGACCATCCTGGCCAACCAACATGGTGAAACCCCGTCTCTACTAAAAATACAAAAATTACCTGAGCATAGTGGCACACACCTGTAGTCCCAGCTACTCGGGATACTGAGGCAGGAGAATCGCTTGAACCCGGGAGGCGGAGGTTGTGGTGAGCCGAGATCACACCACTGTACTCTGTGTGTAGTCCAAACACTTAAAGAATGGAGAGTTATGCTCAACCTCTTTTTGAGGGTCCAATGTCTACGTAAATTATTTGTAATTCTTCTCTCAGTGAGATTGTGTGTTCTCTTCTCCCCTATTTATGTATTTCTTCAATCACTTATTTTTGTCAATAAGTGCTGTAGACCAGTGGATGTTAATTTTATATTTTGGGTTCTAATTTGATATTATGTTATTTATTTTAGTGTTCCTCCTTCACCCCACTTATTAACTAGAAGAAATTTTTTCAGTTCGCTCCTGTCTCCTGTGCCCATTTGACATAATTGCACCTCTTTTGTGTGTTTGTTTTGTTTTGTTTTTGAGCACTTCCTTAGCTTTCTGGGACTAAAGATACTCCAGGCTCAACTTGCATATTTTCTGTCCCAGTTCTAGAATCAGCCACTTCTCCAAGGAGCCCTGGTTCCTCTTATTGGATACTGTATTAGAAAACAAACAAACAAGCTAACATTTGGACACTAGATATGCCTGCTGCTGTGGCAGTGTCATTGCCTCAAGGCCACCTCAGCTGATAAAACAAGGAAATGTATCTATATATACATATATGAATATATTTTTCTATATGTAACCATCTGTCTATATTATGCTCAATATGAGTTTATACTAACATCCACAATGCTAACTTATTACTACTTGTATAATTCTAGCCTCTTCCTCTTGCTCATCTGTAATCTCCCTCCAACAATGAGAAAAACTGGCTTTCCTCAGCTGTCATTCATTTTTTAACTTGTTGCATTATATGTATGATATCAGAATTGTTAACCCATACTCGCAGGGGAAACAACTTTATCAACAAGAGTTCAATATTTATGACAGTTTTTTTTGCCTTTAGTCTTACATATTCCACTTACTTCTGAAGCTATTTGGGTTAGCACTTTTTGTCCCCACTCCTTTCTGTGAAGTTGCTTCATAAATTTTTAATACAGTTAGACTGCTTTGTCACATTCTGCAGGCTATCCTGGTATCCTTTGAGCTCCTAAATTATATTTTTAAATTTTCATACCTTAAGGTTTACCGTATGTGCTGTAAAGGTTTGGACCAACTCTCATGTATTTGCCATTTCAGTAATACAGAGGATAGTTTCAATGATCTGAAATATCTCTGGTGCTTCAGTTGTATGAGCCCCCTAACCACTGATCTTTTTATCTTCTCACTACTTTTGTCTTTTACAGAATGTGACATAATTGGAATCATAGAGTAAGTAGTCTTCTCAGACTGGTATCTTTCACTTAGCCATGTGTATATAAGATTAATACATGTCTTTTCATGGGTTTATAGCTCATTTTTTATTGCTCAATAATAGTCCATTATATGGATATATTGCAATTTGCTTATCCATTCATTTATCGAAGGATTTCTTACCATCTTCCAGATTTTGCTGATTATAAATACAACTTCTGAAAACATTCACGCTCAGGTTTTTGCATGGACATAAATTGTCAATTAGGTAGATACCTAGGAGTGCAATTATCAGATCATATGGTAAGACCATATTTACCTTTGTAAAAAGCTGCCAAAATGTCTTCCAAAGTGGTTGTACCCATCAGCAATGAATGAGAATTCATATTGTTTTGCATCCTTGCTAGCAATAGGCATCATCAGTTTTTAGATTTTTAACTATTCTAGTAGATATATAGTGGTATCTTGTTGTTTTAATTTGTGACTTCCTAATGACAAATTATGTTGAGCAATTTTTCATATATTTATTTGCTATCTGTATATAATCTTTGGTGAGGTGTCTGTTCAGATCTTTTGTCTGTTTTTTAGTTGGTCTGTTTTCCTATTGTTGATTTTTAAGTGTTCTTTCTATATTTTGAATTTAAGTCCTTTATCAAATACATATTTGCAGTTTTTTTCTCCCAGTAGTGGCTTATCTTTTCATTTTCGTAACAGTGTCTTTCACAGAGCACACATTTTTAACTTTAACAAAGTCCAACTTACAAATTTCTCCCTTCATAGGTTGTGCTTTTGGTGTTATAAATGAAGTTCATCATTAAACCCAAGAACACAGATATTTTCCTATGTTTTCTTTTAGAAGTGTTATAATTTTGAATGTTACATTTAAGTCTGGGATCCAGTTGAATTAATTTTATGAAAGGTATGACGTATGAATTTAGGTTCTTTTTTTTCTTTTAACATATGGTTATCTAACTGTTTCAGCACCATTTATTGAAAAGACAATCCTTTTTTTCATTGAATTGCCTTTGCTTCTTCCTCAAAGATAAAATGATCATATTTATGTAGGTCTATTTCTGTACTCTCTATTCTGTTGCATTGTCTATTATTTTTGTAATAACACATTGTCTTGATCTCTATAGCTTTATATTAAGGCTTTATATTAAGTCCTCCAACACTGTTCTTCTTATTTAGTTATTGCGGTGGCAATTCTAGGTCTTTTGCCTTACCATATACACTGTAGAGTCAGTTTTTCAATAGAGACGAAATACCTTGCTGGGATTCTGGTTGGGGTTGCTTTAAAGTTACAGGCCAAGTTGGGAAGAACTGATATCTTAACAATGTGTGTTTTAATTCATAAACACAACATTTCTCCATTTATTTAGATGGCTTTTATTTCTTTCATCAGAATTTCATATTTTTTGATATATAGATTTTGTATATATACATAAGCATTTTATTTTATTTTTTGGGTGCTATTTTAAATGGTATTATTTTTTAAGCTTCAGATTCCAATTGTTCATTGCTTTTATACAGAAAAAGAATTGGACTTGCTTATTAGTTCCAGGAATTTTGTTGTTATTGTTGTTTCTTTGGGATTTTCTACATGGACAATCATGCTATTTGTAAATACAGTTTTATTTCCTCATTTATAATTTGTTTATTTTTTATTTCCTATTTTTGTCTTATTGCACAAACTAGGACTTCTGGTACAATGCTTAAAGGAGTGGTGAGAGGAGGCATCCTCACCTTGCACCTAATTTAAAGGAGAAAGTGTCCAGATTTTCACCTATATGTATGGAGTGAGCTGTGGGTCTTCTGTAGACGTTCTTTATAACTTTCAGGAAGTTCTCCTCTATTCCTGGTTTGCTGTATGTCATCTATTTTGCAAATATCATTCCCATTCTATAATTTCTCTTTATATTTTATTTGATTTCTTGCCATATCTACATTTTATGCTTATTTAGTTTAATAATCTCCATTCTCCAAGATCTTCCTATATAAAGTCTCATATAAACTTCAAGCTCCTTTTATCACTACCTCTTGCATTCTCCCTTTATTTCTCTCTCCAATGCCTAAGACTTCCTAGTGTTTTAGGGCTTAGTGTCATATGGACTTAGGAGCCAGCATTTTCTGGGTTCAGTTCCTAGATCTCCACTTACTAGTTACCTTATCTTGGAAAAATTATTTAACCTCTCTGAGTTTTAGTTTTCTCCTCTGAAAAAGTTGGCGTAGTATAGCTTTCTCACAATGTCCTTGTAACATATATATATATATATATATATATATATATATATATATATATGCTTAACAAGTGGTTGCTGTTATGTTTATTTTTTATGAAGAAAGTTGCTGTATTTTTTTCATTCTGGAAAGCATTAAGATGACATAATCAGTTTTGTGGCATATCTGGGGAACAAAAGTGGCCAGGATATAGCTCCATTTATGCAACTATTTTCTTCTGTAAGTAGATAATTATCTTTGTCATATTCTAGGTCCGACCATGTTATGTCACTGTTATAAATAATATTCCCCTTCTAATTACTAATTTTGACCTGAACAATAGAAGTGGTATTAAATTTTTATTGCAGTAAAACTTTAAGAGGGTGGGAGGGCAAACTCTCATCAGACATAAATAAAATGTGGCTAGAACCTAGAAAGTTGATTGCTTAAATGCTTTACATCCATTGCAAGGAATAAAAAGGGTTACTAGTACACAAAAGAAAAGTCTTAGTGTACCATTATTTCATATTGATATTCAAATGGAGTTTGTAGTTCAGCACACACAGTTGGCTGTGGAGAAGTTGATGATGGCTGTTCTTCTTTGTCACAGTAGTCATTTTGTATTTCTTAGATTGACATCCTAAATTAGGAACCACTTGGCTAGAAATAGCTAGGGTTCTACTGGGGAGAGGATTTAATTGGGAATATGCTCTTGGAACTTCTGAATTTGAAGAAGTGTGGTTGTTGAAAGCATATCAAGTATTTAGAAAGTAATATATGCCAACCATGTGAAACCAACATTAGTCCTGGGCTGGAGATTGAGCTATTTGGGTGCCAGGAGCCCGTTGTTTCTCTTGCTTTAAATTGCTTAACCTTTCTTGATTTCTTCAGATATAAAAGTTATCATACTTTTCATTATTTAGATCACAGAATCTTGTGAGAACAGAATAGAATAATGCAGGTCTAAGATTCTTCATTTGCTTTCATTACTTATAGGCTGAAATCTCAATTCTTTTGGCAAACTCATGGTGGCTGAAAGCACGGGTTTTAGAGTTAGATAAATGCTCTGAGCCCAGATTCTGACTCTGCCACACACAGCTATGGCCTTGGACAGTTTACTTGACCTCTCCAATCTTCAACTTTCTTACTTATAAAATGGAGATAATGATAGTCTCTTCCTGAGTTGGTTGGTGAGAGAGTTATGTTGGGTAATGTATTTACAGTGTAAGCACAGCACTTCATGCATGATCTGTGTTCAGCAGTGATAGCTGCTGGTATCCTCATCACCATGACACATAAGGCCTTTGTTACCTGGTCTTTCCAACTTCATCTGGCATCATTACCCCTATCAATTTATCCTTGTTCATCCTGAATATACTTCTCTATTGTAACACTCCTCACTCTATTGTAACACTCCTTACCTCCTGACTTTTATTCACCATTACACTGTGTCTTTTTGATGTTAGAAATGTTACCTTATTCATAGCTGGATCTTCTTTAGTTAACATATAGTGGGATTTTAGCCAGTTAACTCGAGAAAATTATGCATAGAATTAAACTAATATAGGGATAATCATAAATATGTAGGAATTTGTCAGATAAATGTATATTCATTATACATTCAGATAAATGTATATTCATTATACATTAATGATTCACTGCATTCATGATTCAGTGAATAATAATTCCTATGTAGGTAATACATCTTAAACTGGTGGCCAATGGGCCAAATTAAGTATATTGACCTGTTTTGTTTGGATTTTTGATGTTAAAATAAATCAGGAGACTTTACAACAAACATCTGAATTTCTGGCTTCTCTTGAGAAGGTTAGCGAGCTAGCAACACTAAACCTCCATCGCATAGAAATGGTTGGCATTCTCCAATTAGATTCATTTTCTACTCAAATGATAAGTAACATAGACACCTCACACTAGTGGCTTTTCGTGTGGCCACCAGCTAAAAGTTCATCCTTTCCCCCAGAAAAAAACAATTTGATAAATGCAGAATAGGGAATTGCATTCCTCTTAACTTATTCCCAGATGGGTGGGGTATAACTGCTCTACCTGAAGGAGCAAATGCGGACACCCACACCATGCCCCAGTTTGCCTAACCAATGTTCTTAAACAGGTTTGATCTTACTAAAGTCTATATCTCTATTGCTATGTATAGTCTTGCTATTGAAAATCCTATTCAAAGCTGCTATTGTTGATTTTATTCTGTGCTCTTCTGAGAAGTCCTACAGCTTGTGAAGATAAACTTGAGTTGTTTATGGAGATGGTTTGTGTTGGATGAGCTCTGTTCTCTTACTTACAACCCTACGACCAATGGGCACATGGTGTCAGCCACATAGTGACAGAGTGGAGGGGCGGCATGCGCTAATGTTAGGAGGGTGTGTAGCAGAGTATTTGACATTGGCATCAGGCCAGCTTACAAGTTTTTTCTTTTTGAGTGTACACATAAATGTTGACCATTTGAGGAGTTAAATGTTTGTTATCTTCTGTGGTTACAAGTTCATTCCATAAATGCCCATGCTTAGGAGAATCCCCAGAAAGAACAAAGGAAAATGATTTAGCAATAATCTCATTAATTTGGTCAATGTAGACATTCCAGTTGGCTATATCATATTCCTTTTAAAATTTGAATTGGCCAGGCACAGTGGCTCACGCCTGTAATCCCAGTACTCTGGGAGGTCGAGGCAGGCAGATCACAAGGTCAGGAGTTCGAGACAGCATGGCCAACATGGTGAAACCCCGTCTCTACTAAAAAAATACAAAAATTAGTCAAGCATGGTGGCGTGTGCCTGTAATCCCAGCTACTCGGGAGGCTGAGAGGCAAGAGCATTGCTTGAACCTGGGAGGCAGAGGTTGCAGTGAGCTGAGATTGTGCCACTGCACTCCAGCCTGGGCAACACAGCAAGACTCCATCTCAAAAAAATTTTTGAGTTGTGCACTTTTTAATTGTTTACATCGACTAACACTTTATTCTGTATTTTACAGGCACAGCATAAAAGGCAGATTAAGCAAAGAGATAGTATTTTTCTCTGGGCAGAGTGTGGGAATTTGAAGCTCTTATCAGACTTTGATACCTATAAATGTTAAATTATACTAGGTTGGCACTTCCTGTATTTCCTTGTCATTGAATATATTTTCTTCTTCTTCAGCCCCAAGTGAACTTTCAACAATGTGTCTTTAATCTACTCACATGAGAAGAGGTATGGTGGAGGTGCAGTGGGAAAATACTTTAAAATGTACTAAAAATTGTGTATAATTCAGCTTAAATACAGGAATAAACATGATTTGTGTGAGGCTTGGCAGCTTCCCATTCCTCTTTCAAAATAAAGCACATCTGAAACACCTTCACAGGGCATGTACTAATTAGCTCTTGGTGTTTGCTAGTTATTGTGTTATTACCTAATCTTATCCAGTCAGACATCCAAAAGGAGGCCCATTTCCAAGAGGCAGTATGATTCAGTAGATTAGAAACAGACCCTGAAGTTTGACACTCTGGTGCTGCTGACTTACCAGATTCTTGGGAAAATCACTCCACGTTACAATGTCTGAGTTTCAATAAGGGAGAATGGTTTTCTTTCTTCCGACTTCAACATAATGATATTGTAACAACTAAAAGTAAATTGCTGTAAAAGACAATTCAATGACCATAATAAGAAGTAATTGGATATGTATATAAACAATATTTATAAGAGGATGTAATAACAGTGATGCAATTTTCCTTCCCACATGACTCTATTACAGGCATGATTTCTCTTGTAAAAACAGGAACTCTCACACAGTCTTCTTATCTGACCTGTGAAATGGACTTGCTGGATTAACTGAGACTCCACTGAGGTGGGGATAGTGTGCCACCTGTATGCACTTTTAATCTATAGCTTAAATCTCCTCTGTGAAGCCTTCTCCAGCATCCTCCCCCATCTAATCCCCTGACCCAGTTGAATTTGCTCTCTTGCTATTGATACCACTTAACTTTTCTTACAGAAGCTGTGACCCAGAATTGAATTGTCATTTTCATGTGGGCCGATTCCTAAACTGAGTGCCTTGAGGGCAGGACCCAGGGCGGGTAGAGTACCTGGTCCCCAGCTGCCTGCTAGATATATGTTTATTGAATGGATGAGTCTACCCATTAACAATGGTGCTTGGGTAAACATTTACTTTAATGAGGCTAAGTTATTTCAACTCTATAAACCTCAGATTTTTCCATCTGTGAATGAGGATTTGGACAAGCTAGTAAAAAAAAGTTCCCTTACAAGTCCAAATTTGAGTCTGATTTTGTATATTGTAAAACATGGCAAATATATATAACCTAATGCATTTATAGAGCCTTTTTTTGGATGATGTGAAAAACAAAGATTTGAGTTTCACTTATTGAAATGTTATTTTTAAATTTTTATTTATTAGTGTCTTTGTACTCATTTTTATTTCAGAAAGTATTGCTAAATAATGAGAATTAGGCAATCAGACACTTGAGGGGCTATTTGTTTCTATACATATACTTGGTAGGACGGGCTCTGAGAATTATAGCAAGAAAATGAACAATTACTTAATATACTTATGTAAAGTTAAATAATGAAAAATTGAAGCAGTAAAACATAATTAGGTGTCTTGACGGCCAGAACATAACAATTATGACTGTCACCAATGATTATTGTCCTAAGTGAAAATTCATCCGTTTTGGTGGAAACGTTAATATTTGAAAGTTATCATTAAGAATTTTGAGATATTAAAAATTTCAGGTAGACAGAGGCTTCTATGTACATATAGAATTGACTTTCTGTTAATACCAGATGACCCATCTTGTTATAACATGACTACTGACTCCATTCTTTCAAAGATTGAAAGACTGACCAAAACGGAGTTTGAGACCTGCCCTTTCTTTAGCACTTTTTAAGGTGCTGAAAGCCTTGTTTTTCCTCTTCCCAGACCTGACTTGCTTTGGGAAGCTCAAAGCTGCAGAGCCTGTTTAGCCGCTGCTATTTACATGACTAAGGTTTGTATCCCAATTGCTTTTAGTTGAGAAAGCACCTTTAAGACATTTAGTGATGCTTGTGCTTGGAGGTATTTATATTTGAAATTCTTCTTTATCACTTCTTTACTTCCACTTTGGCCTCTTTTGCTTCTTTCTTTGCTATGACTGTCATTCATTTGTTCGTTCATAAACACATACCCAGACACTATTTTTTTTTTTTAGACGGAGTCTCATTGTGTCACCAAGCTGCAGTGCAGCAGCGTGATCTCGGCTCACTACAACCTCTGGGTTCAAGTGAATCCGGGTTCAAGCGATTATCCTGCCTCAGCCTCCTGAGTAGCTGGGACTACAGGTGCACGCCACCATGCCCAGCTAATTTTTTTTTTGTATTTTTGGTAGAGATGAGGTTTCACCATGTTTGCCACTTTTATATACCGAACACTTTGCTGGATTCTGGAGATAGAGAGATACGGGTATGCTCCTCACCCTCTGAAATTTACTGCCCATATAATTTTTCTGGGTTAGAGGTCTTTGCAAGTTGGTCTTTTGCTAGTCGTAGCCTCTTGGCATGTACTTATACTTTGAATGCTTAGCTTTTGACTCTTAGCTTTAAATAATTGATTCCTAAGTGCTGTAACATATTTGTGAACATCAACCTGCCCAAGCTTTCTTCAGCTATCAGTTAATAGCTATGATCACTTAATATTAGTTTATCTTTCATTTTGCAAGTATGTGTTTTCCCAAAGAAATTCAAAACTAGGATAATGCTTTTGCAGCTGTAAACTTTCTGGTAATCATGTTCTTGATCTTGTTTGGTTACTACATTTAGGGATAAATGTGGAAAGGAGAATTTTTATTTAGGTTGCAAAATCTGACTCCTCCCTTAACTAAACTCTATGGAAATTCTTTGACGAGATTATGAACTTCTTGCTTCCATTTCTTTGTATTTCTCCTTAACAGTTATGGATGTAGAAGACAAAGACTCAGATGTCTATTTGACACCCATGGGATAGGTAGTAAAATTACTACAAGCTTCCAGAGCCAAGGTTGGAGAAACAACTTACATTTTTTTTTAATGTAAGCCAAAGGAGAGGGAAATATTAGGAAAAGGTCATTGCAAGGAGCCATGTAAGTTAGTTAGTTTGAACCAGAGAGAAATTTTTGGTAAGTAGAACCTATTAAAATTTGACTTTAATAGTACTTTTCAAAAACAATAAAAGCGAATATTTGATTCTCTATTGCTTTATATCTTTCCTCTTCCCCTCAAACTTGGTGGTTTAAAACAATAGCCATTTTATTATATCTCCTAAATCTCTGGGCTGACTGTGTTCAACTGGGAGGTTCTTCTGCTCCACATAAAGTCATCTGGGGCTGTAGCAATCTCAGCTCAACTGGCCCAGGGCATGTAAGATGGCATACTTACATAGTGGATGGTTGATGCTAGCTGACAGCTGGTAGCTCAGTTGGGGCTGTCAGCTGGGGGTCTTAATTCTCCTTGAGGCTGCTTTTGCCTCCTCATAGCATGGAAGCTGCCAGTCCTCTTAAAGGCTAGGCTTACTGGCACAGCTTCACTTCTGCCACATTCCAATGGCCAAAGCAGTTACAGGCCCAACTTATATTCAAGGGGGTGCAGAAACAGATTCCACCTTTCAGTGGGGGCAGTGACAAATAATTTGCAGTTATCTCTGATCTATATAGCAAGGCTATGTGCAATTAATCACTGTAAAAGCTGATGTTTGAAAAAAAATGAGGGGCATAAAAAGTAGGAATTTGAACATAAGTTGTCTGCTGACCGCATGTGATATAAAGGGAGAAATTAGCTGCATGAGAATCACATTCAGGTGGACTCAAGGAAGAGCATCACATTCAGGTGGACTCAAGGAAAGGTTGCCTTAGACCAATTCCACCAGAATTACCAGGAAGATGTGTTAAAATGCAGATTGCTAGGACCCACTGCCAGAGTTTCTGATTCAGCAGGCCTCAGGCAGGGCCTGGGAATTTATGTTTCTAACAAGTCTTCAGGTGATGCTGATGCTATTGGTCTAGGGAACTACACTTTGAGAACCACTGCTTTAGACTGTGCAGGACCAGGAAAAGTGAGAACATTTAAATAGACAAAAAAAGGAATATTATTTTTCCTCTAATGCTATTTTTAGAAGCCTAGTGTCAGTAGCTTAAATTTAAGTTCTAGGCCACAGCAAACACATTAACATACAGCCTTTTTTTTGTCAGGGTAACTAACCCTAGTGCTGCAACATCAACCCATGACATCTCATTAGCTTAACACAGCAAAGTTTTCTTCTCACTCATGTAAAGTTCATTGTGACTCAGCAGCTTCCCTGTCTGTGTCAGTATACCATCTGGAACATGTGGCTCTCAGGGTTGCTGAGGCAGGGGAAGAAAAGGGAAGAGAGTGAAGAATGAAGCACACTGGCTCTTAACTGCCTCAGTCAAGAAGTGACACAGGTTACTTTGTATCAAAGTCCATTGGTCAGAACTAGTCATATGACCTCAATCTTAAGTGCAAAGGAAGCTGGGAAATGTAGGAGCACACATGGATAGTTAGCAAGCCCTACCTGTCTCTACCACAGTACCAGATAACTTTAGTGCCCCATATTCTGTGATTATGCACAGCTGGAAGTGGAAAGAGTTTCATGAGCCCTCAATTGTAGGTACACTTATAATTATTCCAACATTGTCATTATTACTTTTTAAATATTTATTATCATCTGTGAATACTTTATGGTTTTATTCGTAGTTTTCTATGTGGCATTAAACAGAATGCCTAATGACATCACTGTTTCGAAAGAAGATCTGTTGTAAAAACTACTTTTTCCCTTGTTACAAATAATTTGGGGCCGGGCACGGTGGCTCACGCCTGTAATTCCAGCACTTTGGGAGGCCGAGGCGGGCGGGTCACGAGGTCAGGAGATCCAGACCATCCTGGCTGACAGGGTGAAACCCCGTCTCTACTAAAAATACAAAAATTAGCTGGGCATGGTGGCGGGCGCCTGTAGTCCCAGCTACTCAGGAGGCTGAGGCGGGAGAATGGCGTGAACCTGGGAGGCGGAACTTGCAGTGAGCCGAGATCGCACCACTGCACTCCAGCCTGGGCGACAGAGCGAGACTCCGTCTCAAAAACAAAACAAAACAAAAAACCCCCAAAAAACAAAAGAACAAATAATTTGGTAAGGCTTTGTTACATCATTCTAGCTGTTCTATTGAAGACTGATTAAAGAAGCCACCACCTCTTTTTCTTTCTCATTTTGCCAACCACACAATTCTTTTTTTTTTTTTTTTTTTTTTTTTTTTTTATTTTTTATTATACTTTAAGTTTTAGGGTACATGTGCACATTGTGCAGGTTAGTTACATATGTATACATGTGCCATGCTGGTGCGCTGCACCCACTAACTCGTCATCTAGCATTAGGTATATCTCCCAATGCTATCCCTCCCCCCTCCCCCCTCCCCACCACAGTCCCCAGAGTATGATATTCCCCTTCCTGTGTCCATGTGATCTCATTGTTCAATTCCCACCTATGAGTGAGAATATGCGGTGTTTGGTTTTTTGTTCTTGCGATAGTTTACTGAGAATGATGGTTTCCAATTTCATCCATGTCCCTACAAAGGATATGAACTCATCATCTAATTAAACTAAAGAGCTTCTGCACAGCAAAAGAAACTACCATCAGAGTGAATAGGCAACCTACAACATGGGAGAAAATTTTCGCAACCTACTCATCTGACAAAGGGCTAATATCCAGAATCTACAGTGAACTCAAACAAATTTACAAGAAAAAAACAAACAACCCCATCAAAAAGTGGGCGAAGGACATGAACAGGCACTTCTCAAAAGAAGACATTTATGCAGCCAAAAAACACATGAAAAAATGCTCATCATCACTGGCCATCAGAGAAATGCAAATCAAAACCACTATGAGATATCATCTCACCCCAGTTAGAATGGCAATCATTAAAAAGTCAGGAAACAACAGGTGCTGGAGAGGATGTGGAGAAATAGGAACACTTTTACACTGTTGGTGGGACTGTAAACTAGTTCAACCATTGTGGAAGTCAGTGTGGCGATTCCTCAGGGATCTAGAACTAGAAATACCATTTGACCCAGCCATCCCATTACTGGGTATATACCCAAATGACTATAAATCATGCTGCTATAAAGACACATGCACACGTATGTTTATTGCGGCATTATTCACAATAGCAAAGACTTGGAACCAACCCAAATGTCCAACAATGATAGACTGGATTAAGAAAATGTGGCACATATACACCATGGAATACTATGCAGCCAACCACACAATTCTTTAGGTAAGTGTCAAAGTGATTACTTATGCTGCCGTAGTCTAGATAGCCTGTGCTGATCAGCAACAGGACATTATCAGCACTTTAAAACCATCTTATGGTCATTTTTGAAAATAAAAGAAGAAATTAATTTTTATCCCATCCATCCACATGAATCCCACTGTTAGCTCAGTATTAGAAAATGTGGTACAGAATATTGTCAGTGAGAAACAAAACAGAAGTTTGGTTCGATTTCATCATCGGACTTATTGCTATTGCCTATCTTTTGTCTGGAATTCTTTTCTTACGGTGACTTCACAAAATTGACACTGTGAGAGGGACTATTGGTCACACAGGGACTCTTTGGTCGTGAGAAAATAGTTCCTAGTTTTCTTCTGCTGATGGGAAGATTTGTTTGGCAGATAAAACCTCAGGAACATGCTATGTACCCAGTCTCAGCGGGTTTGAGGCAAATTTCCATTTTAATTTTGTCTCTCAAATTCTGTTGGCTTAATCAACACCTCTGATATGTTGAAACAATATGATAATGATTTTTTTTTGTGGAAATATGCTTGTTTGGCAGCAGTCACCTGTCTGTTCGGCACACTAAAATACTGTCTGTCATGATTATTAGAAAGCGTCTGAATTATGTATTTTGATGCCTTCATTATATGGCTTTAGTTTATAATTAGAATCTTCATAAGCTTTTTCACCACAATTATTCGGTAGTTTCTAGGCAGGCAGTTTCTTTAAATGAATAAGTACAGATCAGCATTACTCTCCCCACTGAACAGATGAAGAAACTGAGACAATTTCATGCCTAGCCCAACACGTTCTGGTGAGTCAGAGTCAGCGTTAGGATAAAACTTCAGTTTATATGCTTAGGCCAACACATCTTGTGTAACTCTGAAGTTAAATTTCTGGAATCAGGGACACTCTTTTGGTTTAATATATGCTAGAGCAATAGAATGATGTACAGTTATAAAAACTGGAAACTATTAAATCAAGTTATCTGATCCCTACCTGAGCTAGGTGAAGAAATGCCTAACTATACACGGAAGACTGAATAACAGTGGAAAGAGCAAGAGGCTAGAGTTGGAAGAAGCAGACTCCAGTGAGAAGAGCTGTGTGACCTTGGTCACGTCACTTAGCATCTTAAGAGCCTAGTGCCTTTACTTGTAAAGTGTGGGGCATCTGAAGACACATTTTCTAAAGTCTAAATTTCTATTGCAGAATTTTGAAACTGTTATATTTGTGTTTGGAAGAATCCTTCTTAGGTGAATCTTAATTCAACCAAAATTTCTGTTCTCTTAAATATTTATTTTTAAGTGGAAATTATTACGAGAGACAGTTTCCTTGGCTTTGACTTGGCGTATGGAATCTTCTCTCTGTCATCAGTTCTGCTGAAGAGCACAGAAGGGAATTGGGGAATGAGACTTGTCTGTGAGGAAGCTGTGTGTACACAGCAGGCACAAACTTGTAAGGCAAGGCTCCCTCCATAACTGCTTCCCATTCCTCCTGGGGCTGGAGGCTGAACTCTAAAGCACCTCCTCCTACCCCACAGTGCCTTATTGATGGATAGAAGAAGTTTTCACATGGGGAGGATATTTGCTAGGCTATTTTTCTAGCAGCTCTTGTTATCCATCACCATCCCTATGCACTTGGTCTATTTGTCATGGAATGAGTCTGGGGGAATTTGCTTTTTCAGCTTCTTTCTTCCTTCCCACGCTTTTGCCAAGTGAGAAGAACATGGCATCAGCCTCATTGAAATGCAGTGGTGCCTCCCTATTTTTCCAAGGCTGCCCCTGTGAAAAGGGAGCTTGATGAGACTCATTAAGGGCAAATCATGGGGGTTAGGGTTACTTTGAAGGGTTTCCTCTGCAGAGGTCCAGATTTATTTCTGAATATCACTGACCCAGAGGCCAGTTTCACATCCTGCAAAAAAAATGCTCTAAGAGAATGTGTCAGCAGAACTGGCATTGCATGTCTAGACAAAGAATTGACATTAGCATCATCAGCTAGCATCCAATCTGTTAATTCTTGTGTAAGCATTCGCTGTCTGAGCCTCAGGCATTTTTGGACTTTAAACAAAAACTTTAGCTCTAAGATTTAGACTTAGGTCTTTCAGGAGCTTCTTTCAGGGGAAGGAATAACAAGGTAACTTATTTCAAGATCAGATATTTTATCGATAAACATAAAAGTTCCCTCATCTTTTTTTTTCCTTCTTTAGTAAAATGGTGACTGTGTCATCACCATCTTCATCCTATTGTATATTTGTTATCTCAAAAAATATTTGTTAAATACCCACTGGGAGTTTATGCAGGGCATTCTGCTGATACATTGGTGAATAAAATAGCCAAGGTCCCTACCTTCTGAAGTTTATAGCTTAATGGGGGAGACTGACCACAAACAAGTATAACAGGATCTCTCTGTCTCAGTTTTGGCTGAGGCACCAGAGAACAAAGCAGTAGGTGTCAAGTCCCTTGGCTTTCTAAACTGAGGTGCTAGACTACCTCTGCAGGACTGGTGGAAAAGGTACTGGTTCTGCCAGTCTGAACCCATCATCTACCTCCAGGGCTCCAGGGTTGAGGAGAAGGCTTAGCGTTCTTGGAGGTTTCAGTGTTGGTAGAGGGGATTTCTTGAGGAGAGTTGTCACTGTGCTGTGAGGTTCCCCTCACTGCAGGGAGGAGCTGTGTATCCCCCACTCTCAAAACTAGTAGGGAGGAGGCTTCCAGGGAACCACTCAGAGAGAGCGCTGTCCTGTGTTTCCTGAATCTGGGGGACTTGGGGACTGACATATGAGGCATCTCAAGGCAGAGGCAGGGGCAGTGGAGAGAAGAGGTGCTGTATTGAGAATGGCCAGCCCTTCCATAGTTGACTGGGTAAAAACTGACTCTGAGGAAGGAGCAGACTGGGTCATCTTGGCAGCAACTTGAGAGGGAGAAACTATGGAGTGAAGTGATTCTGGAAAGAGACAGGTCTCTAGAATGGAGTGGCAGAGTGGGATGGTGGGGAAGATTCTTAAGGGACCAACCAGAAAGACTATTGCCTGGCAAAGCAGCTGTGGGGGGCAGGGCCTCTGAAAACCCCATAAAGAGCAGGCCTGGGAAGCTTGGTTATCTGCCAGATGCAGAGGTAAAAACCCCAGATTACAGTGACATCTGACAAGACAGACCTATATTCCCCTCTTCTCCGTTTGCTGCCCCAAACTTGAAGAGCCACAATCCACAACTACAAAGATGGGAGGAGGTGGAGTGAGGAGAAAGCTGACAAGGCTGTCTTCCTGATGAGCTTCCTTGCCTGGAGCAGAAGCAGATCTGAGCTGGGAGACGGGAGGAATCATTGGTTAACTTAGGTTTAGAGTTCTGATATTAAAATCACCCTAGAAAACAGACTATTTGTTTAAGACTTGGAAGTGACTGGGATAGCTATGGGACTGGTGGAGATTTTTCATCTAGAGACAGGAAAGAACATACGAAGACAGCAGATTCAAAGGGGCAGAGGAAGGAGAGGATCAATTGCTTTCTGTCTGCACATACTGATTTCAGTTTCTTTACTATCCTAACTTGATTATGCTAGTAAATAAATAAAATGTAGAATTATAAAACCGTGACACCAGGTGAGGTAGTGTGTGCCTGTAGTCCTAGCTTTTCAAGAGGTTGAGGCATGAGGATCACTTGAGTCCAGGAGTTCAAGTCCAGCCTGGGCAACATAGTGAGGCCCCATCTCTAAAAAATTAATAAGCAAATTAAAAAGAATCATAAAACTGCTCTTAAAGGATAGTGCAGAGGGTGGTAGTGGGGGAGACCTATTTAGACAGGGCAGCAAGGATTACCTTTCAAGAAACCATATGTAATGAATGAGCAGGAGTCAGCTGTGCTAAGTTCTTGGTGAGAGTTAGGGATGGGGGTTCCTCTAGGGTCCAGGCAGTGGGAACAGTATATATAAGGTTTATGTGAACAGCATCCAATAAACATTTGAGTGGTTTTAACCAAGAATATTTTCATTCTTTGTGCAGGGCACTGAGTTAAAATCTGTCTTATAAACAGGATAAATGCCTCCTTCACTGAAAACTGAGGCTTAATTGATCAATCTTGGAAAAAAAACCCTTGGATAGAAGGTAATGTCTAAAGGCTATAAAGAGCAAAGAGACTCTTGCCCTCTGTTCTAAGCTCCCAGTGACCCCAGAGAACATCCTTCTTTGATGAGTATTGTCATGACCAGCAGCCTCTCTTATGACACTAGTTCCCTTTTATGGAGTGCAGGGGATTCTGGGTGAAGAAACACAGAGCTCACATGACAGTCTCAGGAGGAAGGAGGGAGGGAGGGAAAACCCTTGACTCGTTCTAGGGCTCTGTTTATGTGTAAGAGACAGAAAAGACTACTTGTTGGAAGCATGCCATGCAAAGTAATCGAGGTAAGATGTCAATGACTCCATCAGTAGGGGCAGGTGTAATCCCTTGCATTGACACACTGATTGGAAAAATGACTCACCTTTGCTGATATACATTTGCTCAGGAAATAAAAAGAGCAAAAAGATGAACTGGTGGCCTAGTGAAGGCCCAGGGAGAGTGTCTGCAGGAATGTGGACACATCCATTTAAAGCTTATATCCTGGGCAGACAGTGACCTCAGCAAGGCACCTTCCCAGGCTTCTCTGGGTTTCCGGCTGGCTTTCAGTCTCTACCAGGGAATGGAGCATCTCTGGGCAGAGGGCAATGCACCAAAGTTTGTGAGGGGTCCTAGGAGAGGAAGACTGACTTAGAGCCCCTGCTTTCAGGGAACTCTGTCCGGCTGGGAGACTGAACTGGTATCATTGACACATCTCACAATCACATATGCAGAACCAACACAAGGAGGTGAAGAGAGAGGAAAAATGTGCTTCTGGTGAATACTAGGAAAATCAGTGCAATCTAAACTACCAGAGATTTCCACATCTCTAGCTTTTCGTTATATCTATTTGCTTTCCCAGTAACGCATGCTCAACAAAGAGACTGCCAAATACAGTGTAAAAAAAATCAACTATTTTCATGTAAAAGATAATATTGTAAATAGAGAAGGAAGGAGTCTGTGTTAGGGCTTTCCTTTTCCCCATTGGTGCAAAGCAGTAACTTGCCCCATTAGAACCTGCACCACTTAGTGAGGAACCAATCTCCAAAAAGGCTGCCTGACACACAGAAAGTTCCTGTAAGATGTATTTAAAAATCAAGTTGAGGAATTTAGAAATCTAAGCATTTTAAATTTTAAAAAATTGAATTAGGGTGCTTTGTAACTAGATGGCTTTGCCAGTATCATATCTGAATATCAGACCTTAAGATAGGCTCTTTGGTACTCAATTAAAAATACAAATAAAACGTGTGAAACATTTCAAAAATCAGCCTTCAAATTGATATTGTGGTCCTTGGGTGTATTTTTTTTCCTTGGCAGCATATTAGAGTAGAAAGAGCATAAGCATTTGTGTCAGGCAAATCTGTATTTGAACACCAGCCCTGCAGTCCTTAGACCTGGAGTCTGGGACCCTGCCCTAGATTCCCACCTTGGCTGGTTCACTCTGACTGTCTGAAAGATACAGCTCTCCTCACAGAGAGAGAGAGAGACATCTGGAGGGCCATGAACACGTGCTGACTTGAGACCTCTGTCCCAACGCACTCAGGTTCTGGAATTCCTTGACCAGGCATCTGGAAGCACACTTCCAGGGTCTGTCTAGGCCCAGGACAGGCTGGCTGGGCTGTCCTCTCTTCTGGTGCAGGATGGAGCTTGATGAGAGGAATGAAAAGGGGAGTGGAGCAGCGGGCTGGAGGACCACCATTTTTATTCTTGCATTGGGCCCCAAAAATGTCAGGGGCAGGTCCTTGCAAGTGACTTCACCATTCTGAAGCTCATTTTCCTCCTTTAGAAAATGTGCATAAGAATTTCTATCTTACAGATTTTAAGGATCCAATTAGATTATTCTATAAACATAATTATACTGATTATAGTACACAAATACTTATCACTGCTATCAATCTAGAGTTTCAGACTAGACTGAAAATGTCTGTTAAAGCCACCATATAACTGAAATGCATTATTAATTATATTACTAGCACTAATAGTATTTCAGGTACATAGTCTCTGACCTGAAGTCTTTGGGACCAAATGTGTTCAATATTCATAAGTTTTTTGATTTTTGAAATCCAAATGTTTCGAAATATATGCGTAAGGCAGATATTGCATTATATCTGAAATATTTGAGGGTCTCAATATGTTATTATTTGAAGTCATCAATACATTAATATTTCCACTGCAAAACTTAATGAATGAGGCCGGGCGTGGTGGCTTATGCCTGTAATCCCAGCACTTTGGGAGGATCACGAGGTTAGGAGATCGAGACCATCCTGGCTAAAATGGTGAAACCCCGTCTCTACTAAAAAAAACGAAAAATTAGCCGGGTGTGGTGGCGGGTGCCTGTAGTCCCAGCTACTCGAGAGGCTGAGGCAGGAGAATGGTGTGAACCTGGGAGGCAGAGCTTGCAGTGAGCCAAGATAGCGCCACTGCACTCCAGCCTGGGTGACAGAGCGAGACTCCATCTCAAACAACAACAACAACAACAAAACAAACAAACAAACAAAAAAACATAATGAATCAATATGTGTGATATGCAAAGACCATAAGCAGCCTTATTTAGGTCAGTTTTTAAAAAATAACTTAAAATTTTAGAACTGTTTTGCATTTATAGGAAAATTGCTAAGATAGTACAGAGAGTTCCCATATGTTCTATATGTAGTTTTCCCTATCGGTAACGTCTGATATTACTATGGTACATTTGTCACAATTAATGAATCCATACTGATCCATTAACTAAAGTCTACACTATATCAAATTTGCTTAATTTTTACTTAATGTCCTTTTTTTCTGTTCCGGGATCCATCCAGGATACCCCATTACATTTAGTTGCCGCATCCCCGTAGATTCCTATTGGCTATTATGATTTCTCAGACTTCCTGTGTTTGATGACCTTGACTGTTTGAGGAGTACTGCTCCAGTATATGTAGAATGCACCTCAACTGGGATTTGTCTGGTGTTTTTCTTAGGAATAGACTGGGTTATAGGATTTTAGAGTTGAAGACCACAGAGGTAAAGTACCATTCTCATGATATAGTAAGGGGACACTCTAGCAACAGGAATTATCACTGTTAATGATGACCATGTCAGGTTTCCCCACTATGAATGTACTCTTTCCTCTTCAGTTTTTATACTGTACTGTTTGGAAGGAAGCCACTTCCCCCACTTAAGCAGTGGGGAGCTATTTCCACCTCCTGGAGTGCAGAATACTTATGTAAGTTATTCCAAATTCTTCTGCATGGGAGATGGGTCTCTTCTCCCCCAAGGGTCAGGTTTTGCTGCCATCAGGTTAGGAAATATTTTCTTTTTTCTTTTAAAGTTTTGGTGTTGTGAATAAGGGATTATGGGCCAGAGCCAGCATTATATCTAAATTTTAAAATTCTTACAATGTGCTTTCACCCACTGTACCACGCTGGTGACAGAAGAGACTGACAATTCCTTATAATAAGAGAGAATCACAGGGACTAGTAGGCAGGGATAATGGCAGCCTAGAGAGCACTCCTGTTTCCCAGAGCCCTGGATGGTCCCCGCCCATTATGCATGGCTTGGCCAGACATTCCTACACAAGAAGTATGTTTGGCTACTTCCACACCTTCATAACAAATTCAGCCTGAAGGGAAATACTGGGAAATACAGTGATGGCCAAGTTGAGTATATATTTTAAAATAGAAAACAAAATTTCCCTTTTATGCATTTGTCAGGCCTTTTTAAACATGCATTTTCATGGAAACTCTTACATTGGTATTAGTTAGGACTGGGGGATATGTTCCGATGGAAATCTAGGAGGTTCATGCCTGGGGCTCACACAGCGTCACCAGGGGACCCACTGCATTTTCCTACGTTCTCACCTTCCTCTGAGGTGCTCCATACCCACTCCTAGGCAGCTCTACTTCCCACACAATCTCAGACTGAGTCCCATTTCTCCTCGCCTCTCCTCTCCCTTCTCCCCTCCCAGCTATGTGAGACCCTCTTAGGATTTTTATTGTTATTCAATCCTTGCTCCTATGTGGTCTCTCTATGGCTTCTGCAACTTGCTTCTACCCAGTGGTAATAGTCCAAGATCTCACAGTCTATGCCCTAGAGCTGCAGCCAGGTCTTGTGCCAGGCCCTACCCTTTAGGTAGAGAGAGTCCTAAAGGGAGGGGGCCTCACTGAAGGATGGGGAGGGGCCCTGCAATAGCAGAGGACAGCAGCTATTCACCAACCTTCTTGAAGCCTTTTGCTATTTTAACATATGCAGAAAGTAAATCATTTTCAAGTGTATTTTATATCATATTGAACGTGGGAGCCTTCCAGAATTAAGCCCCAGCCTTCACAGTCATTACTGACATATTAATGACAGACTCTCAGGCTGACTTTCCAACTTTGGAATCACTTGCTGAGGCCCCAAGAGGACACTCATTTAATTAGGGCAACAGTGACCTGATTGGTTTGTTGCTCTTCAGACTTACCTTTTAGTCCTAAGAGCCTATGCCATTATGGGCTTAGGGGTAATTCACGATGTGGTATGAGCCCTGGGCAGCACATTATTTTTTTCAGAACTGACTGATTGGAATGTATCTGTAGTAGGGTTTTTCCTAATTCAGTCTTCAAAGGAGACCAGTAGAAAGCATCTCTTCTATTACTTTCATTTGGTCCCTATGACATCCTTGCCTAAAATTACATGCATCTCTTTAGTATAAGATGAGTGATCCTATTTCTTCCACCCAATTTAGAGGAGGAATATGAATGTTTAGAAAATGGTACAAACTTCTGAGAAAAAGAAAGTTGTATGTAATTTAGAAGATGAATAATCTTCAAATAACTCCCTAAATTTGAGCTCCAATTAGGGAGAAATAATTAAGCATGTTGGCATTGAAGAAATAAAGTGTTTCAACTCACCCTCTGATCTTGGTTGTGTCTCTTTACGAACTCCAAAAATTAAACATAATGATGGACTAGATAAATAAACTTATTACCCACCATTTGATTATGCCATTTGATGAATTGACTAAAGTTTCTCGGATATCTTTTCAAAGTTCCCCCAGGGGGCAAAATCCCTCCAGACCCAGTTTTTAGGGTGACTTTGAACTGCCTACAGCAAAGGTCTGTAAACTTTTTTGGTCAAACTCCTCTATCCATAAAAATTATTTGACTACGTAAGTCTTATGTTCACACATTTCCTATTAAAATAATATATGTTATAAAACTTTATATAGTTCATTTGGAAATTTGTGTATTACCTTGTGACAAATCTTCTGTTGTATTTTGAATTGTTTTTTAAATAGTTAATTGTGATTTACACTGTCTTAGGTTTATTTTTTTTCTCTGAACAGATTTATTAAACTGTCAAGGTCAAGAATTTAAAACAATGTATTCCCTGTTTTTAATACAGCCCTTTGATTAATTGATTTTTTTGGACCAGAAAGCCTCGGAGTTTTGTCTGGGTTTGCCCCACCTGTGTGATCACTAGCAAGCCAGTCAACATCCACGGGCCCTGGTGATCTCATCTGTAAAGGAAGTGGTTGGACTAGATGATTTCTAAGATCCTCCAGCTTTATAATTTGGATAATAGGATTTAATTTGGCAAATCTTCCAAAAGGATGTTCTCTAAGTTGGAGAAACCTGACCTAATTTTGACCACAGATGTTGTGGATTTGGAAAAACCTTTTTTAGAAAACTCCTCAAAGACAAAAGTATACTCACTGGCACTAAAGGTGTGGTGTCCTTACTATCTTTCCTAGCATAGATCTCCCTTACAGTGTGTCCAGGTGCACTGTGGAATGCCACACCCACAGCATACCTGAAGCAAGGGGCTGGTTACACATTAGAATCGTGAAACTGTTAGCAACGGAATTATTCATAAAAAGAACCTCAGCTGAGAGCTGAGTTCAATAATTTTTAGCCCAATTAGCCAGCAATTGGCCTTCTCACTTTCCTTGATTGCATTATTTTAAAAATCTTTGTTTGATTTTTCAAAACTGTGTGTCCAAGCTGTGGTGTTTAAAGAACTAGATGTACAAAAAACACAAATCAAAATGTCACATCCTGTAAACATACCATAAGCTGATTATGTTAAATGTTTTCTTTATTCAAGCACGTAGATTTAGGGCTTAGCAGTGGTAATAAACATTCGTCTGAAGAATAGATTTTGATCAAGGAAGTCTCCCATTTGTTCCGTGTATGATCTTTATTCTGTTGGTTTTCCCAGGGTGAAAGTCACACAAAAGAAACAAACTACAGCTCTTGGAATATAATTCCAGTGCCCCCCTTACACCCCCCCAAAACAAACCAGAAAACAAACAAACACACACAAAAAAACCCAACACTAAAACTGGCCTAACAATGCAAACTACCATGTAATAAGATCCTACCACACCTAGACAGCCACCCATATCCAATCTGTATCCTGGAAAGACTTATGACTAAGCAAAGAGAGGAGAGACCATGAAAAGAGTCAGTCATGGATTTTTAATTTGTAAGCACAGACTAATCCAGGGAAGACTTACAGCAAATTTTATTCTGATGCCTTTTATTCTTTTTTATCATGCAATCTGTGTCTGTCAGCAACAGCCTTTGATTGCTTCTTTAGCCATCTGAAATGCTAGGAGGATCCTTGTTTAACCAGTTTTTAATAACTGCATCTCTATGCCACCCTCACCATCATTTCATTTGCTTTCAGAACCAGAGTTTTTTACTCACTAGATAATATATTTAAAGATCTATAATAATATGATTAAATTCGGGGGGAGGACAGTAATTATAAAGGAAATGAAAACTCAAGAATCTTATATTTATTTCTGTTCCAGGCAAGTATCAGTTCTGCACAGCAGTCTCCTTTCCCTTGGGGATATTGTATGATAACATTGGTGAGAACATATTTGACACTTTATTTGTAAAAGGTGCTTTATGTTTGTCATCTAGAAAATGCTAATGTGCAGTAGGCATTGGCATCAGATGTGGATGCTGTGGCTAAACACAAGGGGAGATTTCCCATGAAAAATTGATAAATGTGTATTTCATGAAAATGATTGCCAGCACTATCTTAAGTGGGTAATGCTGCCCTTGGTAAGAAGAATATAGAATAAATATCAGTTTTTATTTCTTTTATGCCACAGTTTGTATGTTAAAAGTTAGGTTAATTACCCTGATTATATGATTAATGCTGAAATTGACTTAGCAACACTAGTGATATTGCATTTTGTGACCCTCTTTTGTTCAAGCCAGCTATTTTGCTTGCCAGGTGTGCTCAAACTGGAAAAAGGCAGAAGTCTAGGACCCCCCTGGAATTTGATGTAGATTTTCCTTTAGGCTTAAAAAGAAAAATTTTAAATCATAAAATTCCACTGTGGGAAGTATACTGTCCTTTTTAAAATGCTAATGAAATGCTCACAGCATGTTCAGGACTAAGCAGAGACGATACAGATATGGTCAAGGCATTTGCATCCTTAACTCTTTACAGTCTGAGTATTTGGGAGGCTGTGAGTCAACACCCTCTCCTGGACACCCTCCCTCCTCATGCTGGGGTGGTGCCAGAGTGGGCAGGACTAGCCTTACCTGTGGGGACAGTAGGTGACTCTCCTTAAAATGCTATTTTCTCTGTATTAACTTGTCTATATTGGAATTTTTAAATTATAAAAGTGACTTTTTATAGGTCAAACAACGCAAAGTTGTATAAAGCAAAATGATGAAAAGATGTACAAAGAAAAAGCTAGTAACTTCCCTTCACCTCATCTTGAGGAAAGCAGTGTCCTCTTCTGCTATTTGTTCAGCCCTTCCCCATACTCATACAAACATATACAGGCAGATTAAGTTTATATAATGCAGATTTTTGTTTTTTACTTTATGGAAATAGGATAAAATACACATTACTGTATAAATTTAATTTTTTTAAGACTCAGTATAACCTTTCTTTAGTCCAGTAGATATACTTCACTATTTTTGTGTATTACCGTTTAGTCCACTATTTTATGTTTTATTTTTATTTTTTGCTTTTTGCATGGAGAAGCTGTTTGTTTGTTTTAAAAATAACAGCTTTATCTAGCTGTAATTCACATACCATACAATTCACCCTTTTAAAATGTAAATGGGCTCACACCTGTAATCCCAGCACTTTGGGAGGCTGAGGCGGGCAGATCACTTGAGGTCAGTTCGAGACCAGCCTAGCCAACATGATGAAACCTGTCTCTACTAAAAAAAAAAAAAAAAAAAAATCAAAAATTAGCCGGGCATGGTGGCATGCACCTGTAATCCAAGCTACTTGGGAGCCTGAGGCATGAGAATCACTTGAACCTGGGAGGCAGAGGTTGCAGTGAGCCAAGATTGCACCACTGCACTCCAGCCTGGGAGAACAGAGCAAGACTCGTCGCAAAAGAAAAAAAAAATGTAAATGGCCTTTAGTATATTCACAGAGTCATACAACCATCACCACTATATAATTTTGGAACATCTCACCGCCCAAAAATGAAACCCCCTCTCTGTTAGCAGTCACTCTCCATTCCCATCTCTTCAGCCCCTGGTAGCCACCAGATTACCTTCTGTTTGCATGGATTTGCATGTCCTGAACATTTAACATAACCAGACTCATACAACATGTAGCCTTATGTCTGATTTCATTCACTTAGCATAATGATTTCAAGGTTCATCCATGTTGTAGCAAGTATCGGTACTTTATTCCTTGTTATGGCTGAATAATATTCCATTGTATGAATATACAACATTTTGTCTATTCATTCATCTACTGATATACTTTTAGGTTGTTTTCACTTTTTGGCTATTATGAATACTGCTGCTGTAAACATTATGTTCAAGTTTTGAGTACACATATGTTTTCAAGTCTTCTGGGTATTTACCTAGGAGTGGAATTGCTGTACCATATGGTAACTCTATATTTAACATTTTTAGGAAGTGCCAAACTGTTTCCCTAAGTAGTTACAACATTTTACAATCCTAATAGCAGTGTGTGAAGGTTCTAATTTCTCCATATCTTCATTAACACTTATTTTCTGTCTTTCTTATTATATTCACCCTACTGGGTGTGAAGTGGTGTCTATCTCACTGTGGGTTAGATTGGCATTTCCCCCAATGATTAATGATGAGCATTTTGTCATGTGCTTATTGGTCATTTGTATATTTTCTTTGGAGAACTGTCTGTTAATTACAATAATTTGCCCATCTTTTACTTGGGTTGTCTATTTATTATTGAATTGTAAGAGCCCTTTATATATTCTGGGTATAAGTCCCTTTGCAGATCTATGATTTGCAAATATTGTTTACCTTTCTGTATGTTGTTTTTTCACTTTCTTGATGGTGTCCTTTGAAGCTCAAAATTTTTTAAATTTGTGAAGACAATTTATTTTTTCTTTTATCTCTTGTGCTGTCTCTTGATGTCATACCTAAGAAACCACTGCCTAAACTAAGGTCATGAAGATTTCCTCCTTTGTTTTCATCTAAAGAGTTTTATAGTTTTAACTCTTATAATTAGGCCAGTTTTCTATTTTGAGTTAAATTTTGTACATAAAGTGTGGTAGGTGGTCCAACTTCATTCTTTTACATGTGCATATTGTTGAGTTGTAAAAGTTCTTTATATATTGTTCCAGAACCGTTTGTTGAAAATATTATTCTTTCTTTATTAAATGATCTTGGCACCTCTGTTGAAAACTAACCAACCATAAAAAAATGATTTATAGCTGAATCCTCAATTCTATTCTGTTGATCTATAGTCTGCTCTTATGCCAGTACCACACTGTTTTGCTTACTGTAACGTTATAGTAAATTTTAAAAGCAGGAGGTATGAGTCCTACTTTGTTCTTTTTCAGGATTGTTTTGGCTGTTCTTGCATTTCCATATGAATTTAGGATCAGCTTGCCAATTTCTACAAGAAGACAGCTGAAGTTTTGATAGGGATTGTATTGAATCTGTAGATCAACTTGTGGAGTGTTGCTATCCTAATAATATTAAGTTTTCTGATCTATGAACATAGGATATCTTTTCACTTACTTATGTCTTTAATTTCTTTCAACAATGCATTGTAGTGTTTGAAGTGCAAATCTTGCTCTTCTTTTGTGAAACTTATTCCTAGGTATTTTATTCTTTTGGATGTTATTGTAAATAGAATTGTTTTCTTAATTTTATTTTTCAATTGTTCATTGCTAGCAGATAGAAATATGATAGATTTTTGTGTATTGATATTATATCCTGCAATCTACTAAACTTATGTATTAGTTCCAATGCTTCTCTTGTGGATGCCTTTGGATTTTCTGTATATAAGATCATCTTATCTGTAAACAGAGAACTTACACTTCTTCTTTTCCAATATAGATGCTTTTTGGTTTCTTTTTCTGCCTAATTGTTCTGGCTAGAACCTCTAGTACAATGTTGGATAGAAGTGGTAGGAGCCAACATCCATGTCTTGTTCCTGCTGTTAGGAGTAAAGCATTCAGTCTTGTATCATAAATTATGATATTAGCTATAGGTTTTTCCTAGGTGCCATTTATCATTTTGAGAAAGTCTCATTTCATTACCTTGTTGAATATTTTTTGTCATGAAAGATGTAGAATTTTTATAGAATGCTTTTCCTACATTTATTGCGATGATCATGTGATTTTTCTACTTCATTCTACTAGCACGGGATGGTATATTGTTTGTTTGTTTGTTTGTTTTTTGAGACAGTGTCTTGCTCTGTCGCCCAGGCTGGAGTGCAGTGGGGTGATCTTGGCTCACTGCAACTTCTGCCTCCCGGGTTCAAGCAATTCTCCTGCCTTAGCCTCCTGAGTAGCTGGGATTACAGGCGTGTGCCACCACACCTGGCTAATTTTTGTATTTTTAGTAGAGACGCTGTTTCACCATGTTGGCCAGGCTGATCTCGAACTCCTGACCTGAGGTAATCCATCCGCCTCGGCTTCCCAAAGTACTGTGATTATAGGCATGAGCCACTGCACCTGGCCTGATTTTAATGTTACATCATCTTTCTATTCTTGGGATAGTTTATCATGGTGTATAACCCTTTTTAATATATTGCTCTGATTTGGTTTGTTAATATTTGTTGATGATTTTTGTGTCTATATTGATAAGCGATATTGGTTTATAGTTTTCATGTCTTATGACAGTTGATCTGGTTTTATAATTAGGATAATATTGGTCTCTTGTAATGAGTTAAGAAATGTTTATTTTTCTTCTATTTTTCAGAAGAGTTTGCAAGTTTCAGTTTTAATTTCAATGTTTAGTAGAATTCAGCGGTGAATTCTACTGGGCTTTTCTTTGAGGGTAGCTTTAAAATTACTAATTCAACATCTTTCCTTTTTATAGGTTTATTCAGATTTTCTGCTTCTTGAGCCAGTTTTGTTAGTTTCTGTTTTTCTAGGAATTTGTCCATTTAATCTAGGATATCTCATTTGTTGGCATTCAGTTGTACATTATCTTCTCTTATAATCCTTTTTATTTCTAGAGGATCAGTAGTGATGTTTCTGCTTTCATTCCTGATTTTAATAATTTGCATGTTCTTTCTTTTTTCTGTCAATCTAGCTAAAGTTTTCCTGTCAGTCTAGCTAAAATTTCATTGACCTTTTAAAAGAACCAACTTTTGATTTTGTCGATCTTCTCTATTCTTTTTCTATTCCATAATTACTATTTAGCTATTGACAGACATTCAGGCTGTTTCCAATTTCTTGGTATTGCAGTTAATACCATAATAAATATCTTTGTTTGTATATTCTTATGTTCTGATACTTAAAATTCTTCAGTGCAGATTTATGAAGTGGGATTTTTCTATATTTTTAATTTTAATAGATATAGCTAGATTACTTTCTGAATAATGCCACTGGAAATGTAAAAGGATATTGTTTTTAACAGTAGATTTCTACTGCCCAGCCACTGGGCCTGAAATCCAATCTGGTATCAAGACTTAGGACATCCTTAGTACCAAATTTGGGGTCATAGTATTCATGGCCATTACTGGGATTGTTCCTTACCTACAATGCAATCTTGTGTAAGTTACTTAATTTTCCTAGTCCCCATTTTCTCTGGCAGAAAATGGGGATCAGATGTAACATGAACAACATGGTCACTATGTAGAGTCACTGCCAACTCTGTGGGTTTGAATTCCAGCTCTGCTGCTTATAAGGTATTTAACAATGGGCACATTACTTAGTATCTCTGTTTCTTCATCTGTAAAATGGGCATAATGACATTATATTAACTAATAGGATTGTTGTAAGAATTAGATGAATTGGTACATGAAAAAAAAAAACACTGAGACTAGTGCCTGACTTCAATAGTAAGCACTTAATTGTCATTGGCTGAAAAATATTAATATGTATTTTTCACTCTGTCCTCTACGCTCTCTCTCACATACATATGTTTTGGGGAGGAAAAAATATGCACACATACATACACATGTGTCTATTTATGTACATTTATGTACAAGGTATGTTGTACGTAAAGAAAGAATAGAAAGAATAAAAGCAAATATGTCAATCTCTGTTCACAGAAATGTATGAGAGATGAGACATATTCACTTATAAATGTAACACAAAGTAGAAAGTGTCAACTGAAATCAAAGGGACAGAGCTAAAGTACTCTTTCCTTTGTGTTAAAGAGAAGCTATATTCTGGGTGCAACCTCATTTTGGCTTCAGTTTGGATAATTAGTCTGTCTAGCCTGTCACTGGCAGAATCTGAAATAATGGAACCCGTAAGGAGTAAGATTTGCTGGAGGAGGCACTGCAAAGTAAGATGAGGAAGACAGTTGACTGATGGTCAACAATCAGTTTGCAAACATTTATTGAATACCCACTCTGTGCCAGGCAATAGGGATATAGAAGAGAACAAGACAGATATAGTCTCTGCCCTATAATAGCCTGAAAGTTGTGTTAGTGAGGTTCATGAGCAACCAGAGTACAGAAGGAAAGCATGCAGAGAGAAAAAGTGCAGAGAAAAAAAGTGTAACTTTGATGGGTTACAGTTATGCCCTGGGTTGGCCAAGAATGCGAATAAATGCCATAAGCCTAGATCTAATATTTTCCTTTTCTTCTTTCTCTTTTTAGACTGATTCAGTGGGTTAGGTGGAAGTACTGGGAATGGTACTGGCAATGATTCTGGAATCGTGCAGAGCCTGGCATGGGAAAGGTGAGGGAAGGAGAAGGCAGCCTTTGTAGTGGGGTGGAACGTGAAGAATGGGAATTCTGGGAAGAGATGGGTATATACATTATTCTATACTGAAGAGCTGTCATTTGATGGTTATATTTGTAAATATTTTGATTTTGAGAAGATTAGAAGTGGCTGAGGAGGAAGTGAGGGCTCCGAGAGCGGTCAGATAAGTGGGGGACAGGAGGGGAGAATGCAGCAGTGGAATCTGACAGGACACCTCGGCAGATTCCTTAGTCTTTTTTTTTTCCCACTAGCTAAAATGACAGTGTCTTTGGGGCCTTGAAAAGAGAAGACAAATGGAATAGAGAAGGGGGATAGAGCTGGAGCCTTAGCCACAGCTGAGCTGAGTGCCTTTTTTTATTAGGGAGGATATATGTGTGTAGAGGGGTAGATAGACTAAGGATGGAGTTTAAACCAGAAAAGTCCATGTGGAAAAGTATTAAGAACTTTAAAGAGTTACAAAACATAAGAATCCACTGTATTTGTGCTTTTAGAAAGTACTGGGATATAATTTCTTCTTTTTCCCTGCTGAATAACTACCCAATGGTATGTTGGTAAAGAAAAAAAATGCATATATATACATACACACATAACTTTATTATAAACTTTTCTGATATAAAGAATGTATATCATGATATTTACAAGTAACAACATATATAATATTCTTTATTGGAAATTCCTTATAATCAATTGATTCTCACAGACTGCTTTTATTGATTTTTGCCAGACTTCTATATTCATAGCCAAACTGTGGTTGCATTTGATGAAAGTGTTCTGACATGAACATCACCTGTATTTTCATTTATGTTAACAAATAAAATAAAAGTGAATCAATAAAGACATCTGTTAGAACTTCATTCGTTTATCAGTGATGTGAATGACTTCTTTGCCGAACTAGAAAATAATTTTTGAAAACTGGAGGAATATTTACTAAGGTTTCTTCTTAAAGTTATTCACAGTGTAACAGCTACAAGTAGGACACACTTTCACGTTTAATTTACATTAATATTTTCTCATTTTCATTATCCATTATTAACATTTCATCACTTTCTTAGTCTAGACAATGAACAAAACAATAAATCAAGTCCTGCTTGGTAGCTTTTGCCAATATCTGTGAGATGAGTTCTTCCACATGGCGCTCCTGAGTCTTCAGCTGGGAAGTGGTGGCCAGCAGCATGCCAGTCCACAGTGTTTCCCCCCTGCAGATAAAACAGATGTGAATAAACTCGAGAGCACAGACCACAGTAAATGTAGTAAAATAATTAGGAAATGATGTTTTAAGTAGGTAGTACCTTTATTTTAATTTTTTGATAATTTAATACCTTCATTTTAAATATAATTAATATAGTTGCAAGTTTATCTAACTTAATTTTTAATAACAGAAGTATTTAACAACAGGTTTGCAAAATTCCTGAAAATTTAACAGTCAGCCCTCATGGGCCAGAATGAGCCTACTTCAGCACACCAATGCATCTGCCCATCCCTGCAGCAGTGTGTGCCCTTCAGCTCACATCTCGGTTTCTGTGTCCCAGGATACACAAACACCATCCAGGGACCATCACAGCAAATAACTGATTTAAGTGCTCCAGGTATCTTTTCTTATTGAATAAAGCTTCCCAGCTATAATCATATTTAATGATTGAATTTATAATTATTTTTATTTTGAAAAAATTTGGAGAAAAATGTCTAATGAATATATAAATCTAGATAATCAATTGAAGAATAGCCTTGGCAATCATGAGGTTCATTTGAATAGCACACCCAAGAAGCTGGATCATACAGGACCCAAACTTCTTATCCTCATTCATGAATTCAGATTTCCAAGAAATTAATAGACATAATTTTGGGTGTTATATAGTAGTCCATGTCTTCTTATATTAATAAGAAAAATAAAACAAAATAGTGGTAAAGTGTTGGGGCAGTGAAAATTTTTGGAGAGATAAGGGGCGATGCTTCTCAGGGCTGCTTCCAGTGGGATTACGAGCGGCTTGGGAACCTAGAGTGGGAAAGATTAAGCTGAAGGAAGATTTTGTGGTAAGGGGCGATATTGTGGGGTTGTTGGAAGAAACATTTGTCATATAGAATTATTGGTGATGGCCTGGATATGGTTTTGTATGAATTGAAAACCTAAAAGGAATAAGAGAAGGAGAGAAACAGGTATTAAAGTACTAAGAATTGGGAGGACCCAGGACATCCAATTAGAGTGCCCAAGGAGGTTCAGCATAGCCCTGCCAGCAAAGATTATTTATTTACTTTAAGAGTTAAGAGTGCTGGTTTGGGGATAGCACTGGGAGATATCAGCTGTGATGGCTTGGAGAAACAGTGTAAACCGGCAGTGTAAACAAGAGCAGGGCATTTATGTGTAGTTGAGAATGGTGAATAGGTGTATGACTAGACAGAAGATAGTAGGGATGACAAGTTTTTTGGGGCGCAGTCCAAGTTGGTCTGGTGTCTGGAATGAGACTGGGGCCTAATAAAAAGGAGTGTCCACGCAGGAGCTCAAATGGGCTGTACCCTGTAGCATTCCAAGGACAGGCCCAAATTCTGAGAAGGGCAAGTGGTAAAAGTATTGTCCAGTCCTCTTTAAGTTGGTGGCTGAGCTTGGTGAGGTGTGTTTTTAAAAGACCATTAGTTCACTGAATACCAAGGGCCTGAAAAACTGCTTGGGTGATTTGACTAATAAAGGTTGGTCCATTATCAGACTGTATAGAGGTGGGAAGGCCAAACCGAGGAATTCTGTCTGACAGAAGGGAAGAAATGACGGCGGTGGCCTTCTCAGACCCTGTGGGAAAGGCCTCTACCCATCCAGTGAAAGTGTCTACCCAGACCAAGAGGTATTTTAGTTTCCTAACTCGAGGCATGTGAGTAAAGTCAATTTGCCGATCCTGGGCGGGGCCAAATGCCCGAGCTTCATGTGTAGGGAAGTGGGTCGGGGGGCCTGAACAATCCCTGAGGAGTAGTAGAATAGCAGATGGAACACTGAGAAGTGATTTCCTTAAGGATAGATTTCCACGATGGGAAGGAAATGAGAGGTTCTAAGAGGTGGGCTAGTGGCTTGTAACTTACATAGAAGAGGTTATGAAATGATGACAGAATAGAATGGGCCTGTGAGGCTGGAAGGAGATATTTTCCTTGGTCCAAGAACCATTTGCCTTGTGTGAGAAGAGATTGATAGGTGGAAGTTTCAGTGGGGGAGTAGGTGGGAGTGGCCAGATGAGAAGGAGAAAAACTGCCATGAGGGATAGAAGTTGGAACGCTAGCTGCTTTTAGCTACCTTATCAGCATAAGCATTGTCCTGAGCAATGGGATCTGATGCCTTTTGATGGCCCTTGCAGTGAATGACTCCAGCTTCTTTTGGAAGTAAATTGGCCTTGAGAAGTGTTTTTATTAAAGAGGCATTAATGATGGAGGACCCTTGTGTAGTGAGGAAACCTCTTTCTGCCTATACAACAGCATGGTGGTGCAGGATATAGAAGGCATATTTAGAGTCAGTATAAATATTGACGCGTAATTCCTTTGCAAGAGTGAGGGCTTGAGTTGAGGCAATGAGTTCGGCTTGCTAAGAGGTAGTGGAGCGGGGCAGAGCGGTAGCCTCGATGATAGATGTGGAAGATACTATAGCATAGCCTGCCTTTGCTGGTGAGTGGCGATTAGGCCTGGTGGAACTGCCATCAATAATCCAAATGTGATCAGGGTGAGAAACAGGAAAGAAGGAAATATGGGGAAATGGGGTGAATGTCAGGTGGATTAGGGAGATACAGTCATGGGGGTCAGGTGTGGTATCCGGAATAATGTGTGAGGCTCGATTAAAGTCCAGGCCAGGAACAATGGTAATTGTGGGAGACTCAACAAAGAGTGAGTATAGCTGAAGGAGCTGGGAAGCAAAAAGTATATGTGTCAGGTGGGAGGAAGAAAATAGATTTTGGAAGTTATGAGAATTGTAGAGAGTTAATTGAGCATAGTTTGTGATTCTTAGGGCCTTTAAAAGTATTAAGGAGCAGGAGCCACCACATGCAGACATGAGGGCTAGGCTAAAACAGTAAGGTCAAGTTGTTTGCATAAAAAGGCTACAGGGCGCGGTCCCGGCTCTTGTGTAAGAATTCTGACTGCACTAACCATACCTAGGAAGGAAAGGAGTTGTTGTTTTGTAGAAGGGATTGGGGTTTGGGAGATTAGCCGGACACGAGCAGCAGGGAGAGCACGTGTGTTTTTATGAGAATTATGCCGAGATAGGTAACAGATGAGGATGAAATTTGGGCTTGACTGAGATAATGGGGGCTGTCTGTGAAGCCTTGCGGCAGTACAGCCCAGGTAATTTGCTGAGCCTGATGGGTGTCAGGGTCAGTCCAACTGAAAGCGAAGAGAGGCTGGGATGAAGGGTGCAAAGGAATAGTAAAGAAAGCATGTTTGAGATCCAGAACAGAATAATGGGTTGTGGAGGGAGGTATTGAGGATAGGAGAGTATATGGGTTTGGCACCATGGGGTGGGTAGGCAAAACAATTTGGTTGATAAGGTGCAGATCCTGAACTAACTTGTAAGACTTGTCCGGTTTTTGGACAGGTAAAATGGGGGAATTGTAAGGAGAGTTTATAGGTTTTAGAAGCCCATGCTGTAGCAGGCGAGTGATAACAGGCTTTAATCCTTTTAAAGCGTGCTGTGGGATGGGATATTGGCGTTGAGTGGGGTAAGGGTGATTAGGTTTTAATGGGATGGTAAGGGGTGCATGATCGGTCACCAAGGAGGGAATAGAGGTGTGCTATATTTGTGGTTTAAGTTGGGGAGATACAAGGGGAGGATGTGGAGGAGGCTTTGAATTGGTGAAAAAGGAGACAATGAGGTGTGGCTGTAGCCCAGGAATAGTCAGGGAAGCAGATAATTTAGTTAAAATGTTTTGACCTAATAAGGGAGCTGGGCAGGTGGGGATAATTAAAAGGAGTGCTTAAAAGAGTATTGTCTAAGTTGGCACCAGAGTTGGGGAGTTTTAAGAGGTTTAGAAGCCTGGCCGTCAATACCCACAACAGTTATGGAGGCAAGGGAACAAGGCCCTTGAAAAGAAGGTAATGTGGAGTGAGTAGCCTCTGTATTGATTAAGAAGGGTATGGACTTACCCTCCACTGTGAGTTACCCAAAGCTTGGCGTCCGTGATGGTCTAGGGGGCTTCTGAGGCAATCGGGCAGCATCAGTCTTCAGCTGCTAAGCCGAGTAAATCTGGGAAGGAGTCAGTCAGAGAGCCTTGGGCCAGAGTTCCAGGGGCTCTGGGAGTGGCTGCCAGGTGAGTTGAACAGTGGGGTCCTGCACAGATGGGACACGACTTAGGAGGAATCCCGGGCTGCCGGCATTCCTTTGCCCAGTGGCCAGATTTCTGGCACTTGTAGCAAGCTGGGGGAGGAGGTTCTGGAGGAACCCCTGGCAGCTGCGGTTCAGGCGTTTGGAGTTCTTGTGTGCTGGAGATGTGGCTGGGGTTTGTCTCACAGTGGAGGCAAGGAATTGCAACTCAGAAATACATTGCTACTTGGCTGCCTCAACTGTATTATTGTATACCTTGAAAGCGAGGTTAATTAAGTGCTATTATGGGGTTTGAGGGCTGGAATTTAGTTTTTGGAGCTTTATTTAATGTCGGGAGCGGATTGGGTAATAAAATAAAGTGCATATTGAGACTAAAACGGCCTTCTGACCTTTCAGGGTCTAGGGCTGTAAAGCGTCTCAGGGTTGCTGCCAAACGAACCATGAACTGGGCTGGGTTTTTCATATTTGATGAGAAAGAGCCTAAACGCTAACTGATTTGGGAGAGGTTGGATAAAGGAAAAGGAGCATTAACCTTGACTATACCTTTAGCTCCAGCCACCTTTTTAAGAGGAAATTGCTGGGCAGGTGGGAGAGGGCTAGTTGCGGAACGAAACTGTAAGCCAGACTAGGTGTGAGGAGGAGAGGTGATAAAAGGATTATAGGGTGGAGGAGCAGAGGCTGAGGAAGAAGTGGAACCTGGCTCGGCCTGGCGAGAAGCAGCCTGGGGAGGAGGGGAGAGGTCAGATGGGTCCGTAGAAAAGGAAGATTGGAGACTCAGCTACGCTTGGGGTTGGGACTGAGGGGACAGGTGGGAGGGAAAGAAGCAAGATTTGGGATGACCTGCATTGGGAACAGAGACTAGGGAGGGACCAACGTGTAAAACAATGCCTGGACGTCAGGCACTTTAGCCCGTTTGCCTATTTTACGACAAGAATTATTTAGGTCTTGTAGGATGGAGAAATCGAAAGTGCCATTTTCTGGCCATTTAGGGCCATTGTCAAGTTTGTATTGGGGCCAAGTGGTGTTGCAGAAGAAAATAAGGCATTTAGGTTTTAGGTCAGGTGTGAGTTGAAGAGGTTTTAAGTTTTTGAGAACACAGGCTAAGGGAGAAGAAGGAGGAATGGAAGGTGGAAGGTTGCCCATAGTGAAGGAGGCAAGCCCAGAGAAAAGAGAGGGTAGAGACATGGAGAGAAGGGGTGGGGAGCAGCCAAAGCAGGCGTCCCTGCAATTGACTTGCCACCAAGGGAATGTGGGTGAATGACCAAGGCAGGCGTCCCGGCGGTGATCAGACACCAATGAAACGTGGGTGAATAATCAGGCAGGTGTCCCTGCATAATTAAACACCAAGGGAAGACTGTCTTCCCAAGTCCGTGACCAGCGCCAGAGTTTTGGGTCCACGGATAAAATGTGTCTCCTTTGTCTTTACCAGAAAATGAAGGAACTGAAATTAAGAGAAGGGAGAGATTGAAGTGTGGCACCAAGACTGAAAGGAGAAAGAGGTTGAGGGATAGTAAGAGAGCTTGGAGAAGAGAATAAAAAGAGGGTGCTTACCCGATTTAAAATTGGTGAGATGTTCCTTGGGCTGGTTGGTCTGAGGACCAGAGGTCGTAAGTAGATCTTTCTCACGGAGCAAAGAGCAGGAGGACAGGGGATTGATCTCCCAAGGGAGGTCTCCACCCCCCAACGCCCCTGATCCGAGTCACGGCACCAAATTTCGGGACCAAATTTCACTCACATCCGTGTGAAGAGACCGCCAAACAGGCTTTGTGTGAGCAATAAAGCTTTTTAATCACCTGGGTGCAGGCAGGCTGAGTCTCAAAAGAGAGTCAGTGAAGGGAGATGGGGTGGGGCCGTTTTATAGGATTTGGGTAGGTAAAGGAAAATTACAGTCAAAGTGGGTTGTTCTCTGGCTGGCAGGGGCGGGGATCACAAGGTGCTCAGTTGGGGAGCCTTTGAGCCAGGATGAGCCAGGGGAAGGAATTTCACAAGGTAATGTCATCAGTTAAGGCAGGGACTGGCCATTTTCACTTCTTTTGTGGTGGACTGTCATCAGTTAAGGCAGGAACAGGCCATTTTCACTTCTTTTGAGATTCAGTTACTTCAGCCATCTGGATGTATACGTGCAGGTCACAGGGGATATGATGGCTTAGCTTGGGTTCAGAAGCCTGACAGTCCAGACCATTGGGATTATTGAATATAACATTCTAGATTATTCAGTAGTGATTTCAAATATACATGGTATATGGCAATATGCAATTGTAATAATATGCAGTTTGTCTAAAGTGTGAATAACTTCCCGCAAAAGAAGGCCAGCTGCTACTTCTAGTGTTGGAGGTATGTGGAAAGGTTCCAGGACTAAGAAAGAAGTGGCCTTTGTACATGTCTTAAATATTTCAGAATAAATTAAAAGACAGAGGGAGAACAATAATTCTTAGATATATGAGTCAGTTTTCTGAGTTGCAAACAGATCCCTCTCTAGTTAGTTTAAACAGAAAATAAATTTATTGTAGGATATCATGTAGTTTATAGATCCTCTAGGAGAGCCAGAACATTGAGCTTAGAGGCCATGCTTCCAGGAACAACGCTTAAATGACACTACTGATTGCTCTAGCAAAAGCCTCACTCCCACCATTTCTGGACACAGATACCATAACTTCCACTGCTGAGTCTGGTCAATGGATGCCAAGATTTCTACCATGGCTGCCCCCAAATTTTGGGCACATATGCCACTATGCTCATGAGAAAATAAATGTTAGGTGGTTCCTGGTAATGAAGCCACAGTGTTCTCTTACAAGTCCATGTTGCATATGGGTATTTCTTATTGTTAGATCTACATCCTACCTCTGGCATAGATACCGACTGGCTGGGAAGGTGAATTTCCAACTTCTGCTTTGTGGCGGCTTGACTACAAAGGCTGAGACTCCCCAAACACGGGAAAGATGTTCAAAATATTCTGGGTGACCACAAAAAGCAACTAAGATCTACTGCACTGGAACTAAAAAAAGTGAGATGTTAAATTGGATATAATGTTTCATGTAAAGGAGCAGGAACTCTATGCCATCATATTATTTGCAGTTGTGAGATTTTGCAAGAGTCCGGGGTATAGTCCTCATAACTATCAAATATTTTTGTACTCTGACATATAATGTAAACAATTTGCAAAAAGTACACAAAGAACTGTCATCAGAATAATGGTACTTACAAGGAGCTTAATTGAAACTTGAAAGTTTAACATTTGGAGCAAAATACATAATAGAGTAACCCAATTGGAATACCCTCATGTAGTAATACCAGAAATTCTGAAAAATGTAAATAAACAGATAGATGTTATGACAGTATCTAAAGGATTGGTAACTATTTGGTACATGTGGTAGTAATTTACATTATATGGAGGTTTTCTTATAACTTCCTCTTTTGAACATAAAAAATTCTGTTTGATGTTTGGGGTATTATTTTTATCATTATATTAGCTTAGGAATCTGAATCTCAGATAAATGAACTTTTTTTTTTCTTTTTTTTTTTGTGAGACGGGGTCTCTGTCGCCCAGGCTGGAATGCAGTGGCGCCATCTCGGCTCACTGCAAGCTCCGCCTCACGGGTTCACGCCATTCTCCTGCCTCAGCCTCCCGACTAGGTGGGACTAGGTGGCGCCCGCCACCATGCCCGGCTAATTTTTTTGTATTTTTAGTAGACACGGGGTTTTCCCGTGTTAGCCAGGATGGTCTCGATCACCTGACCGTGTGATCCTCCCGCCTTAGCCTCCCCAAGTGCTGGGATTACAGGTGTGAGCCACCGCGCCCTGCCTGAACTTAGTTTTTAAGTCATCTACTTGTTAAGTGACACATGAGTCTTGAACCCAGAGTTTTCACTTTTAATTTCATGAAGATAAAGAATCTGAGGAAGGTCCTCCTATCAAGCACAACATGGAGGAAGCTGTGCAAAGAGATGTTGAGATTCCCAGGAGCCTCTTTGGGCTGCCCAAACTTGCCAGTTTCCTTCTTTCTGGTTGTCTGGTCCATTTCCATTAAGGGAATTCCAGTTCTGATTCTTCTTGGGCCACACTTCTAGTTCAAGTTACTGCTATGAAGGATATTCTCCAATTTTCACAATTAGTCCATGAAACAATCATTAGACAGATATTTGTTGAGTAGCTGTGAACAAGGTCCTGCGCTGGGCGCTGCAATCATTCTTCCACTCCTCCGCAGACAGGTCGTTCGCCCTCTTGCTTATGTGGGGAAGGAAAGTCCAGTCAGAATCCTCTGTATGACAAGTCTACCACTAGTTGGATGATAAAGGTTTAATGTGCAGACAAAGATTACAATTTTAGTTTTATAGGTTTCCCTCCTTGGTTAGAATTAGTAGTTTAATATTGGCACTGTTTTTTTGTTCTACTTTGTTTTAAGAATTTTTAGAGATGATGCAGTTGTATACTCTCTCTCTCTTTCTAGCTTCTGGCTCATGATTTGTAATCTTGTTAATGTCTTTTCTAACCAATCAAAATAAGTAAAAATGTGTTTTTATAGTAGTGTTGCCATAGAATTAATGAGGCCTAACCATGTACAATCTCTGTGTGATTAGTCCCCAAAATAGTATTTGTGTGGTATTCTAACATTTCAGCAAATAATATATTTAAAGGTTTTCTTTTCAATCTTTAATGAAATCAAAAGCTTCCTCCTCAATCTTTTTGTATTCATTTCAGATTTATCTAGGCAAACTGATATTAATAATTTTTATCAAGGTAATAGGAATACAATACTTTTTACTAGATTTTCTAATATATATGAAAAAGTATTTAACTTCAGATTTTTAAAACTAATCCAGAAGAAAAGCAACTTAAGTTTTTAAATTTTGAAGACATAGATTTTTCTTATTTTTATTATTGGTATTCTAATAGTATACTAAGAAAATGTAATATAAGCTACTTATAAAATAGTACATGCAATTAAATGAAGTCAGCGTACTACACTATAATAGTTTGTCATTGGACAGAACTCATCTGTTGGCCGGTTAGTACATGTGAATTTTGCATGAAGTACAAGGGACTTTCAGTTCTGGGCAACCAGTGCCAGTGAAAGTACCCTACTGGCCAAGATGGAAATTACTTTGATTTTGAGGTTCCTTGTTTCACATGCATTAAAAAAAAATGATCGAGTATCTACTGAATGCCAAGGACTCATTTAGGCTCTGGAGGTATAAAGAACTAAATAGGACAAACAAGATCCCTGCTGTCATGGAAACTATTATTTAGTATGGAGAATTGAAAATAAACTAGTAAACACATAAATGATTGAGAGCATCTCAAAGAGATAGACATGTAATTTAGATGGTAAACAGGGCAATGGGCTATAAATTAATTGGGGTAACTTTACACAACGTTGGTCAGTGATGTCCTTTCTAAAAGGGTGACGTTGTTTCTGTGACCTGAATGACGTGAAGCAACTATCTATGGAACAATGTGTGTTAGTGTTTCACATGGATGCCATGCATGTTTTTGTTTTAATGGTTAGACTAGAGTGATGCTTCCACTCAGTGAGATAGAGCAGTATGTTTAAATATGTGTTAGTTTGCTCAAACTTTTGTGATGCTTTTCTAATACATCCTGGTTATTTTTCTTAAATATTCCTATTCCAGCACTAAGAGTACAGAGTTAATTCCTTTATGAGGTCCTGTTTGAAGTGCAACTGCCGATGTATAATTTCACAAACATCATTCTGCCTCTAGTAATGTTATTTCCTTGCAGCAATAATAGTCCAAGTGGGTAAGTGCTACCACAGCGGAAATTAGAGGGAGCTAAGGGCTTGTCTAGCTCTATTTTGGAGGCTAGGTAAGGCTTTCTGAAATAAGAGATTTCTAAACTGTGATCTGAAGGACAAAGAGAATTTTCCCAGGCCCAGGGAATAGGAGGACAAGACAGAAAAGTCTTCTACACAGAGGAACATGTGCAAAGGCCTTCAGAGAGAGAGAGAACATGGTACATTTGGGGAACTGCCAATAATTTGCATTTGGCTGAAGTGTATAGTTCAAGAGATAAAGTGATAAAAGAGAAGGCAGTCTAGAGAAAGGAGCAGGAGCTGATTACAGATAAGCTTTGCTGAAGATTTTAGGCTGAGGAAAAGGACAACTTTTATTCATTAATTCAGCAAAACTTTATGAAGTGCCTTATGTGCTATGCACTGTTTTAGGCACTGGGACTACATCAGTGAACAGACAGAAGTCCCCACCTTCATTCTGTCTACATTCTAGGGGGCAAGGTAGATAGCAAACCAAGAAATTCTTAGGTAAGATGCCAAGTTTTTGGATTTTTGAGCTTGATGCAATATGGAAGCAATTTTTCAACTGGTAACACTTGAGAAGTCACAGGTTAACACCAAAGAATATGTATATTTTTGACAATGCCACTTGAGATTTTGGCATACTTTCACTTTTCTGAGTGAAACTAAACTAAAAGTTTATCAGTCACAAGGACTGGCTTTTCTTTCTTCCTGAGCCCCTTCTGATAAGGACCTTTTCATAACCCTGTATCGCATGAGTTCTGAATGGTGTTAATTAAATTAGTAGAGCAGTAAATTGGTAGTGAGGCTGCTATTGCTTTCTTAAATAATTTGGAGCTCAATGGAATTACATTGTTTTGCAGAGATTCTTTAATAATGTGCCTTTAAGCTTAGGACTGCATCATCTAAATTTCTCTGTCATAGAACTTTTTGGAAATTGTACCAAACTGGGAGTATATGCTATTATAATACTTAAGAATTCAAATAACTTTTCATGTCTTAATGCATTTGCCCTAAAGTAAGAGTTGGTCACACATGTGAGTTGAATCTAAGAAGTTTAGTTTTGTGATTGAGCAAATTTATTATTATGATTATTATTATTAATTTTAGAGATGGTGAAATTATCCCTCATTAAAAAATCTACTCTGCACTTTACCAACGGAGTAGATTTTGCTGAAGTGCTAACAGATTGCTCTAAAGATACATTCCAAATTACCACCAACTTCCTATTTTGGGAAAAAAAGGAATCCAGTTTTAAGCCTCTGTCTCTTTAAAACAAAATGCGAGGTGGTGAACTATGTGGCACTTTTGATTATATGTTGAAACCACACTAAGTCCCTGAAATCCAAGAGAATATTGTACTCTGGTCCTTTGTGCAGAATGCTCACATGAGTGCTTACAGGAACCAATCCAGAAGCAAATTGCTGCTGATAGTAACTGACAGCATGAATTACTGCATTTTCAGAGACTCTGCCAGGATCAACCCGTATGATCTCACTTTTGCTCATATAGCAAGCTGAATATGTGCATGTGCTAGAACAAGCCTCCCAAGTTCAGGGAATGGCAAGGTCTCTCAGCAGTTTGAAAATAACCAGCACCTTTGAAATGAATCACTGTGGCATCTAGTCAGCTCACACTTATAAAACCGGTTTTTCTTTGGTTAATTTCTGACCTTAAGCATGTAAAATCTCTTAGAAAAAGGAGGAACTGATTCATCTGTTTATTTGTCATGTGAAAACCAGACAAGTCAATGAGCGCTGAGGACAACATCAATTTCTCCTTAGCAAGCCAAACTGCTTCTGGTTCTGCAACTCACTCTGGTCCATTTGGAGATGTTTTGCAGCTGATGATTCCCCTGTTGATTCTGAACAACTTTCAGAAATCTTCCTGTAATTTTGAACAAATAAGAACATTGAAGGAAGAACTGTACTCTTCGCTAGAAATACTCAATTGACATAAAATATATCTGATGGAAAATGCTCTAAAAATGAATTCATATTTTGTATACCAACACAACCAAGATCACTAAAATATAATTCAAACATGAGAAGAACTCATCTCAAATATACATATCTGGACATAAAAGTAGGAACTGGAAACATTTGTCCAAATGATGAAACCATAGATTCAATATCCACAACCCAAGATCAGTCTCAAGATTTCTTCCATTATTTCAGGATATTATAAAACTCACCTAAATAGTAATAAAATTGCAGGGGAATCTGCATGATTTAAAGCCTTTGCCCATCATTAGCAATGTAATGTACTATTTCTGGGAAAACATAGACCTTCTGAGGTCTTGAACTCTGTTCTTGGCAGACAAAAAGCCTTCCAGGTCATCTTTAAAGACATATTTATTTTTAATTCTTAGGTCTACACATGTTTTCTGTTAATAAGTTGGAATCTTAAGATTGTATTCGCTTCTTTATTTATTTAAAAAAATACTCAGTTCTCCTGAAACAATGGTGCCTTTGAAAATGAGGGGGCTAATAGAATAGAAGAAAAAAAAAAGAAGCCTTTCCTTCTTTGGTCCATGTTTTGCTTTCTCTAGAAGGGGTGATGGGCTCTAGTCTTTGCAGGATATTTCTCAGTGAGTTAGCACTGCTCTAATGGTGGCCTCTGAGAGAAAGAGGAAAAGTGGGAGAGCCTTGTTTGTCATGGGGGAGCACTGGCTGGTTGAAGACAATCTGAAGGGGAGGTTTTTATCTTGGAGAGCCCTTCCTGGGGAAAATCAGAGGTGGAGATAGACAATCCCAGCATGGTACATGGGATAATATGATGGAGTAATGGGTGCATAGATGAGAGAGCACTTATCTCTCAACTTGGACATTTTACAGGCCTCTTTCTACGGGCCTCATTCAACAGGTTCAAACTCAACTGATTATTTCTTGCTCCTCCTTCTGTGTTCCTGATCTCAATGAAGCCCCATCTTCCATCCCAGCAAGAAGACAGAGAAACTTAGGGGTTCCCTTTTGACTCTCTTTTGCCCTTGTACACCAATCAGTCACGAAGACCTGTCAATTATAACTCATTTATCTCTCTCAAGTTCTCAAATTTCATCTTCTCATACTAAATACATATATGTCCTCTCCTTTACAAATAAGCCTGCTAACTGCCCCATCCTTGGTCTCTCCAATCTGATCTCTATCTACACTGTCTAAAACACACATATGACCATCTCATTCTTTTACTTAAAAGGCTCTCCATTGCGTTCAGGAAAAAAATAAAATCGAAACTCCCTTAAATGGAATATTTACCTCTCAATGAATATCCCCTGTCCCACCCTTGCTTCATCACAGGTTTTGTCTTGAATGCCCTCTCTCTGTGCTTTCTTCTCCTGGATAATTCCTACTTATCTTTCACATTTTGATTCAGCTATTACCTCCTCCTGGAAGACTTCCCCAAACCTCTTCCTGACCCTCATCACAAAAGGTTCCCAGTGTCCCTTGTTTTGACCACTGTGCTAATACATCATGTATCTTGAGGGCAAGTGCAGGGTTTTCATTGTTTCCGACTCAGCAGCTAGCATAGTGCCTGGCACATTGTAGATGAATAAATATGGGGATTAATCAGACAAAGTGACACACAGAAGGTGGAGTTGCGCTGACTCACACTTGGGGGAGGAATAGGACAAAGCAGAGAGGGGTATTTAAGGCAGAGGGAGCATGTGCAGGAGCACGAGAGCACTTGACACGTTGAGAGAACGTTACACGGTTTAGAACTGCTAGAGCGTAGGCCGGGCGCGGTGGCTCACACCTGTAATCCCAGCACTTTGGGAGGCCAAGGCGGGTGGATCACGAGGTCAGGAGATCGAGACCATCCTGGCTAACACGGTGAAAGCTCATCTCTACTAAAAATACAAAAAAATTAGCCAGGCGTGGTGGCGGGTGCCATAGTCCCAGCTACTCCCGAGGCTGAGGCAGGAGAATGGCAGGAACCCGGAAGGTGGAGCTTGCAGTGAGCTGAGATTGCAGCCTGGGAGACAGAGCGAGACTCCGTCTCAAAAAAAAAAAAAAAAAAAAAAAAAGAACTGCTAGAGCGTAAAAGGTGAGATACAGACATCTGTGGCATGAGACATGTTCAGGAGTTGCACATTTGTTGTAATCTGAGGCCAGCTTTTCTCAAAGGTCAGAGAGGCTTCCTAAGGCTCTCAGTATAGTTACGAATGATGAAATGTCCAAGCAGGATTATACCATGTGTGATAATCTTATACACTTACATTTAACAAATTAGCCCCTTCGACAGAAAAGTTACAATGCATTTTAATTTTGTTATTTATGGGAAATTATAGGATTTACATAAGAATATTTGTTCATAGTACACCAGGGGAGGTGTGATCAGAAAGTGTGAAACAAGTTTAAAGTTGTGAGATAAATGTCTTCTTAAAATATTGTAAGCATATCTCTGGGACCATATGTAGAGCCTCCTCGTGAGGTAATATAAAAGTTAAGCTTTGAGAACATCAGCTGAGAACCAAATGGTCCTTCACATTCTCAGTCCCTTGTTTTCTACAACAATCATATGAAAACATTGTCATTTTAACTGCTTAGAAAATGGACAAAGAAATAAAATGTTAAAACGAGAAAAGGGAAAATTTGAAAAATAAGAACAGAAAGGGAAAGACACATGGAAAAATGTTTAGAAAAATGATTAAAATTAGGGTGGTAAATACTTTTTAAAAATAAAGTAAGACATATTCACAATTTCAAGTAAAATAGGTCAGTAGCTCAATGGAAATATTTAATTACTGTAGTTGAGGGAAATTGTCTAGCTGTGATTTCTTCATGTAAACAGTGGATGCAAGAACAAGCAAACCAAGCTTGGAGCAACTCAGTGAGCAAATACACTTCCCTGATCTGCTGGAAGGCTCAGCAAGGTTTAATTCATCCTCCAGAGTGTTGTGAAAGTTTAAACTGCATCTAGAACCAAATCCCCAAACAAAATGATCAATTTATTTAAGATAATCCTACATGCTAATATATACATCTCCATACAGAGTGATTATTGAGTACTTTTCTTTTCCTTTTTCTTATTTTTTAAACCATTTTATGGGAGATATTTTTTCTTCTGGCTATCAGAAAGGAAGTCATGAGATGTCTCAGAATATTCACAACAGGAAACATGCTTACATTTATAAAATGAGCACGTTGTTATTTCTCCATTCCCTGATAGAATGACTTCAGCTCTTCATTTGGACTAAAATTTTCCAGATTACTTTTAGTTCCTGATTCAATTTTGTTAGAAAAGTACAAAATGTATATATCAGGATTTTTCTCCCTCAGGAGTCACTGCAATCTTCCTTCCCAGGGTGTGGTCAAATCCTGGGGAGATTCCAGATTCTGTGCATCAAAGCACAGCATCTTTGACCTTTGCCTCATGTTCTGCATCCTTCCTGGGGCTGCTGTCACTTTCTGAGTTAGACTTGGGACACGGAGCATCAAGTGGTCTTGGAGAGCCACAGTTAACCTTCCAAACAGGTTAGCAAAATTTGCAAACCACTGTTGGCCATTTTTTCTCTCCATTGCGTAGCTGTGACTCAGGTCTTTGCTTCTCAGAAGGAGACAACTGAGGTGCAGATAAATGGAGCATCACAGTAACTCAGGGGTAGAAACAGATTTAGGAAGAACACAGCTTCTTAACTTTTGCTTCTGTGTTTTAATTTTCATTTTTCACAATATTTGGTTTATGGTTATTTCTTCATTAGGGGAACTAGGGGAAATACCATTTTATACTTTAAGTGTACTTTATATACAAATAACTGAAAAAAATGGCCAAACTTGTAATATTTTATTTCTAGTTAGATGCATAAATATGCAGACATTAAAATAGATGAGTTAGAGGTTATTATAACATCAATTTTGTTATATAAACATACCGAGGAAGATTAGAAGTAGTGGTTCCATTTATTACTTTTTAAAAAACTGGAAACCCTCAGTGGCACCAGTTTTCAAAACAGCATTTTTCTCATTTCTATAAAATGGATAAGGACAATAAGAGCTATGTTAAATTCTTCTGCGTAACAGTCAAATAAAATACTCATGATTTAAAAATGTCTTTCATATTTAGTATGTATCTTTAACTTCTTCAGTGAGGGTCTTAATATTTATCTTGAAACACTTTGTAAGTTTCTGTCTCTTTTCTCTTCCTGATATGTACTCCATGTTTTAGGTCCCTGCAAATAGCCCTCTGGGTTAGAAGTTGCTTCCAGAATTCCTGGGGTGTCTGCTAGTTAACCCGTTTGATGTCTGTGGGGCATTGTTGGGACGGCATTTGGTGATTTGAACTTGAGATCCTTGGCTGGTGGAGAAGTCCTTACTTGGGCTTGGAATTTGGGCCTGGAGTAAGGCATGAGTTTCCCCTTTGGAACCCTCCTATGAGTTGGAGTAAAGAAAGAAGGAAAAGAAGTATTCTTCTCTGAACAGGTTTTTGCTATCAGCTAGGATTTAATTACAGTACGAGGTGGGTGTAAAGAAACACCTTTAATCGTGGAGTCTACTTTGGGGAAAGATGAATTGATTTTAAATCAAGTGTAGGTAAAAGTTTGTATCCATCCAAATGATGGTATTATATGTCAGACTTACCATATAAATATCAGATATAATGTGTGACATACAAAGATTGATGCAGAATTCCATTACAATATAGTATTAATTCATTTATTTATTCAACAAATATGTATTGGGTATATTCTATAAGCCAGATACTGTGATCGATGCTGAAGAACTCCTAAGCAAACACAACAGTCTACTTTTCTTCCATTTCTAATTTTTTTATTTTTTACTTTTTGCGGGTGTTTGTTGCAGCACTGTTTATAATACAGTCTACTTTAATAATACAAGGTTTCTGGCCGGGCATGGTGGCTTACGCCTGTAATCCCAGCACTTTGGGAGGCCGAGGCGGGCGGATCACGAGGTCAGGAGATCAAGACCATCCTGGCTAACACAGTGAAACCCCGTCTCTACTAAAATTACAAAAAAATTAGCCGGGCGTAGTGGTGGGCGCCTGTAGTCCCAGCTCCTCGGGAGGCTGAGGCAGGAGAATGGCGTGAACCTGGGAGGCGGAGCTTGCAGTGAGCCGAGATCGCGCACCACTGCACTCCAGCCTGGGTGACAGAACAAGACTCCGTCTCAAAAGAAAAAAAATAAAAATAAAAATAAAAATAAAAATAATAATAATAATACAATGTTTCTGAATGTGCAATGTTAAGAAAAAGCAAGATAGTACATATTTTAAAAACATTTCCTATGTTTGCTTTGGTGAAGCAAAAATTATACATTGGTATGTAATTTGCTATTTACCAGTTTCCTGGCTGCTTTATCTGACAGATTAAAAAATTATTAAAAATATTATTTAAAAGTTTAAATAATGTCATAATTAAAATAGTTTGAAAAGAAATATGTTGTATTTTGGGAGGCAATATATTTTGTCCAAGTAGAAAAGATCTTAAGAAAAAGAGATCCCTTAAAAGCTATTTGGAATTTTTTTTCAGAAACACTGGTAATTCTAGATCTATTACCAATAACAATTTATTATGAAGCATTACTTCTTTTTTATTATCTTTGATTTTTTTTCCACATATTTATTTCGGCATAGTATTATCCAGAAGAAAGAGCTTCGGGACTTGCATTCAAAAACTTGGTTTAAGTTCAGAGTTTGCTCTTTGTGGTTGTGTAATTTTGGGGAGTCGCATTTACCCTCTTTTGGCCTTGTTTCTTCATCTGTAAAATGATACAATGGGACATATTGAATAATTGTCAAAGTCCCTTCCAATTTTAACATTCCCTCGTTCTTTAATCTGGATTTGAGGGTGGAATGTAGGCACATGGACATGAACATTATGTTGAAATATGCTATTAAAAACATAAACAACCCAGAATTTTGGATTTAGCTGGAGTTATGAGTTAGTTCTGGTTGCTTATACCACAATATCATATAGACTTCTGTCCACTGCTAGATTTATACTTTACTGATTCATATTTTCCAAAGAAAAATGCATATGTATGGGTAAGTGAGGCATTTAGAATGAGGGTAGCATTTAATCACAGAAATTTAGGACCATCCCAAATTATACATACTGACATTGTCTTTGGCCAGGATAGGTACAGCCCAGACAATGATGCTCTCAGATTAAGTCCCAAATCACAACTGCATCACAGCACTGCAGACATCCTGTTGACTCAAGACCCAGGATCCCAACTCATTTTTGACACCTCCTTATTTAGTCTTTCCTGATATCTTCCTAAGTTGGAAGCACTCTCTTACTTCTTTATGCTCCAGTTCACTTATTCAGTCTGGCACTAAAATAAACTACATACAACTCTCTCTTCTTTTTTCTTCAACTTTGATTTTAAGTTCGAGGGTACGTATGCAGGATGTGCAATTTTGTTATATAGGTAAGTTCGTGCCACGGTGGTTTGCCGCACAGATCATCCCATCACCTAGGTATTAAGCCCAGCATCCATTAGCTGTTCTTCCTGACGCTCTCCCCGACACCACCCCAACAGGCCCCAGTATGTGTTGTTCCTGCCCATGTGTCCGTGTGTTCTCATCATTCAGCTCCTACTTACAAGTGAGAATGTGTGGTGTTTGGTTTTCTCTTCCTGTGTTAGTTTGCTGAGGGTAATGGCTTCCAAATCCATCCATGTCTCTGCAAAGGACATGATCTCATTCTTTTTTATGGCTGCATAGTATTCCATGGTGTATATGTACCACATTTTCTTTATCCATTCTATCATTAATGGGCATTTAGGTTGATTCCATGCCTTTGCTATTGTGAATAGTGCTGCAGTAAACATATGCATGCATGTATCTTTATAACAGAATGATATATATTCTTTTGGATATATACCCAGTAATGTGATTGTTAGGTCAAATGGTATTTCTGCCTCTAGGTTTTTGAGGAATCACCACACTGTCTTCCACAATAGCTGAATTAATTTACACTTCCACCAATAGCATAACTGCATTCCTTTTTCTCCACAACCTCACCAACATCTGTTTTTTGACTTTTTAATAATCACCATTCTGACTGGCATGAGATAGTATCTCATTGTGGTTTTGATTTGTATTTCTCTATCAGTGATGTTGAGCTTTTTCCATATTATTATTGGCCACGTGTATGTCTTCTTTTGAGAAGTTTCTGTTCATGTCCTTTGCCCACTTTTTAATGGAGTTGTTTGTTTTTTTCTTGTAAATTTGTTTAAGTTCCTTGTAGACTCTGGATATTAGACCTTTGTCAGATGAATACATTGCAAAAATTTTGTCTTATTCTGTAGGTTGTCTGTTCACTTTCATGATAGTTTATTTTGCTGTGCAGAAGCTCTTTAGTTGATTTGTATCACATTTGTCAATTTTTGCTTTTGTTGCAATTGCTTTTGCTGTTTTCGTTATGAAATCTTTGCCCATGCCTATGTCCTGAATGATATTGCCTAGATTTTCTTCAAGGGTTTTTGTAGTTTTGGGTTTTACATTGAAGTCTTTAAGTCATCTTGAGTTAATTTTTGTATATGGCATAAGGAAGGGGTCCAGTTTCAATTTTCTGCATATGGCTAGCCAGCACTCTTAGCACCATTTATTAAATAGGGAGTCCTTTCTCCATTGCATGTTTTTGTCAAGTTTGTTAAACATCACATGGTTGTAGGTGTGTGGTCTTATTTCTGAGTTCTCTATTCTGTTCAATTGGTCTATGTGTCTGTTCTTGTACCAGTGCCATGCTGTTTTGGTTACTGCACCCTTGTAGTATAGTTTGAAGTTGGGTAGCATGATTCCTCCAGATTTGTTCTTTTTGCTTAGGGTTGTCTTGGCTATTTGGGCTCTTTTTTGGTTCCATATGAATTTTTAATTTTTTTTTATAGTTCTGTGAAGAATGCTAATGGTAGTTTAAAGGGAATTGAATTGAATATATAAATTACTTGAAGCAGTATGGCCAGTTTCAACATATTGATTCCTCCTATTCATGAGCATGAAATGTTTCTTCATTTGATTGTGTCCTGTCTGATTTCTTTGTGCAGTGGTTTATAGTTATCCTTTAAAAGGTCCTTCACTTCCCATGTTAGCTGTATTCATAGACATTTTGTTCTTTTTGTAGCAATTGTGAATGGGAATTCATTCATGATTTGGCTTTCTGCTTGTCTGTTGTTGGTGTATAGGAATGTTAGTGATTTTTGCACATTGATTTTATATTCTGAGATTTTGAAGTTGCTTATCAGCTTAAGAAGCTTTTGGGCTGAGACAATGGGGTTTTCTAGATATAGGATCATGTCATCTGCAAACAAAGATAATTTGACTTCCTCGCTTCCTGTTTGAATACCCTTCATTTCTTTCTCTTGCCTGATTGCCCTGGCCAGAACTTCCAATACTATGTTGGGTAGGAGTGGTGAGACAGGGCATCCTTGTCTTGTGCCAGTTTTCAAGGGGAATGCTTCCAGTTTTTGCACATTCAGTATGATATTGGCTGTGGGTTTGTCGTATATGACTCTTATTATTTTGATGTGTGTTCCTTCAATACCTAGTTTATTGAGAGTTTTTAACATGAAGAGATGTTGAATTTTATCAAAAGCTTTTTCTGCATCTATTGAGATAATTATGTGGTTTTTGACTTCAGTTCTGTTTATATGATGAGTCACATTTATTGATTTGTGTTTATTTTGAACCAATCTTGCATCCTGAGGATGAAGCCTACTTGATCATGGTTGATAAGCTTTTTGATGTGCTGGTACGTTTGGTTTGCCAGTATTCATTGAGGATTTTTGCATTGATGTTCATCAAGGATATTGGCCTGAAGCTTTCTTTTTTTGTTGTATCTCTGCCACGTTTTGGTATTAGGATGGTGCTGGCTTTATAGAATGAGTTAGGGAGGAGTCCCTCCTTTTCAATTATTTGGAATAGTATCAGTAGAAATGGTACTAGCTCTTATTTGTACATCCGGTAGAATTCAGCTGTGAATCCTTCTGGTCCTGGGCTTCGTTTTTTTGGTAGGATATTTATTACTGCCTCAATTTCAGAACTCGTTATTGGTCAGTTCAGGGATTCAGTTTCTTCCTGTTTCAGTCTTGGGAGGCTGTATGTGTCCAGGAGTTTATTCATTTCTTCTAGATTTTCTAATTTGTGTGCATAGAGGTGCTTATAGTATTCTCGAATAGTTGTTTGTATTTCTGTGGGATCAGTGGTGATATCCCCCGTATCATTTTTGGTTGTGTTTATTTGATTCTTCTCTCTTTTCTTCTTTATTAGTCTAGCTAGAAGTCTATTCTATTAATTTTTTTTAAAAAAAACAGCTCCTGATTTGTTGATTTTTGAAGAGTTTTTCATGTCTCTGTCTCCTTCAGTTCAGCTCTGATCTTGGTTATTTCTTATCTTCTATAGCTTCAGGGTTTGTTTTCTCTTGGTTCTCTAGTTCTTCTAGTTGTGATGTTAGGTTGTTAACTTGAGATCTTTCTAGCTTTTTGATGTGGGCATTTAGTGCTATAAATTTTCTTCTTAACACTGCTTTAGCTGTGTCCCAGGGATTCTGGTACATTGTCTCTTTGGTCTCATTAGTTTCAAAGAACTTCTTGTTTTCTATCTTAATTTCATTGTTTACCCAAGAGTCATTCAGTAGCAGGAACAACTCTCTCTTGCTCAATGGTTTGTAAGCTCCCTGAGAGAAGGACTGTGACTTGTTTATCTTTGTATTTCCCCTAGTGCCTTGCACAAAGTGGGCACTCAGAAATTTTTGTTGAAGTAAATAGTTCAATAGTCGAGGCTACCGAGCTTAAAAACAGCTACCTAAGTGTTATGTTTTAGCTCTTCAAGTCCCAGTGCAAGGATAGAGCTTTCTTGACTGACTGTGGTGATGGTAGAATGACTACCTGTGAGCAGTCCCATCTCTACGGAGCTGTGGGAATCTTAGCAGCTTAGTTAAGCTGAAAACAAATATTTGCCTAGGATTCTGGGAGGGGACTTCACATGCCTTTGTAGTTACCCAAGGGATGGCATCACCTTTGGTCAGCCCACTCAGTGAGCCACTCACCCACCTGGGACTGCCACATTTTCCCACAGAACCTGGATATGGGTCCTATTATTTCATTTCATCATTCATTACTTGCTGTCTATATAGGTCTAAGCCTTTTTATTACACAAAATGATGCTAACCTGAAGAGAGATTGAGACACTAAATACAAAACCATCTATAGAAAGATTAGTTTATAGGAAGATTATAGAAAGATTATCTATAAAAATATTTAGTAGTAAAATATACTGTTTTCTGCCCTTTTTGCAAATCTCATTCTTCTGAGTTAAAATTATTTTTAATTTTTTCCAATGGATCTTTCCATAAATTTGGTAATATGTTATATTATTATTTCTTGATTAGTCCACTTTAAATATGAGTGATGATTTTCTTCTCTAAATGTTGTGGATTTAACCTATTGAAACACTACTCAACTTTTTTCCCATTCTTTCTCCCAATGTTTGATATTATGTTATTAATTTTAGTTTTTCTTTGTTTTTGGTTGTAACTTTTTCTATGTCTGTGATAATTGTATATCCCATTTCTTGTTTCCTCAACTTTAGATATATCTGTTGAGTGAATACCAAGTAAGATGGTAATAATAAAACCTGTGTCTTTCCCTCCCCCCTTTAATATCCATCAGCTATACCTTTTCTTTCACATTTTACATTTTATTCTGAAAATGTTATTAAATTTTCTATAATTGATTTTTAAAGCCAATGAAATTTGTTTTTTACCTTCAGAACTGTATAAGTATTGAGTACTGTGGAGTTGAAGAAGGTGCTAGATTATACTTTCTTTTCATGGGTTTAATGTTATAACACTGATAAATAGTGTGTTTATCATCAAAGTCAAATAAATTGTCTTTTATTACACTTTTTAAAAGGTGTATCAAATTTTGATTGCTTCATATTTAGAACTTATGTTTTTGTACACTAAATTTTAATTTCCATTTCTTTTTCTGGTTGAGAGAAGAAACATAGCTTCTTCACTCTATCACTGAAATGTTTCAGATTTGTGCTCATTTTCTCAGTTAAAGACTCAGTATGTTTTATCAACAATCTTCTCATAGCCTGCTGATTTTCTATTTTAATTTGGATGTTGCTTCTATGTCTGCTATGAACCATTACCCTGGGATTTCTTTTTATTTTCTTTTTGGATTTGTTCCACTGTTTCCTATATCCCACATCTTCATCTTTCTTGGTTTTCGCCTTTGCTTTGTTGCAGTAGGTTTGCAAGTAATTTCATCAGAGAGGATTTGGTGAGGAGGAGGGCTAGGTGGATAATGGTCCTTTTTCTTTGTTCCTGAAAATTATTTTGCTTGTCCTCAGATTTGATTGCTATTTGGCTGGGGATATACTTCCTGGTTCAAATACTTTCCCCTCAGAGCACTGATGATATTGCTCCAGTGCCCTCTTGTCTTTATTCCTCAATATATGTCTAAATATCAGTTCCTTTAAATTCATCCTGCTGAGCAAATATTCAGTGGCCTTTTCAGTTTGATAGCTTATGTCTTCCTTCAGCTTTGAGATATTTTCTTCCTTTTTTCAAAAAAGTAATTTACTTTCCTCTATTTTCTCTGTTTGCTTTCTGGGACCCCTATTGGTTGAGCATTGAACTTTGTGGATTGATACTTTATGATTCTTATCTTCTCTGTCATCTGTTTCATCTTTTTGTGTTTCCTTTTCATGTTCTGAGACACTTTTTGTTTTACTGCTTTTTTATAAATTTTTGATTTTTGCATTGGAAAAAACTTTTAACAGCTAGTTTTTATTGTTCTCTATCACATTTTTATAGATTCATGTTTTTGTTTTTAACATTATTTAAAAACTCACAAGGAGTCAAATTAGAATTGTTTAGTTTAAGTTTTCTCCTATTCTTGCATGTTTACTATATTATCCTGGGTCAACTGCTCTTGTTTTTATCTTGATCTTTCTCTTTAATGCTATTGGTATTCCTCGTATGTCTGGTAGTCCTTGCTTATCAATTCTTATTTTAGAATAAATGTTTAGATTGATTATTCCAAGTTGGGGGTATTATTTTTCTTGGCTGCTTGATAGGTATTTTCTTTCTCCAGCTTGCTCTGCCCTGAATTGAAGATTCTTTGTATGCAGGAAGGGCTTAGTATGCAGAATTTGCACTGGGGGATTGAGGGGCAGCCAGGGTGGGGCTGGGGAACCAGGCCTGTCACTAGTAGCCTGTACTTTTTTCAGGCAGCTCATTCAGTATCTTTAGGTGCCTGCGCTGGTTTTATCCTGCAAAGTGAATGCTGGGCTTCCTTTTATTCTGCATCAGAAGTCCTGGGGTATGTTGAGTGTGTGTGTGAGTGGGGAAGGGAGATCAGAAAGTGTAGGTTCTTTAATGAAGGACATTGAGTGACACCCTGTCTTCACTCTCCCCGACTCTGCCTGCCCACTCTCTGCCAAGAACCTTCCACAGAGTTCCCACTGGGGAATTAGGCGCCATCTTTGCTGTGGCCCCTTCTGCTGTCTCTGCTGCAGCCTCCCATACTCCATTTCACATGTCCGCAGGATTCTATCTGTGTTCTATTCCTTGGTATTTGTTGATTCATCTCTCTTCTTTTTGCTGTTAAGGCCTCATTCCCCTTTGAATTTCTTTATTGTCTTTTTGCAGCAACCTGTGTCCTCAGCTCACCATCTTTTAAAATTTATTTTTGGCAGTGTAATCCTTCATAGGTTTATTATTTTCATCCTTAATTTTTAATTTCAACCTTTTTTTAAATTCAGGATTTACATATGCAGGTTTATTACTTAAGTATATTGCATGATGCTGAGGTTTGGGTACGGATGGATGATCCTGTCACCCAGGTACTGAGCATGGTATCTAGTAGTTTTTCAACCCTTGTCCCTTCCTTCCTCTCTCCTCTAGTAGTCCCCAGTGTCTATTGTTGCCATCTTCATGTCAATGAGTACCTAATATTGAGCTCCCACTTATAAATGACAGTATGGGGTATTTGGTTTTCTGTTCCTGTATTAATTCGCTTAGGATAATGGCCTCCAGCTGCAACCATGTTGTTTCAAAGGATATGATTTCATTCTTTTTATATGGCTGCACAGTAGTCCATGGAGCTTACCATCTTGAACTAGAACTCCTTTCCCATATTTGTGCTGTGGGATGCTGGCTTCCAATTTGCTGAGTATTTTAGCATGTGCTAAAGGAAATTATTCTTGGAAAAGAGGAATGGGACTCTACAAGACTGTAAGAAATAGTACCTTCTGTATCTCAGCATAAGCAGAAAAACTACCATGGCCTGAGGCACTTTTGACTATATGTCCCAATATTAACAGACACTTGAGGTTACTTATATGCCAGGCATTGTTCTAAGTACTTTACATATATTAATTCATTCAGTCCTAACAATAACAGTAAAAGGAAAGTACTAATAATTGTCCCCATGTTACAGTTGAGTAAAAAGATAAGAGACTTGCCTGAAAGGTTAAATGACTCAAGTAAAATAGCCAAGATTCAAATTTCATCTCCAGAGACTAAGCTTTTACCCTCTCTGCTACATTGCTTCCCATAATTATGTCACTAGCAAATAAACTGTGAGGATATAATAAAGATGGAGTATCAAAGAATAGCTGAGATGGAGTCTGTCGCCAGGCTCACTGCAACCTCTGCCTCCCAGGTTCAAGCGACTCTCCTCCCTCAGTCTCCCGAGTAGCTGGGACTGCAGGCGCACGCCACCACACCCAGCTAATTTTTGTATTTTTAGTAGAGATGGGGTTTCACCATGTTGGCCAGGATGGTCTCAATCTCTTGACCTCAGGATGTGCCCACCTCGGCCTCCCAAAGTGCTGGGATTACAGGCGTGTGCCACTGGGCCCAGCCAGCTGATGGAATTTTTAAAAAAATAAAGATATTTTAAGAAGAGTCAAAAAACAAATATAATTTCACGGTGACAAGAATGGCTGAATTACGAAATTCTGACTACATAATTAAAAATATTTTCAATGGAACAAAAAATGGGAAAGTGGGTAAAGAACCCAGCATATTTGTGCTCCAAGTTGTCTAATAAGGCTGGAGGGCCTTTACGTAAATTATAGATGAGAAAACATATAACTAAGGAGGATATAAGGGAATAGAATGAGAATTTCAGGAGAGTTAAAGTCAAGGATTAGCTGAGGCTCACAAAAACCACTAGAGACAGCAGCAGCAATTTTTATAGCTATTTTCAGAACAATAGATAGATGAAAATTATAGGTCCAATGCTTGAGAATGATGGTATCATGTTAAAAGAAAACATTGCACTTCTGCTTTTCCTCTGTCTATACCAAAAATAATGATTGTTAAGCTGACAACATGGAAAGATTAATGCATTAAGATGTCTTTACAGCCACGATAAGAGAAGATTAACAATAACTTTAATATTTTAGATGAATTCAAACTTCTAGGCCCAGACAAATCACATTTTAGGAATAAACGATCTCATTGGGATGAACATAGAACTGTCATATCCTTTTGAGAAATTTTATAGAATGGGAAAAATTCAAAAGAATGGAGAAAGGTACATATGACCCCAGTTTTCAAAAGGAAGGATGTGATAGGTTGCATTAAGTGCTTAAAATATTTGCTACTTTTTTCTGCAGGCACCTTTCAGTGGGGCCTCTTTTTATGGGATGATTATACTTCCTACCCCATCAACGTCAGACTTGGCCATGTGTCTTGCTGGGGCCAGTGGAACGTGAGGAGTGACATTCCAAGCAAGAGCTACTTCCAAACAAAACCCTTAAGAACCACTGTGTTTCTGCCATCTTTCTTCTTTCTCTGCCACAAGACCAGTGGCATATTCCAGATAGGGGCTGCTTCTTCAGCCTGGGGTCTGGAATGAATGTGACATCAATTAGAGCGGCACAATGGGTATAAATCACAATGAGAAATACATGTTTGTCGTAAGCCACTGAGATTTTTAGGGTTGTTTATTAACATAGTACATTGTAGCCTATTGTAACTCTTATAGGAGGTAGATAGTAGATTATGAAAATTACTAACTAGTAATCTTAATGTTGATTTCCAGTAAATAAAAATTAATACATGCGTTTAGTCAGAAAATTTGAGAGCTTATGGAAAAATTTTTATTGTCAACATAGTTTAAGCATATGTCAAACTACCATTATTCCTTTCTCCTTTTTTTTTTGTTTCTGATAGCATTCTTAGAGGTCTGTGGAATGTTACAGATGCAGTGAAGTATGTTTTAATGATGTATTTGAAAAAAATGCTTCATATTATCTTTTAATGTAAACTAATGTATATTTACTATGATATCATGCGGTATTTATTGTGACCATTTGTATTATGTCCTGCTGGGAACTGTAGAGATTTTAAATATGATATGGATGAGAATATAGGTAGGTGATTTCATAGCTGGATGAACAAGATACTGGGAGGGAAAACTTTAGGAAATAATCCTTTTAACCTGTTGAAAAATACATTATCAATTATTTGAATGGCAGCATCGATGTTATATTTATCAAGTTTACATATGGCCCATTACAGAAGATACTCTCTGGAAAAGAGATTCAATGTGTTGTATGGCAAAATTCAAAATGACTATGATTTCTCAAAAAGATACTAAAATCAATCTGATATAATTTGTAACTTGGGGTTGTATAACTTGAATAAATGTATAACTCAAAGTTGTATTTTTAAGTAACAGTGGGATTGGAAGAAGGAGATCTGGTTGTTGGAATTCAGGTGAAGCTAGATCGTTTGGATTGGTCCAAACATCAAAATAACATCAGCAGGATGTTGCTTCTGTAAAAGTGAAAGTGATCTTAAGCTATATTAATAGATGTTTGCATCCAGATGAAGGGATTGTTATGTATTATTATGTAGTATTATGTCCAGTTCTGGATAATACTTTTTAACAGAAATATTGATAAAACCCAAGGGTTTTGGCATTAATGTATTGGATTCATTAATTTTTTAGGAAGAAAGAGGAAAAGTAGAGTTGAGCAGGTTGACCAATCATAGCTAAGCCTAAAGCAGAGGACACCTGGCCTGAGAAGAGAAAGACTAAAAGAGGAGCAGAGGATAAGAATTGCAGATATGACCATACCTAAAAGAAAGCATGCTAAACATTTACAGATCGAGATCTCCCTGGCTGCTTGAATACACCTGACTAGACTCCTGCTCTTTGAACCCTGTTCCCTGATGATATTAAGTTATACATACATAGAAGAGACACACTGAGTAAATGCACATCAGGAAAGTACTTTCCAAACCTGCATAATCACTGGAATCATTTGAGGAGCTTTTAAAAATGCAGATACTGAGACTCGCCTCAGACCTACTGAACCATCATTTCTGGGGATGGGCCCTGGGAATCTGCATGTTCTTAAAACAGGTGATTTTAATGATTTAAGATTCTAATAATTTGTGAGCCATGGTATCTTATGATGTGATGGGTGTTGAAGAAGCAGAGGTAGAATTAGAGAACATTGGTGTATCAGCGAAGGAAACACAGCTACGGCACTGGTTCCCAGATTTCAGTCTTCAAGGATAAATACAATTCTAAAAGAAATAGAAGTTCATCAACATAGGATTGCTGATTTTTTATTATAACAAACCTAGCAAACTATCTTTTATCTTTATAGTTTCATTTTTTAAAAAAAGAAATTAAATTTAAAAAGGGACTGGAGCAGGACATGATATAGAAAGTACAATCTTTTAGATTGAATAAACTTAGCCATAATGTTCTTATTTATTTTTCTCATTTCACCATGGACTGGTGACAATTTCCTCATATTGTGGCATAATTTGCCATATCAGCATTTGAGGGCCACAGTGTAGGGTACATGCCACTCCATTGCTCTGCAGGGCCAAGTGGCCCATAAACTGGTTTAGGGACCTAGTTCTGGCAGTGGTGGAGAGGAAAGCCTTGGAAAGAGTGCATGGGTGGTTCAGTAAGATGCAGGCATACCTTGGATGATAAAAGATTTGAGAACAATTGTGGAAACCAGCTGTTTAGCTGTAGAGGAAAAGACTTGTGGGGGACCCGAAAGCTATATTAATACATGAGAGGCTTTCGTATATAATAATCCTTGTTATGCCAGAGGGCAGAACTAGACCTATTCGAAGAAGTTGCTGGCAGACCCATTTCAGTTTAATATAAACAAAAGCTTTGGACAATCAGACTTTTCCAATAAAGGTTAACAAACTAGAGATGTGATTACCCTCCTCCAGAAGAGCCCAACGCACTTCTGAGTCACAGTTCATTAGGAATGTGGATGGAGTGAGTTGGAGGTTGGAATAAAATCACTATTTTCTAACCCTGGCAAGGCTTAATAAGACTTTGGAAGCCTTTTAAACAAATACTGATTCCTGGACCTCAACTTAGATCTGTAGGAACAGAATCTCCATGGACAAGGCTGAGGAATCCATATGTCCAGTGAGCTCCCAGGAAATTCTGTTAAGTTGTCTGCAGCCTTGGAAAACAGACAAAGTGAACTGCAAAATCTTGAAGTATCTGTGATGACAGATTCTATAAAATTCTTAAAGAGATAGCAATTTGTTATGGCATCAATATTTGAATATCTACTCAATATAACATTTTATTATTGGTTACTTACAAGTTATATTTGAAACAATCAGTTATCTGAACATCAACACAAACCAAAAGCATTTGATTGTTGTGAAACAAGGTTTACTTTGAGCTTGATAGAGGAATTAGACCCACATAATGAAAAGGAGTCATGACCGAATTATAAAATATGGATGCGCAAATTGCCAAACAGATAACATGTTCATGCCAAAATTTTTTATTTACAAGATCAGCAACTCATTCTTTCCAGTCTCAAATCACATATTAGTTTAATATGGCATTAAATACAGGCATTTAATATGGCATTAAATTCCCTTGAAAGATCATTTTTATTGGGTCCTTTGTTACTTTGAAATGATTTTTCATTTTCATGAATTTTCATTCTGTTACATTCAGTAGTTAGAGTGACTATTCTAGTAATTGAATAGGGCAGAATGGAAGCATAGCCCCATGTTCCTCCGATAGACTGGTTTTCAGAGTCTGCAGTTTTGAACTGGACAGTTATCTCTATTAAGTTTCTATCCCAAACTCTGTGTAGATTGTCTGAAAGGTTTTCAACCATTAATGGAAGGCTGGGATCTGAATTACAGGCATAAGAAACTAGACAGAAGCCATCAATCAATTGAATATCTAGATCATTGTTTAACATTTTTTGAATTTCTAACCACAGAGAAAAATTTTCCTAATATCCTTTCAGCCATTCAAACTTTTTGAAGTATATTCTCATAAACACATTTTTCTTTTCTTCTTTTTGCATCTAGGTTCTGTTTGCTTATTATTTATTTACTTATTCAACAGATACCTAATGGGAGCTTACTTTATGCCAGGCACAAAATACTAAGTGCTGAGTAAATAAGATCCCTGATCTCACGTATGTTCTAATAAGGGGAAAATGATAATAAACTTGCAGATAAATACATAAGAATTTTAGTTAGTGACAGATTATTGGGGGAGCCTTTTATAGATGGGGTAGTTTGAAAAAGGTAGTAATACTTGAGCCAGGACTTGAGCACTGTGAGCCGCTGTGAGGAAGAAATAGCCAGTGCAAAGGCCCTGAGGCAGGAACCAGCTGGGGAATGAAAGAACAGTGAAGCACCGTTACAATAAAAAAGTGGGGATACAAGATGAGGTCAAAAAGAAGGCAAGGGCCAGATAACACAGGGTCCTGCAGGTCACGGTAGAAATTTGAATTTCTTCTAAATGTGATATATCTAATCAGGGAGCGAAATACCTTTTTATCTTATAAAAATAACTCAGGCTCTGTGTAGAGAATCGAGCATGGTCAGCTAAGAGTGGAGTGAGGAAGAGCAGCTAGCAGACTGTTACATTAGTTCAGTCTAGGGATGATGACTGCTTATTAGAGTAATGCTTTTGACTGAAGGAATGATATGAAAATCATGAATATGCCTCTTTTAACAGACATTCTCAATTAAGAAGGCCACAACTATGACTCTTACAAAATGATTCTTGAACTTGTATTTTTTGGCCTTTATGTTCACATGTTCAGCACTTTCATTAGTTTCATTTCTCCCTGCTGTTAGGCCACTGCCTCCTTCAGCTCAGAACCACCGGGTTAGGTGATAGGTCAGGACAACTTACTTTTTATCAGGCTAAAGGCATCTGTCCCAGTTCAAATCCAGAGAGCAACCCTTGCTTGTTTCTGCCATTCCCTTATTTTTTCCCACAGCCTTCTCTTTCCCAGTTTCTCCTGCTTAATTTTCTGTCCCAAGTGGAACACAGTCTCCCAACTTCTCCCCTACTCAGCTGTCTACTCTGAAAAACACGCAGATGTCAGTTTTCATGCTGCTTTTCTGAGGGGTTTATTTTTGTTGTAGAGGAATACAGAGATGAATACAAATTTTAAAAACTGTAGAAAACTCCTCAAGTTATTTTACCCAAGGAAGGGAAAGTGGGGAAGTCATTCTCCTTTTCATTAAACCTTAAGTACAGCTGGAAGGGGCTGGACAGATTTTCAACACTTCTTTTTTTAAAAGGGAAGTCATATGTTGACATGACTGTTGACAAGAATATAATAAAACCTAACATTTAGTGAGCCATTGCTATGTGCCAAGCATTGTTGTAGGTATCTTCAAACTGAGGCATGTCGTATTGCTACCCCCTTCACAAATGAGAAAACTGAGGCACAGGGACATTAAGTAATTGGCTCCAGGTGAGGGGCCAACCTAGACATTTTTTGGTGTGTGTGTGACAGTCTTGCTCTGTCACCCAGGCTGGAGTACAATGGCTGGATCATGGCTCACTGCAGCCTTAACCTTCTGGGCTCAAGTGATCCTCCCATCTCAGCCTCTCAAGTAGCTGGGACCACAGGTGTGCACCACCACACTTGGCTAATTTTTGTATTTTTTGTAGAGATGGGGTCTCACTATATTGCCCAGGCAATATAGTGTCAAAACTCCTGAGCTTGAGCTATCAGCCTGCCTTGGCCTCCCAATGTGTTGTGATTATAGGTGTGAATCACCACGCTGGCCCAACCTAGAAATTAGACAGGTTTTTCCCTTCTCTAGGCGATGCTGCCTCTCCAGGTGAGATGACTTGGCAATCTGTAGAGAAGGCGGCCTTTGCAGAGATGGGCTGATGAGAGACTGGTCACACATCCTGCCTCCCAGGCCCTCCTCCTGTCTCTATCCCCTCCATGCTCAATCTGGTTTTACCTCTGGACTTCATTTAGTGTACCTCTCACTTAGGCTGTTTTTGATAAGTATCTCTATAAGTGAATAGTTGCAAAAATTAAAAGAAATATGCCCTTTCCCTTTGCCCCTCCCTTTGTCAGTGAATTTCTGACTTAGGCTGTCTCATACTTATTTGCTTCAATAGCTGCTCTCTGCTTCTCTGTGGATACTTACATTGTTTCTGAAGTGGGGACCAGGAAAGCAGCGCTCCCCAAGCTGTGGGGACACAAGGCTTTCCTCCACATGGCTCTCCTCCTCCTTGTGTGCTGGGCACATTCATTTATCAGCCTGTCCTTCTCACAGGTATCCTCTTGGTCACAGCAGGCTCCAGGAGATTACTTGTCTCACTACTGAATTTTCTTTATATGATTTTTTTTCTAAGTATGTATGAAATTATAGTCTTGAACTTTCCTTTTTCATACACAAACTAATCATTATGAAGCCCAATAATGATCCCTGAGGGAAAAACCACATGGAGCAAAAGGGCTCAGACGTGGAGTGAGGGTGTTTGACAAGACATCATTCCCGGACCTGTGGATACAGTTCTCTCCAGGGGTCAGTAAACTACATTTTTATGACTTGAATTTGTTTTTCGGGATATTACATCATAGTTTCCCCAAAGCACAATTGTGTGCTGTCATGTCCATTTTTCATGTTCCATATCATTCCTAGACTTAAAATTGTAAGCTCTGAGCATCATGTCTTACTGGTCTTATGACTTAAACACAGAAGAGGTGAAGGTTTAAAGAAAAACCAGACATACTCCATGAGCCAAAGGGACTGGTTTTCTATAATCTCTTTGATAAAAACCCTTTGACATTATTCTCATGGGTTACGTGACTATAGGCTGGTCAACTTGATTATTTTCCCTTGAGTATAATAAAAGTGTGTAGGAGAGATTCTCTTTAAATTTGAGATTTAAGTATGATTTCTCTCTCACAAGATAGAAGATGGATATATCTCATCATTTTATTTTTGAGAAAGAAAGTCTTTGGTGTTCATTGTTTAAGTTAAAGCAGTCCTGTTCTTGGGCCAAGAACAAGAAAAAAGAACAAAGGAAAGGACTGGAAACATTTACTTCTCAAAAAAGGATGAGAAATATTACTTTCTGTCTTCTAGTAAAAATCTGTTCTTCAGAAAGATTCAAATATTCCTTCACACTAAAGTGAAAGTGACCGAACACAGCTTAAATATGATTTCTCCCAAAGGAAGTTGTAGGTTTACATAGACCAAATCTTTACAGAGGACTCTCCCAATTCTTGATGTACCTATTTTTTTGGTCTGTTTGCTTCTATTTAAAATACATAATGAATTTTGTTCCAGAAAAAAAAATTTAAGGCCACATATTACACAATAAGAAAATAAATTTAAAAATAAGTAATTGAGAACATTAGGATGACTTTGAATATTCAGAGTTTTGGTTTTCAGAGAAAAGAGGAAATAACTGTATTTTGTTGTTAGAAAACTCTTATTTTACCTTGAAATCTTAGCAGAGCAGGGATGGGATGGGGTCACTAACTCCACCTACAGCAGACCAACCTTTCAACATATGTTAATAATTTTATGGTGAAAATATTTTTCTCTCTCAGCTTGTTTGAGCATTTAGTACAGTTCACTATTCCAGCTTTAGTTCTCCGGTAGCCTTCTCTTTGGTTACTTATTAACCTCCCTTTAAAGTACAACTTAGTCTAGAAAGGTACAAAGTTCAGTTACTGTTACTATTGTTCTTGAATATGATAATAAATAAGGCCACTGTATAACTGGAAATGCCTTCTAAAACATATTTGTAGATAAAACAGCTAGCCTGGGGGCATCGGCGCTGAACACGAGCTTTCTCAGAGGTAACCCTGCAGTAACAGGACAAAGCTGCCCGTGTGAATGGGAAGTTTGCATGATACCTGTACCCCAAATCGCCCATGTGCTTCACTCCCATCTTCCACCTTCTCCTTTCTCTATTATTATCCTTATAAGGATAGGATGTCAAAGGAGATCAAATATTGCCCCAGGGGAATCCAGAAGGAAGAAAGCAGTAGATGTCCTCCTCTCTATAGATATGTCTATTTTGAAATTCACTTAAGATGATGATTGCTCAGAATCCAGAATTCAAACCGAAAAAGGGGAAGTCAGTTTTCCCCCATTTGGAGTAGTGGAAAAAGTTGCCCTAGAACACTAGAGTAAGTTTCTAGATGCTATATCTGCCAACCGGAAAGAGACTGTGTCCCTTACTTGCCTTCCCAGAACCTAGAACAGTACCTGGAACATCATATGTGTTCAATAAACAGATAATGAGTGTAATGGGAGCTCTAAGGTACTTTTTAGATACAGGATATCCTTTAATTCTTACCTGTTAATTGAACACAAATAAGCTCCTGCTGCTTCTTATACTGTGTTGATCAAGGATGCTCAACTCTGGAATCTAATTGCCTGCATTCAAAACATGTCTTCCTCACTTACTAGCTGTATAATATGGGGAAATTGCTTAGTTCCTCTGTGGCTTAGTTTCCTTACTGTAAAGGGGTTGTTAGGAGAAGTAAATGACATATTAAATGCTTAGCACAGCACTAGACACCCTTAGCCTAATAAATGTTGGCCAGCAGCCACAGTATGTTAGCCCCAGCTTAAGTCTGATCTACTATAAAACTATAAAGGAAGGTTCTTTTTGGCTAGAAATAATAGGAATTTAAAGGAGTTAAACACAGATTCACATCTACGTGTGGCTTTTCAAGTCATGTAATAATAAAAGAGCATTGAAAAGGACTGCTTTCCAGAGAAAAGTAGGCAGATATCCAAAGTATTTTTGAGTCAGGAATAAATGTTGGTGAATTAGTCTGTTCAAAGAGATGTTTAGAATTATCTGCAACAAAATGAATTATTTTCCTACTATAATAAAAAATAAAAATAATTTTAAAAGCTTTATGAGATTTCACTTTGAAGTTATTTTTCTTTAACAAATATGCCATTCACTCAACAACTATTTATTTAGCAACTATGTGCTAAGTGTTGTGTTTGGTGCTAGTGCAGGAAAACGAAAAAGGAATAGAGCCTGTTTCTAATGACTTTAGAGAATAAATATTTAGCTAAATAGTACTCTCCAAAATAGTTATCCTGGGATCCTGCACATTAATTCCAATATTGCTGCTGTTGCTCGACACTTTGAAACAACTCTTGGGCAATGCCTTCAGAATCAATGCACGAGCCACACAGAAACAGCAATGACCACTTTACTTTTTGAAAGGACCAATATTCAGTGGATATTAAAAACCCATATTCTCCTTTATTGGTTGGTAAATGCCACAGCTCAGAAACCCCAAAGTGTCCACTCATCCCCACTCCTACATTTTTCCCTATGGGACCACCTAGAACATTTCAAACACCTCGTAATCCAGCTACTGTAGAGTTAATACATGGATCTGGGTTAAGGTCCTCCAGGTCCCTGCTCCAATACCACCAGTTCTGACTGCTCGGTGTTCAGCCTTAGCTATTGTTGAATATGTTGAATATTACCCCTAATATAAAGTGTCACAGTGCATCCCCCAATCTACTGTCCTGTCTACTTCTTTCTCCTTGATGCCCCCAGGGCCCCATCTCCTACGGTAGGTTGTTTTTAATTATTGATGAGACAAATCCAACTTTAAGGGGCAAAGTTTGGCTATCTTTTGAGATATTTGTTTAAAATAAGATGAAATAGCCTAAAGACAGTTCCAAAAGAGAGGTCCTAAAATTGTTCTGAGCAAAGGGAAATGTCATTGAAACTAGTCTGAGTTCTCCCAAGGTGACTACATAGAGGAGATGACATTCATTTTGTATGTAAATGCTGGTGCTTTTATGAATACAACCAATGATATCAGGCCAATTACTTTATCTTGCATATTAGATGAATGTCTAATTTTAGAAAAGTTGTATTTTAAAGTCACAAAATCTTCACTTAGGAGCATTCTTAAAACCTAATACATTTTTTTCCAGTTAATATGATATTATTAACATATAAAGGGTATGATAGACATATTTATCCCAGTAGCATTTTGGAATTCCTAATACCTACATATAAAAATAAAATAACAATGAATATTTTTTCCAGTGACATTATGATTCAGAATTATTCAACATTATATAAAATATGACATAATTTTGGAGGAAAGAGTTTTTCTCATGGGAAATGTAAATTCAGAAGAGAGTTGTAATAGATTATGCTTATTTTTAATAGGATGACTTGTATAAGAGGATTTATTTAATTTTGCTTTGTTATAAGACAAAAAACCAAAAATACAAATTAGCAAAACAAAACAAAACTTTCTGAAGACAAAATTTTTATTGATTGGTGGGACAGTTTTTGAGAGGCGTGAATATCTGGTATTTGTGCAAAAGATAGCATTGACTTTAGGTTGCATTGGCTGGAAAGTTGATAAATGGTGCTTAACCGGAGGAGCCAAGATGGCCGAATAGGAACAGCTCCCGTCTACAGCTCCCAGCGTGAGCGACGCAGAAGACGGGTGATTTCTGCATTTCCATCTGAGGTACCGGGTTCATCTCACTAGGGAGTGCCAGACAGTGGGCGCAGGCCAGTGGGTGCGCGCACCGTGCGCGAGCCGAAGCAGGGCGAGGCATTGCCTCACCTGGGAAGCGCAAGGGGTCAGGGAGTTCCCTTTCCTAGTCAAAGAAAGGGGTGACAGCCAGCACCTGGAAAATCGGGTCACTCCCACCCGAATACTGCGCTTTTCAGACCGGCTTAAAAAACGGCGCACCACGAGATTATATCCCACACCTGGCTCGGAGGGTCCTATGCCCACGGAGTCTCGCTGATTGCTAGCACAGCAGTCTGAGATCAAACTGCAAGGCGGCAGCGAGGCTGGGGGAGGGGCGCCCGCCATTGCCCAGGCTTGCTTAGGTTAACAAAGCAGCAGGGAAGCTCGAACTGGGTGGAGCCCACCACAGCTCAAGGAGGCCTGCCTGACTCTGTAGGCTCCACCTCTGGGGGCAGGGCACAGACAAACAAAAAGACAGCAGTAACCTGTGCAGACTTAAATGTCCCTGTCTGACAGCTTTGAAGAGAGCAGTGGTTCTCCCAGCACGCAGCTGGAGATCTGAGAACGGGCAGACTGCCTCCTCAAGTGGGTCCCTGACCCCCGAGCAGCCTAACTGGGAGGCACCCCCCAGCAGGGGCACACTGACACCTCACACGGCAGGGTATTCCAACAGACCTGCAGCTGAGGGTCCTGTCTGTTAGAAGGGAAACTAACAAACAGAAAGGACATCCACACCAAAAACCCATCTGTACATCACCATCATCAAAGACCAAAAGTAGATAAAACCACAAAGATGGGGAAAAAACAGAACAGAAAAACTGGAAACTCTAAAACGCAGAGCGCCTCTCCTCCTCCAGAGGAATGCAGTTCCTCACCAGCAACAGAACAAAGCTGGATGGAGAATGATTTTGACGAGCTGAGAGAAGAAGGCTTCAGACGATCAAATTACTCTGAGCTACGGGAGGACATTCAAACCAAAGGCAAAGAAGTTGAAAACTTTGAAAAAAATTTAGAAGAATGTATAACTAGAATAACCAATACAGAGAAGTGCTTAAAGGAGCTGATGGAGCTGAAAACCAAGGCTCGAGAACTACGTGAAGAATGCAGAAGCCTCAGGAGCCGATGCGATCAACTGGAAGAAAGGGTATCAGCAATGGAAGATGAAATGAATGAAATGAAGTGAGAAGGGAAGTTTAGAGAAAAAAGAATAAAAAGAAATGAGCAAAGCCTCCAAGAAATATGGGACTATGTGAAAAGACCAAATCTACGTCTGATTGGTGTACCTGAAAGTGATGGGGAGAATGGAACCAAATTGGAAAACACTCTGCAGGATATTATCCAGGAGAACTTCCCCAATCTAGCAAGACAGGCCAACATTCAGATTCAGGAAATACAGAGAACGCCACAAAGATACTCCTCGAGAAGAGCAACTCCAAGACACATAATTGTCAGATTCACCAAAGTTGAAATGAAGGAAAAAATGTTAAGGGCAGCCAGAGAGAAAGGTCAGGTTACCCTCAAAGGGAAGCCCATCAGACTAACAGCGGATCTCTCGGCAGAAACCCTACAAGCCAGAAGAGAGTGGGGGCCAATATTCAACATTCTTAAAGAAAAGAATTTTCAACCCAGAATTTCATATCCAGCCAAACTAAGCTTCATAAGTGAAGGAGAAATAAAATACTTTATAGACAAGCAAATGCTGAGAGATTTTGTCACCACCAGGCCTGCCTTAAAAGAGCTCCTGAAGGAAGTGCTAAACATGGAAAGGAACAACCGGTACCAGCCGCTGCAAAATCATGCCAAAATGTAAAGACCATCGAGACTAGGAAGAAACTGCATCAACTAACGAGCAAAATAACCAGCTAACATCATAATGACAGGATCAAATTCACACATAACAATATTAACTTTAAATGTAAATGGACTAAATTCTCCAATTAAAAGACACAGACTGGCAAGTTGGATAAAGAGTCAAGACCCATCAGTGTGCTGTATTCAGGAAACCCATCTCACGTGCAGAGACACACATAGGCTCAAAATAAAAGGATGGAGGAAGATCTACCAAGCAAATGGAAAACAAAAAAAGGCAGGGGTTGCAATCCTAGTCTCTGATAAAACAGACTTTAAACCAACAAAGATCAAAAGAGACAAAGAAGGCCATTACATAATGGTAAAGGGATCAATTCAACAAGAGGAGCTAACTATCCTAAATATATATGCACCCAATACAGGAGCACCCAGATTCATAAAGCAAGTCCTGAGTGACCTACAAAGAGACTTAGACTCCCACACATTAATAATGGGAGACTTTAACACCCCACTGTCAACATTAGACAGATCAACGAGACAGAAAGTCAAGAAGAATACCCAGGAATTGAACTCAGCTCTGCACCAAGCAGACCTAATAGACATCTACAGAACTCTCCACTCCAAATCAACAGAATATACATTTTTTTCAGCACCACACCACACCTATTCCAAAATTGACCACATAGTTGGAAGTAAAGCTCTCCTCAGCAAATGTAAAAGAACAGAAATTATAACAAACTATCTCTCAGACCACAGTGCAATCAAACTAGAACTCAGCATTAAGAATCTCACTCAAAACCGCTCAACTACATGGAAACTGAACAACCTGCTCCCGAATGACTACTGGGTACATAACGAAATGAAGGCAGAAATAAAGATGTTCTTTGAAACCAACGAGAACAAAGACACAACATACCAGAATCTCTGGGACGCATTCAAAGCAGTGTGTAGAGGGAAATTTATAGCACTAAATGCCCACAAGAGAAAGCAGGAAAGATCCAAAATTGACACCCTAACATCACAATTAAATGAACTAGAAAAGCAAGAGCAAACACATTCAAAAGCTAGCAGAAGGCAAGAAATAACTAAAATCACAGCAGAACTGAAGGAAATAGAGACACAAAAAACCCTTCAAAAAATCAATGAATCCAGGAGCTGGTTTTTTGAAAGGATCAACAAAATTGATAGACCGCTAGCAAGACTAATAAAGAAAAAAAGAGAGAAGAATCAAATAGACACAATAAAAAATGATAAAGGGGATATCACCACCGATCCCACAGAAATACAAACTACCATCAGAGAATGCTACAAACACCTCTACGCAAATAAACTAGAAAATCTAGAAGAAATGGATAAATTCCTCGACACACACTCTCCCAAGACTAAACCAGGAAGAAGTTGAATCTCTGAATAGACCAATAACAGGCTCTGAAATTGTGGCAATAATCAATAGTTTACCAACCAAAAAGAGTCCAGGACCAGATGGATTCACAGCCGAATTCTACCAGAGGTACAAGGAGGAACTGGTACCATTCCTTCTGAAACTATTCCAATCAATAGAAAAAGAGGGAATCCCCCCTAACTCATTTTATGAGGCCAGCATCATTCTGATACCAAAGCCAGGCAGAGACACAACCAAAAAAGAGAATTTTAGACCAATATCCTGATGAACATTGATGCAAAAATCCTCAATAAAATACTGGCAAACCGAATCCAGCAGCACATCAAAAAGCTTATCCACCATGATCAAGTGGGCTTCGTCCCTGGGATGCAAGGCTGGTTCAATATATGCAAATCAATAAATGTGATCCAGCATATAAACAGAGCCAAAGACAAAAACCACATGATTATCTCAATAGATGCAGAAAAAGCCTTTGACAAAATTCAACAACCCTTCATGCTAAAAACTCTCAATAAATTAGGTATTGATGGGACGTATTTCAAAATAATAAGAGCTATCTATGACAAACCCACAGCCAATATCATACTGAATGGGCAAAAACTGGAAGCATTCCCTTTGAAAACTGGCACAAGACAGGAATGCCCTCTCTCACCGCTCCTATTCAACATAGTGTTGGAAGTTCTGGCCAGGGCAATCAGGCAGGAGAAGGAAATAAAGGGTATTCAATTAGGAAAAGAGGAAGTCAAATTGTCCCTGTTTGCAGACGACATGATTGTATATCTAGAAAACCCCATCGTCTCAGCCCAAAATCTCCTTAAGCTGATAAGCAACTTCAGCAAAGTCTCAGGATACAAAATCAATGTACAAAAATCACAAGCATTCCTATACACCAACAACAGACAAACAGAGAGCCAAATCATGAGTGAACTCCCATTCACAATTGCTTCAAAGAGAATAAAATACCTAGGAATCCAACTTACAAGGGATGTGAAGGACCTCTTCAAGGAGAACTACAAACCACTGCTCAAGGAAATAAAAGAGGATACAAACAAATGGAAGAGCATTCCATGCTCATGGGTAGGAAGAATCAATATCGTGAAAATGGCCATACTGCCCAAGGTAATTTACAGATTCAATGCCATCCCCATCAAGCTACCAATGACTTTCTTCACAGAATTGGAAAAAACTACTTTAAAGTTCATATGGAACCAAAAAAGAGCCCGCATTGCCAAGTCAATCCTGAGCCAAAAGAACAAAGCTGGAGGCATCACACTACCTGACTTCAAACTATACTACAAGGCTACAGTAACCAAAACAGCATGGTACTGGTACCAAAACAGAGATATAGATCAATGGAACAGAACAGAGCCCTCAGAAATAACACCGCATACCTACAACTATCTGATCTTTGACAAACCTGAGAAAAACAAGCAATGGGGAAAGGATTCCCTATTTAATAAATGGTGCTGGGAAAACTGGCTAGCCATATGTAGAAAGCTGAAACTGGATCCCTTCCTTACACCTTATACAAAAATCAATTCAAGATGGATTAAAGATTTAAACGTTAGACCTAAAACCATAAAAACCCTAGAAGAAAACCTAGGCATTACCATTCAGGACATAGGCATGGGCAAGGACTTCATGTCCAAAACACCAAAAGCAATGGCAACCAAAGCCAAAATTGACAAATGGGATCTAATTAAACTAAAGAGCTTCTGCACAGCAAAAGAAACTACCATCAGAGTGAACAGGCAACCTACAACATGGGAGAAAATTTTCGCAACCTACTCATCTGACAAAGGGCTAATATCCAGAATCTACAATGAACTCAAACAAATTTACAAGAAAAAAACAAACAACCCCATCAAAAAGTGGGCAAAGGACATGAACAGACACTTCTCAAAAGAAGACATCTATGCAGCCAAAAAACACATGAAAAAATGCTCACCATCACTGGCCATCAGAGGAATGCAAATCAAAACCACTATGAGATATCATCTCACACCAGTTAGAATGGCAATCATTAAAAAGTCAGGAAACAACAGGTGCTGGAGAGGATGTGGAGAAATAGGAACACTTTTACACTGTTGGTGGGACTGTCAACTAGTTCAACCATTGTGGAAGTCAGTGTGGCGATTCCTCAGGGATCTAGAACTAGAAATACCATTTGACCCAGCCATCCCATTACTGGGTATATACCCAAAGGACTATAAATCATGCTGCTATAAAGACACATGCACACGTATGTTTATTGCAGCATTATTCACAATAGCAAAGACTTGGAACCAACCCAAATGTCCAACAATGATAGACTGGATTAAGAAAATGTGGCACATATACACCATGGAATACTATGCAGCCATAAAAAATGATGAGTTCATGTCCTTTGTAGGGACATGGATGAAATTGGAAACCATCATTCTCAGTAAACTATCGCAAGAACAAAAAACCAAACACCGCATATTCTCACTCATAGGTGGGAATTGAACAATGAGATCACATGGACACAGGAAGGGGAATATCACACTCTGGGGACTGTGGTGGGGTGGGGGGAGTGGGGAGGGATAGCATTGGGAGATATACCTAATGCTAGATGACGAGTTAGTGGGTGCAGCGCACCAGCATGGCACATGTATACATATGTAACTAACCTGCACAATGTGCACATGTACCCTAAAACTTAAAGTATAATAAAAAAGAAAAAAGAAAAAAAAATGGTGCTTAACCAAAAGTTTTACTCATTCAGCTGCTAAATCAGTGGTATGAAAATTAGATCTTTTTCCCTAATGATAGTGAATCCAGTAGATAGCATTAATTCCTCCCATAATATTGACTATTGAACTGAGATGTATTTGTTGAATGAATGAGTGCATAGTTGATCATTATTAAGAATTATATATCTTTTTGAATCCTTTCTTAGGACTTCATTTATTTTAAATATAATAATTTTTATTGATTTTTCTTGCAAAAATAATTACAAGTTCATATAAAATTTCTACAACTGAGATAAGCAAAAAGATTACTCACAGTTCCCACCATCTGTAAATAACCACCTTAGCATCTTTGTGTGTGTCTTGACATCTATTTTCTGTTTTTTTAGGTGTAGGTGTATATGTGACTGTGTTTGATTTACAAAAAAAGATCACATTATGCACAACCTTTTTTTTTTACATAATATATCGTGATCATCTTTCCACATATGCCCTTAAATAGTCTTCTACAGCATTATGTTTAGTGACTGCATTGTTTCACCAGTCTTCTGTTATTGGGCATTTAGGTTGCTTTTAATCTTTTCATTATTATGGTGTAGAGACTTTTAGCTATTCCACGAATTTTTTTTTTTTTTGCTTTTTTGTAGAATTATTTCCTTGGACAGCTTAGTTAAGTCTGTGGATCCCTTCTCAGAATAATATGTTCTTTTTCATAGAAAATACAGGGTTACAAAGGACACAAATTATATTGAAAGGGTTACAAAAATATTTTTTAAATTTGTGACATATGTGTTTATTTGTAAACATTTGATCTAGTGGCACATCTAATTTTAACTAGTGATGAGCATAAATGAAATTTGATATACCTGAAACAATTAAAATGCAATATAAAAGTAGCTGCTGTTCTCTTTATTTCATTGTGATTTCCTGCTTACTTTAATAATAGAAGAAAATGCTAAATTTCAGTTAGAGGTTAATTAAAATAAATATATGCAATATTTTTCCTGCCTAAACTCATGGATCACTTGATTTTATCCACAAACCCTCATAGCCACATATCTCAGATTAAGAACCTCTGTGAATATATCAGATGAACTTGGAAGCATTTAATAATAATAATAAGGGAGAAGTACCTATGTTCCCCAAAGATGTGCAATATGGACTTTAAAAAGTTGGTACTAAACTTAGTGAAACTGATGGAGGTTGAGAAATCATAATCTGTAACACAAATAGACCGGGCTGATGAGTAATGGTGGAAGAAACCTAGGAGGAGTTGTGGGAAGCTAATTATGACTAGGGTTTCGAAGGAATGGAACAGCAGAGAAAAACCCTGCTATTTCAGGCTTCTAATGAAAAGACATTGTGTTATTGAAAAGGGGAGAGTGATCTTTTCTCTTAACTTAGTAAAACCCAAATGTCCCAGTCTCAACAACCAATGACTGCCATATATTTTCTTATTTCCTCTTAATACCCAAGTGATATGAACCCCAGTCTTACAGACCAGCCTGATTGCAGGAAACTGGCCCCTTCCCTCACAGGTTTCATCCGCTTTCCAGCACCAAGCAGGTGCTGGTTTGAGTGTGTCCAGGATAGAGCAGCTGTTTCCTGATGTTTTATTTAGGCTTTCTACAAAGCTACCACACAGCTATCTCTGTTGTAATGACCTTTGTGAGGTGTCTACACTGATGCACAAAGATGATTTTACCATCTCTATGACTCTTGGGTAAGGAGGACAGGGATTCTCTTTGTAAACTTAGCTACTTTGTCCAAAGTGAAAACTAGGTCCTCTCCTAATTCCACACAGTAGAAACCAGGCTACAGGTTCCCACAAAACTTCATGGAGCATGGGGTGTAGGCAGGCGTAATGTTGGGAAGTACCACACAGAATAGATGACATCCAAGACATCCTCTAGCCCTGTCCCAGGGTTGCTAAAGGGACTGCTGCTCACCCTCCAGCTCAGTCTGGGAGTATTTAAATCCTCCCAGAAGGCCCACAGAAAGAAGTGAGTTTTCCTTCTCCAGTGAAAGTCCCCCTGCCCCTGCCCCCAGAATCTGTATATTTTCAGTTCAGGCTTCTCCTAGGATTGACAGTGGTAATACCATATCAGGAAGACTCCAGCTGTACCTACAGAGGTTGGCCTATGATCTTCAGGGCTACACATAATTTGCATCAGAATTTGTTAGTCCAGCATCTATATATTCTGGATTATTTAGTCCTCAATAGCATTATGAGTATGAATTCCAAAGTTCAACCTGTTTCTTTTTTACATTTCCTTTCCAGTATGTGGTAAAGCTTATATCTGCATATCCTTTTTATAGTCTTTAAATTCAAGTCTTCTCAAACAACTGACGTGACAAGGACAAATACGCCATCTCTTTTGTTCATTTTCTAATTCAATGGTTTGTTTTTTCACTCCTGAGTTTTAAGTGTTCTTTATACATTCTAGATACTAGCCCTTTGTTAAATATGTGGTTTGCAAGTATTTTCTCCCCAGTCTGTAGCTTGTCTTTTCAGCCTCTTTATGGTCTTTCGCAGAGCAAACATTTTCATTTTGATGAAACCCACTTTATCAATTTTTCCTTTTATGAATTGTGCCTCTGGTGTCAAGTCTAAGAACTCTTTCTTTAAACTTTTATTTCAGGCTCAGGTTTGTTCTGTAGATAAATTGTGTGTTATGGGGGGGTAGTGTACATATGATTTCATCACTTAGGTAATAAGCATAGTACCTGATAGGCAGTTTTTTGATCCTCACCCTTCTCCCACCCTGCACAAGTAGGCCTCCGTGTCTCTTGTTCCCTTCTTTGTGTCTGTGTTTACTCAATGTTTAGCTCCCACTTATAAGTGAGAACATTTGGTGTTTGGTTTTCTGTTACTGTGTTAGTTCATTTAGGAAAATGGTCTCCTGCTCCATACATGTTGCTGCAAAGGACATGATCTCATTCTGTTTTTATGGCTGTGTAGTATTCTATGGTATATATGTAGCACATTTTCTTTATCCAGCCTATGACTGATAGGCATTTAGGTTGATTACAGGTCTTTGCTATTGTGAATAGTACTTTGACAAACATACATGTGCATATGTCTTTATAGTAGAATGATTTATATTCCTTTGGGTATATACCCAATATGAGATTGCTGGGTGCTGGGTCAAATGGTAGCTCTATTTTTAAATACTTTGAGAAATCACCAAACTGCTTGAAATTAGTGGCTGAACTAATTTACAACAGTGTGTAAGTGCTCCCTTTTCTCTGCAGCCTTGCCATCATCTGCTATTTTTTTTAAACATTTTAATAGCCATTCTGAATGATGTCGGATAGTATCTCATTGTGGTTTTAATTTGCATTTTTCTAATGATTAGGGATGTTGAGAATTTTTTGAATGCTTTGTGGCTGTGTATATATCTTCTTTTGAAACGTGTTTATGTCTTTTGCCCCCTTTTTAATGGTGTTATTTGTTTTTAGATTGTTAAGTACCTTATAGATTATAGATAGTAGACTTTGTCAGATGCATAGGGTGCAAATATTTTCTCCTGTTGTGTGAGTTGTCTATTTACTCTGTTGATAGTGTCTTTTGCTGTTCAGAAGCTCTTTAGTTTAATTAGGTCCCGCTTGTCAATTTTTGTTTTTCTTACAATTGCTTCTGCCATCTTCATCATAAAATCTCTGCCAAGGCCTATGTCTAGAATGGTATTTCCTAGGTTTTCTTCTGGGATATTTATAATTTTTGGTTTTATACTTAAGTGTTTAATCCTTCTTGAGTTGATTTTTGTATATGGTATAAGAAAGGGGTCCAGTTTCAATCTTCTGCATATGGCTAGCCAGTTCTCCCAGAACAGTTTATTTAATAGGCAATTCTTTCCCCATTGTTAATTTCTGTCAGTTGTGTCAAAGATCAGATGGTTGTAGGTGTGCGGCTTTATTCCTGGGCTATTTTGGTCCTTTGGTCTATGTGTCTAATTTTGTACCAGTATCATGCTGCTTTAATTACTGTAGTCTTGTGGTACAGTTTGAAGACGGATAATGTGATGCCTCCGGCTTGTTCTTTTTGCTTAGGATTGTCGTGGCTATTTGGGCTCTTCATATTAGTTCTCTATGAAGTTTAAAATAGTTTTCTCTAATTCTGTGAAAAATGTCGTTGGTAGTTTGATAGGAATAGCATTGAATCTGTAAATTGCTGTGGGCAGTATGGCCATTTTAACAATATTGATTCTTCCTATCCATGAGCATGGAATATTTTTCTATTCATTTGTGTCATCTCTGACTTCTTTGAGCAGTGTTTTGTAGTTCTTGTAGAGATCTTTCATCTCCCTGGTGAGTTTCATTCCTAGGTATTGTATTTTTTTGTGGCTATTGTGAATAGGATCACATTCTTGATTTGGCCCTCAGCTTGGACATTATTACTGAATAGAAATGCTACTGATTTTTGCACATTGATTTTGTATCCTGAAACTTTGCTGAAGTTGTTTATCAGATTTAGGAGCTTTTGGGCAGAGACTATAGGGTTTTCTCAGTATAGAATCATATCATTTGCAAACAGAGATAGTTTGACTTCCTCTCTTCCTATTTGGATGCCTTTTATTTCTTTCTCTTGCCTGGTAACTCTGGCTAGGATTTCCTGTACTGTGTTGAATAAGAGCGGTGAAAGGGGGCATCTTTGTCTTGTTCTGTTGTCAAGGGGAATACTTCCAGCTTTTGCCCATTCAGTAGGATGTTGGCTGTGAGTTTGTCATAGATAGCCCTTATTATTTTGGAATATGTTTCTTCAATGCCTGGTTTGTTGCAAGTTTTTAACATGAAGGGATGCTGAATTTTATTGACTGCCTTTTCTGCATCTATTGAGATGATCATGTGGTTTTTGTTTTTCATTCTGTTTATGTGATGAATCACATTAGTTTGTGTATGTTGCACCAACCTTGCATTCCAGGGATAAAGCCTACTTGATGGCAGTGGGTTAGCTTTTTGATGTACTGCTGGATTTGGTTTGCTATTATTTTGTTGAGGATTTTTGCATCTATGTTCATCATGGATATTGGCCTGAAGTTTTTGTTGTTGTTGTGTCTCTGCCAGGTTTTGGTATCAGGATAATGCTGGCTTTATAGAATGAGCTGGGGAGGAGTCCCTCCTTTTCAACTTTTTGGAAAAGTTTAAGTAGAAATGGTACCAGCTCTTCTTTATGTGTCTAGTAGAATTCAGTGTGAATCCATCTGGTTCTGGGCTTTTTCTGGTTGTTAGGCTTTTTATTAGGGATTCAATTTTGGAACTCATTATTGGTCTGTTCCAGATTTGAATTGCTTCCTGGTTCAGTTTGGGAAGTTGTATGTTTTCATGAATTTAGCTCTTTCTTGCAGGTTTTCTAGTTTGTGTGCAGGTTTTCTAGTTTGTGTGCATACATGTGTTCATAATAGCCTCTGATTTTTTTTTTTTTTCTGTATTTCTGTGGGGTCAGTGGTAATGTCCCCTTTGTCATTTCTGATTGTGTTTATTTGGATCTTCTCCCTTTTTTTTTTCTTTATTAGTCTAACTAGCAGTTAATCTATCTTATTTATCATTTCAAATAGCCAACTTATGGTTTTATTGATCTTTTGTATGCTTTTCTGCATCTTAATTTCTTTTAGTTCAGTTCTGATTTGGGTTATTTCTTGTTCTGTTAGCTTTAGGATTGGTTTGCTCTTGTTTTTCTAGTGCCTCAAGGTGTGATGTTAGGTTACTAATATGAATGAGATCTTTTTAACTTTTCAGTGTGGGTGTTTGATGTTATAAACTTTCCTCTTAATACTGCTTTAACTGTGTCCCAGAGATTCTGGTATGCTATATCTTTGTTCTCATTAATTTCAGAGAATTTCCTGATTTTTGCTTTAATTTCATTGTTTACCCAAAAATCATTCCAGAGAAGACTGTTTAATTTCCATGTAATTGTATGGTTTTGAGTAATCTTCTTGGTACTGTTTTCCATTTTTATTGCACTATGGTCTGAGAGTGTGTTTGGTATGATTTTTTTTAAATTTCCTGAAAATTGTCTTATGGCTGATTATATGATCAATTTTAGAGTATATGACATGTGCAGCTGAGAAGAATGTATGTTCTGCTCTTTTGGGGTACAGAGTTCTGTAGATATCTGTTAGGTCTATTTGGTTACATGTTGAGTTCAGGTCCTGAATATCTTTGTTAGTTTTCTGCCTTAATGGTTTATTACGTTGGTGGGATGTTGACATCTCCTATTATTATTGTATTGTTATCTATGTGTCTTCACAGGTCTCTAACAAGTTGTTTTATGAATCTGGGTGCTCCTGTGTTGGGTGCATATATATTTAGGGTAGTTAGTTCTTCCTGTTGAATTGAACCCCTTACCATTATGTAATGCCTTTGTCTCTTCTGATATTTGTTGGTTTAAAGTCTGTTTTGTCTGAAATTAGAATAGGAGCCCCTCCCTTTTTTTTTCTGTTTTTCATTTGCTTGGTAGATTTTTTTCCATCCGTTTACTTTGAGCTTATTGTGTCATTGTATGAGATGGGTCTCTTGAAGACAGGACACAGTTAGGTCTTACTTCTGTATCCAACTTGCCACTCTATGCTTTTTAATTGAGCATTTAGTACATTTACCTTCAAGATTAATATTGATATGTGCAGATTTGATCCTGTCATCATGTTATTAGCTGGTTATTATGCAGACTTGATTGTGTAGTTGCTTTATAGTGTCAATGGTCTATGAAATTAAGTGTGTTTTTTTAGTGGCCAGTAAGTCTTTCGTTTCCATATTTAGCACTCCCTTAAGGACCTCTTGTAAGGCAGGTCTGGTGATAATTAATTTCTTTAGTGTTTGCTTGTCTGAAAAGAATCTTATTTCTCCTTTACATATGAAGTTTAGTTTGGCTGGATATGAAATTTTTTATTGGAGTTTCTTTTCTTTAAGAATATTGAATATAACCGCACCCCCCACCCACCCCACCCAATCTCTTCTGGCATGTAGGATTTCTGCTGAAAAGTCCATTATTAGCCTGTCAAATTTCCCTTTGTAGGTGACCTTCCCCTTCTATCTTCCTTTATATTTTTCCTTTTATGTCAGTCTTGGAAAATCTGAAGACTGTGTGTCTTGGGGGTGGTTGTCTTGTACAGTATCTCACAGGCATTTTTTACATTTTCTGAATTTAAATATTGGCCTCTGTAGTGAGGTTGGGGAAATTTTCATGGATGATATACTCAAATATGTTTCCAAGTTGCTTATTTTCTCTCTCTCTTTCAGGGATGCCAATGAGTCATAGATTTGGTCTATTTATGTAATCCCATAATTCTCATAGGTTTTTTTTTCATTAAGATATTGTCTTTTCTTTATATTTGTCTGACTGAGTCAGTTCAGACAACCAGTCTTTGAACTCTGAGAGTCATTCCTCAGCTGGGTCTATTTTGAAAATTATGGAACGCCTCATGAATATGTGTGTCATCCTTGTTCAAGGGCCATGCTAATCTTCTCTGTATCATTCCAGTTTTAGTATATGTGCTGCCAAAGAGAGCACAAATCTAAGAATTCTTTGCCTACAACTCAATCCCAAAATTTTCATCCAATTTTTTTCTAACACAGAATGCAAAACAGTTTAGCAAATTACACTTTAGTCTGCAATCCATTTTGGGTTAATTTTTATGTGTAATAAAATGTGAGGTGTATGTTGAAGTTCATATTTATTTTCCCATAGATGTGCAATTGCTCCAGTGCCATATATTGAAAAGGCTGTTCTTCCTCCATTGAATTGCTTTTGCACCTTCATCAAAAGTCAGTTAGGCATATTTGTTTGGCTCTATTTCTGGGTGTTCTGTTCAGTTCCACTGATATATGTGTCTGCCCTTCTACCAATATTATACAATTTTGATTACTATAGCTACATAATAAGTCTTGAAATTAAAAAGACTGATTTCTTTCACTTTATTAAAAAATTTAAAGCTGTTTTTCTTCCTTTACTTTTTTATATAAATGTGAGAAAGATGTTGCCCATATCTACAACAATTCTGCCTGGGATTTTGAAAGGAATTGGATTAAACCTATATATCTATTTAGGGAAAATTAATATCCTTAATATGTTGAGTCTACCAGTCATTAAATACAGCCTGTCTCTCTATTTAGATTTTTTTTATTTCCTTCATCGGCATTTTGTAACTTTCAGCACATAAATACTGTTTATGTTTTGTTGAATTTACATTCAAGTACTTCATTTTTTGAGTGATTGTAAGTTGTATTTTTAATTTTGGTGTTTATGTGTTCATTGCTAGTATAATGAAATAGAATCCATTTTTGTATGTTCATTTTCTATCCTATGACCTTGTTGAACTCACTTAGTATTTTTAGGAGATTTCTTGTAGATTCCTTAGGAACTTTTGTGTAGACAATTATACCTAAAAATAGAATTAGTCTTGTTTCTTTCTTCCTAATCAATGTAATTTTTATTTCCTTTTCTTGATATATTGTATTGAATAGAACTTCCAGTAATATGGGTGAGTAAGAGTGATAAAAGCAGATGTCTTTGTTTTATTTCTGATCTTTGAGGGAAAGCGTTAAATTTTTCATCATTAAGTATAATAGTGGCTTTAACCAGTTGAGGAAATTCACTTCTATTTCTAGTTTTCTGAGAGCTTTTGGTATGAATTAGTGTTGAATTTTTTCAAGTGCTCATTCTCAAGTGGAATGATCATGTGATATTTTTCTTTAGTCTGTTAAATGGTGGATTACACTGATTGATTTTCAAATATTGAACTAACCTTACATCCCTGAAATTAGCCCACTTTGTCATGGAATATACTTAATTTCTCTAAAATATTATTGAATTCTATTTGCTTATATATTCTTAAGAACTTTTACATGTATTTTCATGAGTGATATTGGCTAATGATTTTCTTTTTTTGTACTATCTCCCTATGATTTTGATATCAGGGTAATAATAGCTTCATAAAATGAATTAGGCATGTTATCTTATATTTTCTGGAGGAAAGTGTGTAAAGTTGGTGTTAATTCTTCTGTAAACATTGGGAATAATTCTCCAGTGAAACCATCTGGGCCTGATAATTTATTTTGGGAGAACTTTAAGATTATGAATTCAATTTTCTTAATAGTTATTGGACTACAGAAATTATTTCATTCTGAATTAGTTGTTGTACTTTGTGATTTTCAAGGAATTGGCCTATTTCATCAAAATTGCTAGAGTTTTGCATGTAGAATTGCCACAGTATTCCCATATTATCTTTTTACTATCTGCAGGATCTGTCATGATATTCCCTGTTGTATTAGTATTGGTAATTTGTGGATTTTCTTTTTTTTCCCTTTGTCAGTCTTGCTAGAGTTTTGTCAATGTAATTGATCTTCTCAAAGGGTGAGGTTTTAGTTTTATTGATTTTTTGTATTGTTTTTCTGGCTTCACATTAATTTGCGGTTAATGATTTCTGAATTTTATTTTCTTCTATTTATTTTGTGTTCATTTTTCTTTTCTTTGTCTAGGTTCTTGAGGTAGGAGTTTAGGTTACTGATTTCAGACTGTTTCTCTGTTCTAATGTAAGCATTTAATGCTGTAAATTTCCCTCTAAGCACTGCTTTAGCTGTGTCCCACAAATTTTTATATGCTGTACTTTCATTTTTATTCAGTTCTTTTGGAACTTCCTCTTTGATCCATGGATTATTTAGAAATGCATTGTTTATCACTCTGTTGTTGATTTCTAGTTTTCTTCCATTGTAGTCAGAGAACACACTTTGTATGGTTTCAATCCTTTAAATTTGTTGAGGTTTGTTTTATGGTCTAGGATATGATCTATCTCAGTATAGGTTCCATGGGCTCTTGAGAAGAATGTGTATTCTGCTGTTTGTCTGGTGGAGTGTTCCATAAATGTCAATTAGATCCTATTGGTTGATACTGTTGTTGAGTTTTCTATATTCTTGCTGATTTTCTGCCTAGTTATTATATCAATTGTTGAAAGAGGGCTATTGAAGTTTACAACTGTAATTGTAGATTTGTCTATTTCTCTTTTCAGTTTCACCAGTTTTTGTTTCAGATATTTCATAACTCTGTTGCTTTTTGTACACACATTTACGACTTCTATGTTCTCTTGGTAGAGTCACCCTTCTAACATTATGTAGGGCCAGGCTCAGACAATGATCCATGCCCGTAATCCCAGTGCTTTTGGAGGCCAAGGTAGGAGGACTGCTTGAGGCCAGGTATTTGAGACCAGCCTGGGCAACAAGGTAATATCCCATCTCTACAAAAAATAAAATAAATTAGCCGGGCATGGTGGTGCACACCTGTAGTCCTAGCTACTCCAGCGGCTGAGGCAGGAGGATTGCTTCAGCCCAGGAGTTGAAGGCTGTAGTGAGCTATGATCATGCCACTGCGCTCCAGCCTGAGTGACAGAGTGATATGCTATCTCTAAAATAATAATAATAATAAATTTTAAAAAATATTGTGTAATGTCACTCTGTATCTGGTAAATTTCTCTGCTCATAAGTCTATTTTATCTGATATTAATATAACTATTCCCAGTTTCTTTTGATTAACTTTTACATAATATGTCTTTTTCTATCCATTTACTTGTTATATTTATTTCAAATATTTGAAGTAAGTTCCTTGTAGACAGCAGGTAATTGAGTCATGTTTTTAATATGTTCTGCTAATCTTTGTCTCTTAATTGGTGTATGTGGACACACTTTTATCCATATAATTTACTTCTTTAAAATTTAATAATTAACTAATGCATACACAATGTATAAAATCTTAAAGATACTAAAGAGTATCTGATATTAAAAACATTGGACTGAGCATGGTGGTTTATGCCTATAATCCCAGCACTTTGAGAGGCAGAAGCAGAAGGATCATCTTGAGGCCAGGAGTTTGAGACCAGCTTGGGCAATGTAGTGAGATCCTGTATCTCCAAAAATAATTATATACATATATAAGCTGGGTGTGATGGTACATGCCTGTAGTTCCAGCTACTTGGGTGGCCAACGTGGGGGAATCTCTTGAATCCAGAAGTTCAATGCTGTAGTAAGCTATGATCATACCATTGCACTCCAGCTTGGGTAGCAGAGTAAGACCTTGTCTCTAAAAAAGAAAAAAAATATATTAAAAGGTCAATCCCGTTCCATTCCACCTCTTTCCCCAGTCCTCCCATCCCCTTCCCAAGAGGTAACCATGTTTTCCAGTTTTATGTTGTCTTCTATCAGAGTTAGTCTACATAATGAAAACATATACAGAACTATACAAAATACAAATGAGAACAAAGTATATATACTGTTCTACTTGTTGTCTTATATATAATTAATAGCAAATCTTGAAGATCTTTTTGTATTGGTACATATAGAATACTGGCAACATTTAAATAAAAATATTTCCTTCCAGCTTCAAAAGTCTTAGAAGTCAATCTCAGGAAGTATGTTCTCTTACAGAAGATTAAATCTAAAAATCTACATGAGTTGAAACATTTAAGGAGCAGAATGGAGATTGTAACTTATAATGAAATATGTAAATTGGTAAATATTTAGAGCATGAATAAGAAATAATTTTGAAGAAACATGATGGCAATCTATTTATAAGCCATACATTTCCGGAGAGTTGTGAAGTTACTTACCAGCAACTGCCTATATTGCTAACAATAATGGAGTAAGACCAAGAAAAGAAAAGGCAATATTTTAAGTCAAAATTTAGCTCTGGAAACTTTGTGAAATACTTCATGTCAGTATTACCTTATTATTGTTATTACCCAAATGGAGGAAAGCCTAATACTCCATGAAATAAAACAAAATTCTAGATCTTAGAACTTTTCTAAGTTCTGAATGAATTGCAAAATAAAGACTGGGCGATTCATCTATTTAAACAAAGACATGTTAGCTACTTACTGTGTTTGAGACACAGTTCTAGTCAATGAATAAGATAGACAAGGTCTCTGCAATCTTGGAGCTTACATTCTGGGGAAGGCAGTGAGAGGAGAGAAAATTAAAACGTAAAAACAACACAAAACAAAAAAGCTAGGTAGTGGTATGCACTGTGATGAGAACAAAGCAGGGTTATGTTTTACCAAGACACAAGAAGATTGTTTTATAGTATTTGGTGTTAGAAGATGATGTTACACTGAGAAGCTCAGGAAACCATATCCATAATCCAAGAAAAAGTCTTTTGCTTACATTTCTGAAGTTTGCTCTGTCCTCCTCTGACCTCTTTCTGGCCAAATTCTTAAAGCCATAGTGTAATTCCACATTCTTGGTAAAGCCTTCTAAAATATTCCTGCCAGGAAGAAGAGAGTGCACCTGATGTAGTAGCCACTGTAAGAACTGTATTGGAGAATGATCCGATTGGCTAGTGCAAGAGGGATTGCAGAGAAGAAGAAACCACAAGCAGAAAAACCAGATGAGGAAATTAAGCTAAATATTAACTATCTCAGGAATATTCCCAGAAGTGACTGCTAAATTTAAATCCCTGCTCACAATGAAATACTGTACAGCAGGGGTTCTCAAACTTTTTGGTCTTAGGACCCTTACAGCCTTAAAAATTATTGAGAACTCCAAAGAACTTTCAATTATGTGGGTTATAACTACTGATACTTACTGTATTATAACTTGAAACTGAAAAAATTTTTAAATATTTATAAACATTTAAAAATAATAAACCCATTGTAAGCTAATGTAAATAGCATGTTTTTATTAAAAATCACTTTGTTTTCCAAAGCAAAAAATGTAGTGAGAAGAGAGGCCTTCTTTTACATTTTAATATCTGGCTTATGAGAAAATAGCTGAGTTTCTCATTTCTGCTTCTCCATTTAATCTGTTGGTGTATATTTTATTTAAAGTACAGTTAACCCTTGAAGAACGTGGGTCTGAACTGTGCAGGTCCACTTATACATGGATTTTTTTCTAATAAAAGTTGCAAATATGCCTGTCTCTCCTACCTCCTTATTCACCGCCTCTACTTCTTCTGCCTTAACCGCTCATGAGTCAGCAAGACCAACCGTTCCTCTTCCTCCTTCTTCTCAATCTGCTCAGCATGAAGATGATGAGGATGAAGACGTTTATGATGATCCACTTTCACCTAATAAATAGTAAATATATTTTTCTCTTATAATTTTCATTTATTTATGTATTTGTTGAGACAGAGTCTTGCTCTGTCACCCAGTCTGGAGTGCAGTAGCATGATCTCAGCTCACTGCAACCTCTGCCTCTCGGGTACAAGTGATTCTCATGTCTCAGCCTCCCGTGTAGCTGGGACTACAGGCACATGCCACCACGCCCAGCTAATTTTTGTATTTTTAGTAGAGATGGGTTTTTTCCATGTTGGCCAGGCTGGTCTCGAACTCCTGGCCTCAAGTGATCTGCTCACCTAAGCCTCCCAAAGTGCTGGAATTACAGGTGTGAGCCACTGTACCTGGCCATGATTTTCTTAATAAGATTTATTTTCTCTAGCTTGCTTTATTGTAAGAATACAGTATATAGGACATAAACAAAATATGTGATTTGACTGTTTATGTTATCAGTAAAGCTTCTGGTCAATAGTAGGCTATTAGCAGTTAAGTTTTGGGGGAGTCAAAAAAGTTATATGTGGATTTTCAACTGCAAAGAGGCCAGCTCCCCTAACCCCCACATTGTTCAAGGGTTAACTATATATGAAAAAATCCAACCTCACACAGGTAAGTAATAAATTGCTTTTTAAAAATGTGGATATTCTTCTTTATAATACACCAAGAGTTGAAAAGTGGTAGTGTCTTAAAGATTGGTTTCAGTATGGATTCTGAAACCATGTCAATGAACTTCCCATTTTCTATGAAATTAAAATCCACTGGTCTACCTTGTACTTTGAGTGGATCTTTTACCCACACATGATTTTGTGTTATACATTGGTGATTTGGGCGATATTCATTCACTGAATTACTCAGATCCTACAAATGTTTCAATATTTCTTTATATAATACTTTTTAAAATCAGGAAGTCTTCAAGATCATGGTGGTGGATATGTTTTTCAGAACTCTAATTTTAGTTTGAAAGCTCAAGTTTTATCATTAGCATCAAATGCTGACAGTTGCTTTTCTGGAAGTTACAGGCTCACTTCATTTATTTTTGAGAAAATGTTTGCCAAGTACCTAAGTCTGAATAACAACAGTTTTCCCGTCATTCCTTTAAATAAAATTGCTTTTCATGACAAAAGTGACTAGTTTAACTTAACAACTCAACTGATTCTCCTCATGAGCTCTTTTTATCCATTGTGCTTTCTGTTGCAGAAGTATTTTATAAGCACTTTACATCACACAGAAAATATTAAAAAGATGTGTACTCAAGAGTTGAGAAGTAATAAAATTATTATTTTTTTATTTTTAGTTTTTTAGAGACAAGGTCTCACTCAGTTGCCCAAGGTGGAGTGCAGTGGTGCAATCATAGCTCCTTGTAGTCTCGAACTCCTGGACTCAAGTGATCTTCCTACCTCAGCCTCTGAAATAGCTGGGACTACAGGTATACACCACCATGCTAGCTAATTTTTTTTTTTTTTTTAATAGAGATGAGGTCTTGCTTTGTTGCCCAGGCTGGTCCTATACTCCTGCCTTCAAGTGATCCTTCTGCCTCAGCCTCCCAAAGTGCTCGGATCATAGGCATCAGCCACTGGGACTGGCCAAATTAAATTTTTTTTTTTTTTTTTTTTACCAAGAACATTATTAAGTTAAACTAGCTTTATGGAGAATAATTGTTTCTTTCTGTTGATTGGTAGTCCATGGTGTTGAAAAATAAGACAGTGATGACTATAACCATTTGGTGCCGCTCCCTTGATTTGTGGTAAGGTACCAGCCATTTTTCCCACTATTGCTTTTGTGCTATCAGTGCAATGAAAAAGGCAAATTATGTGTTCCTGTACTTATGAAAATAGTTTACTTCTGGATCACACTTGTGAACCACACTTTGAGAACAGCTACTGGACAAAAATGTGAATGGATGATCTATTACTATGCACAACAATATGGATGAGTGTCAGAAATATAATGCTGAATGACGGAAGCCAGACCCAAAATAATACAGGCTCCAGGATCTTTTATATCTAAAGTACAGAAACAGGAAAAACTTAACTTTGGTGTTGGTAATTAGGAGAAGGGTTATCCTTAGGGATGCTGAGTGGAATGAGGCATGAGGCATGGTTTGCTGTGAATGTTCTTTCCTGAGCTAGACATTGGTTACGAGGGTCTGTTCAACTGTGAAATTCATTAGCTGTACGCTTATAATATGTACACTTTCTGTGTGTATGCTATATTTCAATGAAAAGTTCAGAAAATAATACTTATGTTCTTGTGTTTTGTCTCCTACCTCAGTTAATTGAAAGTTCTGGGGGGTGGCCTCTGAGTAGTAATAATCAAGAAAAAGTGACTTTTTGCTTTTTTCGATGCTAGCAATATTAGCTGTTTAAAAGGTTTTGCATGGGTTCAAATTACAGTCTATCGTTTTTAGGACGCTATGTGACTCACACTAGGTGAACACTGACCATGTTTTCCTATGGAATTTTTTTAAATGCGGTATATGTGGTTGGATGCAAGCTGTCTATGGGTTTCTGACCTTCAATGCAATTTTATATTTTCAGTTGATTGTTGTATCTGGAAGGAGATCATAATGAAGCAGAGGCCCTATATTATGCCTGTGGTCCAGCAGAAGGGGCTGGCTGACATGGAAATAATGTATTACATTTATTCATGCTATGGCATAATGAACTAAAAATATTCTGCTGGAGAGGTAGAATTAGAACCAAAAAACATTTTAGGCATTTGGCCTTTGCTAAAATAATATTTCTCTCCCAGTCTTCTCTTCCACCTTCCCTACACATTTAAGTTTTCTTCCTCTTCCAGCTTGGCTAAGGCCCTGCCTCACCCACAAAGCCTTTCCCAACTTCTGCTGCCTGTGGCTACCTCCCCTCTTCTGAACTCAGCACTCTTTTATATTGCCGACCCTCCAGTTTATTTGTTCATTAATTTAATTTATGTTGGTAAACTTATCTAACTCCTACATGTGCTAGGTTTAGGATCCAAAGACAAATATTTCAGACCTGCTGGATAGAAAGACAAGTGAAAAGCTCACTTCAATAAGGTCTGGCAAGTGTGACACTAGAGAGAGGCACAGCAGGCCGGGAGAACACACTGGGAGGCACCAAGTGGGTCAACATCAGGGGAAGTTTAGAGTCAGGCAGCCCTCAACTTGAGCCTTTGCTTTGTTATGTACTTTGTGGGGTGTTTGGCAAGTTACTTAAGGTCACTAAATCTCAGTTTCTTCAGGTGAAAAGTGGAGATATTAGGTGTTCCTATCTTAGGGGCATTGTGAGGAATAAATGAAGCTGTGTGCAGAACAGCTACGTAGTATATGCCTGGCACAGGATAAGTGCTCAGTTAATGTGAGGTATTATCACTATTATTTTTTATGTGTATAATGTCATGGCCCATGTGGTGAATTGTTTGAGCTATGTCATGACAGATATATAATGTCAACTTAACTAAAAATTTTCATTTGTATTTCTTGAACTCATAGAGGTTCAGGCTTAGCACATAATCACACTCCTCAAGAACATCTCTTATTTTTCTTCCCCATCTACTTCTATTATGCATTCAGGAGCTGGCCTTCCTAAGACGCTTCATTCAAAACTATTTTTTGGTTCTCATCCATTTTGCCCCTGTCTCATAGCCCCAAAGTGGCTGTCACAAACCTATGAGACAGGCATTATACCCATTTTATAGATAAAGGAAGTGAGCCTCAGAGAGCTACTAAATAACTGATCCAAGATTATACAGCTAATAAGTGGCATTGCCTAGTCCACGTCAAAGTTGCCAGCCTGGCCAGGCATGGTGGCCCACGCCTGTAATCCCAGCACTTCGGGAGGTTGAGGCAGAAGGATTGCTTGAGCCTAGGAGGTCAAGGCTTCAGTGAGCCATGTTTGTGCCACTGCACTCTGGCCTGGGCAACAAAGTGAGGCCTTGTCTCAAATAAAAAGAAGGAAGGAAGGGAAGGAAGGAAAGGAGGGAGGGAGGAAGGAGAAAGCAAGAAAGGGAAGGAAGGAAGGCAGGCAGGCAGGAAGGAAGGAAGGAGAGAAAGAAAAGAAAAAAGAGAAGGAAAAGAAAGAGAAAGGTAGGTGGTTGGCATGTTTAATATCTCTTAAATTCCTTCTCATTGTCTCCACAGAAGACCCCACTCTGTCTCCTGCTAAAGGTCTGTCAGAGCCTGTACAAAGGTTTTAAGGTCACTTTCTTTTGGAGCAGGATGTCTGAAGCTGATGCTGTATGTTGCCCGATGAACAGCCATTCCTTTCCCCTTTCTTCCTTGTTGTTAAAGCCTGTCTCCCACGACAGAGACTGAAAATGCTAAATACTAGTTTTCCCTGCCTCTTTGTTGCTATGGTGTGGGTCTGTGACTCAGTCCTGGCTAATGGGACATGAGGAGAAGTTTGCTCAGAGGCATCTGAAAAGGGTTTGTCTCCTTAGTACAAAGATATAAGAGGAGTCTCTACTCTCTTCCTACCCTTCCTGTTTTGAACATTGCTTTGTGAAGACATGATGCTTCGGGCTGTGGCAGCCATCTGGTGTCTATAATGTTTTGTGCCCCCTCTTCATGCATTTTAATCTCAGATGGTAAAAGACACCCTCAAGTACACTAGGACTTACCTATAATTAATTGAGCTATTCAGAACATGTTATGTAAATGTTAACATGACCATGGTAAAGAATAGAATATTTTAATGGAAATGTTTGTGAGGAGGAATAAACCTTTGAAATTATCTAGATTATCAACTCTTCATTTCACAGAAAAAAGAAACTGATACCCAAAGCATTTAAACATCTTTCCTAAAATTATACTTGGTTAGTGACAGAGTCTGGCATAGAAGCTAGGCCTTCTGACTGTTTCAAACATTATTTCTGTAAGACATTTCTTGATGAATAAGACATCACTCAGTTGGAGCTGTGCTACTTAAAATATTTGTGACGAGTAAGTGACCATCTGAAGTGATTCAACTTGTTTGATTCATTTTGTTTCTAAATAGTTCTAAGCTTAGTTGGCTATTTAGTGAGACTACCTGACATCCTTTTTTTCTGAGAGTCTTTCTTGAGTTTAGTAAGTTGTTTGAAACAAAAGTACCAAGATTTCAGTCATTCTGCAGCAGAGAAACCAACATTCTGTGATGCCCTTTGTCGGTATGATATTAGTCAGAGAAGGAAGAGTTGTATCACTCCCTAGTGCCATTATTTGTAATTGTGTGCTTCACTAAAGGAGATTACAATTAATTTTATTCACAACATATATTTTCAATGTTAAATTTAACAGAGTTTAGGTCATTATGGATTACTTGAATGTCACTTTGCCCTCCCTTGGCCTGTTGTGGATTGATTTGTAGTCTCTAAGAACATATTCTGAAGTCCTAATCTCTGGTACCTAGAAATGTTACCTTATTTGGAAATAAGGTCTTCACAGATGTAGTCAAGTTAAGTATCCTTGTCATATTGAAGACAAGGATCTCCACTCTTACCACTCCTATTCAACATAATACTGGAAGTCCTAGCCAGAGCAATCAGGCAAGAGAAAAAAATAAAGGGCATTCGAATTGGAAAAGAGGAAGTAAAATTGTCTCTCTTTGCAGGTTCTTATGTTAAGAAAACCTAAAGGCTCCATCATAACACTCCTAGAGCTGGTAAACAAATTCAGTAAAGTTGCAGGATACAAAATCAATATACAAAAATCAGTAGTGTTTATATACACCAATAATGAAATAGCTGAAAAAGAAATCAACAAGGCAACCCCATTTACAACAGCTGACAAAAAATAAAATATCTAGGAATAAACATAACCAAGGCAGTCAAAGATTGCTATAAGAAAAACTACAAAACACCGATGAAAGAAGTTGAAGAGGACACAAACAAATGGGAAAACAGTCCACACTCATGGACTAGAAGAGTCAATATCATTAAAATGACTGTGCTGCTCAAAGCAATATACATGTTCAATGCAATCTCTATCAAAATACCAATGTCATCTTTCACAGAAATAGAAAAAAAATCCTAAAATTTATTTAGAACAAAAAAAGAGCCAGAAGAGTCAAAGGAATCTTGAGCAAAAAGAACAGAACTGGAGGTAACACACCACCTGACTTCAAAGTATATTACAAGGCTATAGTAACCAAAACAGCATCGTATTGGTATAAAAATAGACACACAGTCGATGAGGAACAGAATAGAGCACCCAGAAATAAATCCACATATTTACAGCCAACTGATTTTCAACAAAGGTGCCAAGAACATACACTGGGGAAAGGACATGCTTTTTAATAAATAGTATTGGGAAAATTAGATATCCATATGCAGAATAATAAAACTGGACCTCTATCTCTCCCTACATACAAGAATCAACCCAAGATGGATTAAAGATTTAAATGTAGGACATGAAACTATAAAACTACTGGAAAAAACCATAGAGAAAATACTTCAGGACATATGGTCTAGGCAAAAATATTATGGCTAAGACCTCAAAAGCACAGCCAACTAAAACAAAAATAGACACATAGGACTATATTAAACTAAAAAGTATCATCAGAGCAAAGGAAACATCAACAGAGTGAAGAGACAACCTGTTGAATGGGAGAAAATATTTGCAAACTATTCATCAAACAAGGGACTAATATCCAAAATATACAAAGACCTCAAACAACACAACAATTAAAAAAGCAAATAATCCCATTAAAAATTGGGCAAAGAACATGGATAAACAGTTCTCAAAAGAAGACACACAAATGGCCAACAGGTATACGACAAAATGCTCAACATCCCTAAGCATCAAGGAAATGAAAATTAAAACCACAATGAGATATCACCTTACCCCAGTCAGAATGACTATTATTAAAATGATAAAAATAATAGATGCTGGTCAGGATGTGGAGAAAAATAAATTATTATACACCATTGATGGGAATGTAAGTTAGTACAACCACAATGAAAAAAAATACAGAGATTTCTCAAACTAAAAATAGAACTACCATATGACCCAGCAATCCCTCCCCTCTAATATATATCTATCCAAAGGAAATCAGTAAGTATATCAGAGTGATACCTGCACCCCTATGTTTATTGCAGCACCATTCACAATAGCATAGATATGGAATCAACCTAAGTGTCCATCAGTGGACAAATAAAGAGTACATGGTATATATACATAATTGAATACTATTCAGCCATGAAAAAGAATGAAATCATATCATTTGCAGCAACATGGATGGAACTGGAAGTCATTATGTTAAGTGAAATAAACCAGGCATGGAAAGACAAACTCTGCCTGTTCTCACTCATATCACTCATATGTGGGAGCTAAACAACTTAACCTCATGGAGATAGGACTAGGAGAGATACCAGAGGCTGAGAAAGGGTGTGAGGGTAGGAAGGGGAAATGAAGAGATGTTGGTGAATGGGTACAAACTTACAGTTACATAGAAGACATATATTCTAATGTCCGATGGCAGACTAGGGTGACCATAGTTAGCAAAAATAGATTACATGTTTCAAAGTAGAGAGATGAGAGGACTTGAAATGTTACCAACACAAATAAATATTAAATATTCAAGGTGATGTATTAAATAGTACTTAAAATGCATAGAATGTGTAATGATCAAGTCAGAGTATTTGGGGTATCACATGTACCCCATAATATGTAAAGCATTATGTATCAATAAAGAAAAAAATTAGGTTATAGTGGATTAGGATGGGTCTATTTCAATGATTTCATGTCATTATGAGCAAAGGGAGATTTGAACAAGGATTGCCAGCAACCATCAGAAGCTAGGAGGAGTTCAGAAAGGATTTTTCCCTAGAATCTTTGGAGGGAGCATGACCTTGCTGGCACTTAGACTTTAGACTTTACACTTCTAGCCTCCAAGACTGTGAATGAATAAATTGCTGTTGTTTTAAGCCACACCATTTGTGGTACTTTGTTATGGCAGCCCTAGGAGACTAATACATGGCTGCAGGTGTTCCTGGGTGGTATTGACCCTGCTTCTTCTCCATCTGTCCTTGAATTTATCTCTTGAGAGATCGTCAATGTCCTGGGCTCACCCTTTTGTGTAATAGATGTTAATAGACTAGGTAATTACTGTCATGAGAATTTTCTGAGAATATTAAAACTTTAATCTTTTCTATACATCTTCATGGAATTAACAAGCAGGTTAACAACAAAATATGACCATGCACTGATATTAGGTACAGAAAGAAATAGTGAGCTAAGCAATTGGTCTCAGCAGAGTGGATCCTATAGAAAAAGAATAGATTGTGATGGTTATAAAAAGGTAAAGAAAGGAGCCTGAATCTCTCTGATCCACAGAAAGAGAAAAAGGATATACATAATGTTACCTAGCACAAAAATACAGACTTAGAATCTCAACTAGAAGTCCTAAATCAGAACTGTCTTGGATCAAAGTGACTGAAAACTCAATTCAAACTGACAAATCTTGGGGCTCACAACTGAAAAGTCCAGGGATAAGTTCTGTGGGGTGAAGAGTAATCCAGACATTTAGATAGTGTTGTCAGAACCCAATGTCTCTACTTTTCTGTTGCCTTCTTTAGTAGGCTGTATAATGGCCACCCAAAGATATTAGGCCCTAATCTCTGGAACCTGTAAATATTACCTTTTAAGGAAAAAGGGGTCTTTTTAGAAGTGATTAAGGTAAGCATCTTGACTTGGGGAGACTATTCCGTTGATCTGGGTGGGCCCTAAATCTAATCAATCACAACTGTCTTTAAGAGTGAGGCAGAGGAAGATTTGATACACACAGAAGAGGAGAGAGCAATGTGAAGATGGTGGCAGAGATAGGACTGATGAAGCCACCAGAAGCTGGAAGACATAAGGATCTGATTCTCCCCTGGAGCATCTGGAGGAAGCAAGGTCCTGTCAACATTGTGCTTTTAGTCATTGAAATGAATATTGAACAGAATCCTGTCCCCTAGCACTAGTAGAGAATAAAGTTATGTTGTTTTAAGCCACCAATTTATGATGATTTCTTATGGCAGCCACGGGATACTAATTTACCTTCTCAGATGATGCATGATGGCCAGATGGGTTGCCAGCAGCTCCCCTCTAGACTAAGTACAATGGAGAAAATAAAGCATTTCTTATTGTGACTTACACATGAGTTTCAGGATTCAAGATTTACTCTGAACTGGCCAACTCAGCTCATGTGCCCACCCCTAAATTAATTGGGGTATCTAGGAATTAGTTGTTCTAATTGTCCAGACCTAGGTCATGTGCTCCACTCCCTGGTTCAAGGGTGAAGGCCCACCCATCAAGTTGGCAGGCCTTACATGTCGATGGCGTGGAGGTAACTTTTCTAGCTTCGATCTTACATCAGACTCTAAGTTTAAAATCAATATCACATATGTGGAATCAAATTAAAATAACACCAATGTAGAGGCAATTGTACCACCTCTGTGTCATATACCAACAATGGTATTTAATAAGTATTTATTGACTTTGTTGCTATTTGTTTTTTTCCTTCCTTTCCTTCTTTTTCCTTTCTTCCCTCCCTCCTTCCCTTCCTTTTTTCCTTACTTTCTCTCTCTACCTTGTTTGGTTAAAACCCAAACAGATTTATGAAAATGTAGAATGATATATACACATTAGCAGTTTTGTGTTCAAGACAGTGTGTAAATGGGGGCATACAGGGATATAACAGCTGGAATTATAAAACTGTATGCAATTTATACTTTAAAAACACACAAAGATCATAGATAGAAAAGAGTTAAGTGGAAGTCTAAAAATAAAGACTGGAAAAAGCTCATTTATGTTGGGGGGCATTGGGTTTATTTGAAAAGCAGTGAAGGTAAAATTATAGATATGTTGGAAATTTTCTGAAAAGTTTTTACTGATGAGTTATCTTATACCCACCTTACTAATGTATATGTAAATAGCTATATTTTTCTCTATCTGAGATGATTTTCTTGAGAGTCTGTTGTGATTTCTGAGTCTTTGTAGATCTAACAGAAACAGAGGTAAAAGAATACAAATTATTATTCAAAGATAGACACATAATTGATAAACATTGTCTATGAGAAGTAAGTTGGATAAACCAAACACTTTATTCTTGGAGAGAGCTGTTCGATAATACAAATCTGTTCAGGGAGAAAAACAAATTTAATTCTTGCCCCCCGCCTCACCATTCTTCTTCTCCTTTTTCTTCTTTCTCTTTTTCTATGAAATTCTACAGCTCATCAGTTACTGCACTATGTATCTTTGGGTCCCTCTGAGAAGGTCAAACTCCTAATAACTAATAAGTAACTAATAACTGTAGTTACTCTCTGATCAGCTTCTAACATGTCCCCACCTTGCACTTCTCAGACAGGGAGATAAATAAAAATAGTGTCAATATGAGCATTTCCAAACCTGCAGAAATTCTTACCCAAAGGTCTTAATTGCCCATTGGTTGTAGCTGCAGAGAATCGAGAAGGGGCAGAGTGGTTTCTTAGCCCCATATAGACTGGGTGTCTTCCCTTAGTTTATGTCCACCTGGCAATTGGTCCAAAGCCAGGGGACCAGGACCTTACAACCGTTGTACCAATGAACAGTAGGAACTCTTCAAAACATAACCAGCCTTCTGGGAGAAGGCAAATGGAGCATAAAAGATCTAATGTAGGCTGGGCGCGGTGGGTTATGCCTGTAATCCCAACACTTTGGGAGGCTAAGGTGGGCAGATTGCTTGAGCTCAGGAGTTCGAGACCAGCCTGGGCAACATGGCAAAACCCTGTCTCTATAAAAAATACAAAAAATTAGCCAGGGGTGGGGTGGTGGCACGTGCTTGTAGTCCTGGCTACTCAGGAGGCTGAGGTGGGAGGATCAGTCAAGCCTGGGAGGCAGAGGTTGCAGTGAGCCAAGATCACACCACTGCACTACAGCCTGGGTGACAGAGTGAGACCCTGCCTCAAAAAAAGATTTTTAAAAAAATCAAATGTATTTTAAGAATCTGTTTTATTGCAGATAGTAATTCATGTTTTCACCTTTTCTGGCTTCTTGATTTCTAGGTTTAACTTTCTCCCCCACTTGTTCTACCCAACAGCCCTCTTGGCCGCTCCTCCCTGGAATCATTTCCTGTCATGACATTTTTAGAAACCAAAATAACAGCATTTACAATGTAACAGCTAAATATTCCCATAGAATATCTTGGTAAAACAAGCACTTTCGCGTGGTAGTTTTTAACACACTATTGGCTATGTATTCAGACTGAACCTCTTCTGAGTGTCCACGGTTTCTAGCTAACCAATGGGCTGATTGCAGCATTGTTCGCTGTCGCTCTGTAATCACATCTGGCATACAAAGCTGGCGGCATCCTGGCTTCCAGGATCTTCTTGTGTAGTGTCTTGGTTTAATGTCAGAACACACAGTTTATTCAGAGAGTGAGGGGGAGGGTGCTTTTAATAATAAGAGGCAGCTGTGTAATTCTCTGTAAAAAATGAAGCAGAAGACGTACATTGCAATATTACATGGGGTTATGAGATACCACAAATGGAATGTTAGTTGGACAAATTCAATACATTTTGAATTCTTTGGATTTTTTTAAAAGAAGATAATCACTTGTGCTTTTTTCAATAGAATTATTTACTTAGCCTTTTACATCTTGAATTTTCCAGTTTAAATTTAGTACAGCATAAACTCAGAGAGGTGCTGGGGAAAATTTCCAAAGTGTCTGTAGACAGTGTTCTTAAACCACGATGGCAAAACCTCAAAAATAGGTGCAGCTCCATCAAAGTTAAATTGAATGACTCAATGTCTGGACCGCTCAGGTTTTTTTCTAGTTAGGGAAGGGGAGAGACTGTTCACTGTAGAAATTCAGAATCCTGGATGGAGGAAGTTTGTTTTGTTTTTGTTTTTAGAGAGGGGGAAAAAGTGCCATCGTGGGAAATTAGAATAAAAACGGAAGTCTCTTTAAAAGTGTAAAATAAGAGTCAGCTTCCTTGTTTTTTGTTACTTTTTATTTTCAAAAATTACATGGTAGCCTGGAGCTCTATCTTAGATATCAGTTTACCCAACTTCCACAATTTCTAGATAAAGCCTTGAGGCTCCCTTTTCCCTCGTGTGTCTTCCTTTGCAGTCACTTTCCCACACTCGCTTGTGTATCAGACAAGGGGTGGCAATGCGACTAAGTTTTGGCCAACAATGTGTAAGGGGAAGTATGGTGGATTGTGTCACTGTTAAAAATAAAAAGTGCCTTGATAAAAATGATTTTCAGCTTCACCGATTTCACATTTTTTGTAGTCTCCCTCTTTCTCTGTCTCTCTCTGTGTGTGTGTGTGTGTGTGCATGCACATGTGTATGTGTGTGTCTGTGATTACAAAGGCTAGAAATGGCTTCATGTTTTTGAATGGGAATGTGATGCTTAGAGCTTAGTGGCCATCTTGGACCTATGAGGTGGCAAGACTAAGACTAATGATGGAGAGAGAGCAGAGTAGGAGGATGGAAAGAGCTCGATTCAGCTAGCCACTGTACCAAATCTGGAACATCCTACCTCTGGATTTCTTTCTATGTGAGACAATTAATTGTCTTTATTTCATAGGTCACTTGTAGCTTTCAGTCAGTTTTTCTGTTACTCATACCTCTGTACATTTCTAATTAATACACCCTGAAAGATTAATCTGCCCAAGTTTATAAAATACACTGTAGCATAGTCTCAGTTGGAATCCAGCTCTTCTAATTTCTTGTTTATTATCTTTCCCTCTCACTATCTGCCCCAGTTCTATCACCAGATTTGTCTCTACATGAATAAATGGGTTATTGTCTTGATTAAACCTGTTAAGTATGGTACTGCAGTAAATTGTATTTGTACCCTAGATTCGTGCCTGCATTTGCAATCCTTTTTGCTAATACGCATAAATTTTATAGCCTGTCTTTGTGTGAAAAGGCTTCACAAGTTAAAGATTATTAGATGATTCATTTTCATATTGAAAGCCTTGATTTAACAAGAGGTAACCATTGTGAGTCATGTTAATATTGAGGGAATTTAATGTGTCAACATGCTTACAAAGTTGACTATTTCAAAACCTCAAATTCTTATCCTGAAAGGTGTTTTTAGGAACAAGTAGGTAAAATTATATCAAAATAGAAAAATGTAAGCAAATGTTTAGCAAAACTAAAGAGTAATAATAAAATATATAGGTAATAATATCTCAGAATATATGACATACTGTACCAAAATTATCTGAAAATTCATGCGCTCTTCCTGGATTTACCAATTATTTTTGTGTAATAAAAATCTTATCTGATTGGTTTTCCTCTACCTTTAGAATAACGATTTTATGTGACCATAGAATTCTAGGGTTGAAAAGATTCAAAAATCCATGTTATCTATTACCTGGCTTTGAGAGAGGACCCATCAAATCATTTTACCAGGTGAGAATGGATGATTTTCCAAAGATTCTATAGAAAAGAAAGTTGTAAGTTTTCTTTACAGAATAGAGAATAATCATGAACTGTATCACAAACACAAATGAAATCGTATTTTAGGAGCACTTTTAGTTAGTTATGTGAAGGATACTAGATACAAAGGATACTTTGCTCCTTCTCCTTAGAAGACATTTTGCTTTCCCATAGGCCATCAAATGACCTTTCACGCTTCAGCAGTGTTATGACTGCACTTGCTTTCCATCAACAATGCCTTTCAGAATGCTTTCACAGTACAATGACTTAGTTTAGAAAGCATCCATTGGAAAAAAAAGACACTATTTCCATGGCAGTGGCAGCACCATAAAGAAAATGAAGCTTGGAGAAGCACAGAGATGCAGATGTTAAACAGTGGTATCTTCCTGAGCCCGATCACCACAACAGTACTGCAGGAGTGTTGTATTGTAGAACAATCTTTTAAGTTAGAGTGAATTCTAAATTTAGTGAATGTATAGCTCAACACATCAAGTTGTTGACAGTGAACATTATGCATGATTATTCTGTATTGTGTTTTAAGGAATAATGTTTTAATACAGTGTGCCCTGTTTTTCACTCCTGTAATCTATTCTCTGAATTAGGAGACATTTCTTCTTTACATAATGTAAGAAATGTGAAGAGGAAAACTGAAAAAAATTCAAAATCCCTATGATCATAGTTAATTATTTGTTTATTTGATGAAGTTACTTTGACAAACCATCAATAAATTCTTCTTTTATCCTCCCCCCGTGTTCCTTCTGTTATGAAACAAGAGTATCGTTGTTGTCCTTCTCCCTCCTGGACGCAGACAGCTGTTTATCAGTGACCTTTGTTATTTAGCTATTGAACCTGAGAGGTGTCAGGGATAGTGACAAAGCAGACACTTTCTTATGCTCAAACATACTACTATTTGGAGAAGGATAGACGTCCATTCTCATGGTGACAAGTGACCAAGCCTACATGGAAGAACTTCTTATAGAGCCTGAAAATGGGTTCTAGCTGATGTCCTGCAGTATGAGCACAGAGACTTAGGGTTTCTGACTTCTTTCCTATGGTCAGAAGCTGTTGGACCTGCATTGGAGTGTCCCCCAGGGATGCCCTAGGCAGAGGCACAAAGTCTTCCTTTGACTTCTCTCCAATCCAGGTTCCCTACCTACTCTGTAAGTCCTTTTAGGTCCACTGTCTTCATTGGCACTGTCTTCTCTTTATCAATTTAAATTTTATCAATTTATTTGTGGTTAGTGTTAATGCCCAGAAGCCACCGCATAATCCTAATAATTATCATCTGTAAAATTAAATACTTGAAACTTCCCCCTTGATAGCTCTCTGATTATACCACTTTAAATCTCACTTTCCATTCATTCACATCTATAAAAATAATTATGATAATAAAACTCCTAGAAGAAAACACAGAAGTAAATCTTTATGATCTTTGGGTTAGGCAATGATTTCTTAGATATGACTCCAAAAACGTAAGCAATGAAAGTAGGATTGTTAACTTGGTCTTCACCAAGGTTAAAAACGTTTATGTTTCAAAGTACACCATCAGGAAGGTGAAAAGAAGGTCTATAGACTGGGAGACAATATTTGTAAATGACATATGTGAAAATGGGCTTGTATCCAACCCATATAAAGAAATCCTACAACTCCAAAAAGACAACTCAGTTTTAAAAAAGGGGCAGATGATAAGAATAGACATTTCTTTAACGAAGATTTACAAACTATCAACAAGCATATGAAAAGATGTTCGACATCATTAGCCATTAGGAAAATGCAAATCAAAACCACAACGAGATACTACTTCACATTCGCTAGAATAGTTATAATCAAGACAATGACAAGTGCTGAAAGGATGTAGAAAAATTGGAACCCTCATACTTTCCCGGTGGGAAAAACTATGGTACAGTCACCTTGGAAAACAGTTTGGCAGTTTCTCAAAATGTTAAACATAGATTTACCATATGATCTAGCAATTCTCCTTCTAGAATATACACCCAAGAGAATTGAAAACATGTCTAAACAACATCTTGTAAATGAATGTTCATAGAAATATAATTCATGATATCCAAAGAGTAGGAACAACCGCAATGTTCATGAACTGATGAATAAATAGACAAAAATGTTTTATGTCCATAGAATAGAGTGGTCTTTGGCCGCAAAAAGGAATGAAGTGCTGATATATGCTACAACATGGATGAACCTAAAAATATTTTGCATGAAGGAAGCCAGTCGTAAGATGCCACATATTGTATGATTTCATGTATTCACAAAACAGAATAGAATAAGCAAATCTATAGAGGCAGAAAATAATGCGCTTTAACAGGGTTTGCAGGAGAAGGAGAGAAAAGAATAGAAAGTGATTTTTCATGGGGATGGGTTTCTTTATGAGATGATGAAAATGTTTTAAAATTAGATTTGGGTGATGGTTGCACAACTCTGTAAATATTCTAAATACCATTGGATTGTACACTTAAACACACTTAAACAGGTGAAGTTTATGGTATAAATTATATCTCAATAAAGCTGTTAGAATAATTATGATATAATATAAAAATAATTATGTTGGGTAATACTTTATTGTTTATTATCTTCATTGTGGAACAACAATTATTACTAGAAATAAAAACATAAAAAGGCAAAAAAAAGCACATTGAATTTTGGCAGTGGCCAAGTTATTTAGCTTCCATTACCACCAACATATACCATACTGTAGCTGGATATCAGAACTGAGGAGATTACCGGTAGGTTTTGGAAAATGAAAACTGGTTCATGATGCCAATCCCAATTGCAAGTGGATCCTAAGCTTTTTTTTCTGATCAGGGCTGGACTGGGGAGAAAGGGGTGCCAATAGGTCCATGGTGCTTTAAAGAAAATATGGTATGTGTTGGTGGTAAAAGAACTAAAATATTGGAGATTCAATATAAATAACAATAAACTTTTCATACATACTATATTTAGCTAGAAAAGTACTTAAAGTTTTATCCGGGGTCAATTTCCATCAGAATTTTGGGGAGAAGATACTTACAAAAAATTGAAATTGATCAATCCCACCCTAAATCTATGAACTGATATCTCTGGAGGATGAGAGTGTTGGAAGCTGGGAATCTGCATTTCTAAAAATGTTACTAGGTGACTCTGATGCAAATAGAGAAAACTGATACAAAATTGAAAGGCCAATTTTCACAACTTATACTGTGTGTGATACTGGAAGTCCTAGTTAACAAAATAACATAGAACAAATAAATAAAAACTACAAGGATTGAAAACAAATAACATTGTCCTTACCCACAAATATGGTTGTCTGCAAGAAAATCTATGGGGATCTGCAGAAAAGGACATTTGGAAAACCTAAGAAAATCTATGGAGAAAAGATTGTTTTAGAATTTATGGTGTTCAGCAAGGTTGCAGAATACAAAATTAACAATCAAAATTTAATATGAAAAACTCAGTAGAATTTGTGTATAACAGCATAACCTTGTATAAATGCAATTTTAAAAAGAACAAAAAATTGAGGGGGATAGTTGGGGCCAAGAAAGAGAAATTTTAAGGTTCCTATTAAAAATCTCACAAAAACTTTTCCTTTCTTCATGCATGAAATTACAAAACTTTATTTAAAGACATAAAATAGATTATTTTCTAAGCCAATTGGAGAGCATACTATGTTCATGGATAGAAAGATTCATAAAAGTGTTAATTTACTCCAAATTTGTCTAGAAATGAATGAAAATTTCTAGAGGAAGTTTGTAAAAATGCACAAAGTGTATAGCAATTCTACTTCAAAACACAGTACTATATTTTAGAGAAACACTTGCATATGTTAACACAGATACTTATTACAGCAGTGCTTGGATTAGTAAAAAAGGGGAAACAACCTAACAACCCACCAGTAAGGGAATTAACAAATTAACTGTGGGTTATTACTATTTGACAGTTAAAATGAAGCACTTCAACCAATCTGCATCTATTCGTATTAAAAATTCAAAAACCAAAATATTCAATGTAAAATGCAAATTGCTATATGTAGATACAATATCAAATATATAAAATGTAAAGACCCCAAAATACTATTTTAATTCATGCATACATATGTAGTAAAATTATGCAAACTTTCGTGGAATTGATTCCCTAAAACTTCAGAACACCTCTGAGGAAACAGGAGAGGTAAGATATAGGACTGGGATTCAAGTTTTAGCTGTATCTAGAACACTTTATTAAAAGAATAAGTAAATAGGAAGCAAAAATGGACTAATATTAACAGGTCTATGTGGCAAGTAACTTGTGTTACATTACTCTTTGTATTTTAAAATACTTCAAAAAACAAAAATAAAAAAATTGATTCACAGAACAGAACATTCAATATGGATTAACTCTTTTAATTGAGTTGACATAAAGCCCTATATTGGTTTAGCTTCTCTCATCAATATTTTCCATAACTGAAATCTGGACAGATGGCAGATACAATATTTTCTCTCCTTGACAGATGGATGAACTGGAGGGTTTAATTACTTTCTCCTAGTTACTTAATAAGTAGCTCTAGAAACAAAATATTTTGATCAGTAACTTGGATGTTTGGCTACCACACAGCATGTTAGAACACAATAATTAGCCTGTATAGTTTCGACTGTAAGATAACATATTTACATATGTGTTCTATTACATATATAAAACAGAAACCTTATATCTTCGTGTATAATCAGACACTGTAGAACAGGAAGAAATAATCTTAAAATTTTAATAATCTTAATTTTTTTCTAATGACGTTGTAGATAAGATTTTTCGTTCTTACATGATTGCAAAAAAAAATATTTTTTAAAGTGAGAGTTTTTGATATTAAGTAAAAGCCAAGAATAAATTAGATCCTTTGGTTAGAGCATTTGATTTCCCTGCTTCGGAAGGGGGCACACACAAACAAAGAAGTGGGTACATAGGACAAAGATCACTTGGCTTATATTCAGGAAATGTAAATTTTCCTCTCAAGTCTTCCACTGGCTAACTGTAGCCTGCATCAATTCTTTGAATTTTTCAGGGTCTGTCAAAGTTTATGGAAGAAAGGATGTATCAGGTTGAGAGAAAAGCATTAGTCTTAAAATGTATTGCTTGTTTGAAACATGGCAAACAGCCTGCTGGGGCTGGAAGGAAGTGCTCAAGGAAGGCCGTAGCAGGGAATGCGGCTAGAGATGCTTTAGATTTTACTCTACAGCAATTGAACATTTTTGAGGAATGGCATTGTAATATCTGCCTTACAGTTTGCATGGGAATATTGTCATTTGGTAATTGCAGGCAGCGACATACACACAAACCATACTAAATCAGATCAACCAAACAGGAATTTTTTTTCCTCCCAAAATAAGAAGTCAGGAGATGGACAGGCCACAGTTGGGGCAGCCTCTCAAGAAAGTCATGAAGGACCGAGTTTCCTTCTAGCTTTCCTGTTCCATCAGCCTCGGCTTGTGAATTTTGCCCTCATTCTCTCATGACAGCTGTTCCATTTCTATGCAGAAAGAAAAGGGAAATTCAAAAGTTAAATGTTCATCCAGACAAGTTTTCTCTTTTTCCAGTAAAATAATAACTTTAATGGATGTTCCATCCAGCAGACTTATGTTTATATCTCATTGGCCAGAAATGTATTACAACAAAGTCTGGGGAGGTGTGTGTGGGTTGTGTATGTGTGTATGTGTGTGTGTGTTTTACTGCTTTATTGAAGTATAATTTACATAAAATAAATTACATATGTAGAAAGTATGCATTTTGGTGAGTTTTGATATGTGTGTACACTTATGCAATGATTATCATAATGAAGATACCAAATATTTCAAGAAAGTATTCAAAAATGGGAACTTCGTTACCTGAATAAATCAAGTTTCTTTTAGCAAGAGGCAAATGGAAAAAATAGATTTTTGAGAGACAACTAGTAGTGTCTGCCACAATTTCTAGATTCATAAATTTTCCCAAAGGTGCCCCTCCGAGTGATTCTCCTGGTTCATCTTGGTGGACCCCAGGAGAGCTTTAGGAAGAGAACCAGAGCAGGAGTTTGCCTTGGGATCATTTCTAGTCTAAGTCTGCCTTGGCAGGCAGTGTAATATAGATGAAAGCATGGTTTTTGGTGTCAAATTGGGGTTAAAATCCCAGCTCTCACACTAACTCATTGTGTGGCTTTGAACAATTCAGTTTAACAAAGCTTTAATGAGTATCAGCTATATAACAACTACTTTCCATTCCCTGGGCATACAGCAGTAAAAAGGACAGACGTAGTCCATCCCTTCACAGAGCTTGCTATCTGGTAGTGGCTGAGCCTTTTCTATAAATAGGAGCTGTGGCGAGGATAAATTTAGTTCTTACAACATGTGAATGTTAGTTTAATGGTAATTATTCAGGAGCTGTCCTAGATTTGGCTTCATTCTACTAATACTTGAATTTGGGAGCTTGAATCTCCCCACTAGAAGTTGTGCTTGATTTTGGATTAATCCCAAGAGTTCTGGGCTTTTTTTGGAGCTAATTAAGGTCAACTATCTTTTCTCTCCCCACACCATGGCCCTAAACCTCACTGGGTTAAGAGCACATGACCTAGTTTCCTCCCTCTGGGGGAAGAAAATTCTAAAGATCTCCTTAGAATCTCAGAAATTCCCTGCCTCTGAAAATCCTTCTGTTTTGAAGTCACTCAGGAGCTGGAGCCTATTTTCCACACCCGCTTCCAGTTCACTCCTCTGTGAGTAACTTGGGTTCCCAGATCTGCCTGAGGATACTAGAATTCATCCTAGACTATGGATACCCCTATTCCAGATCACAAGGTCCCAGATTTCTGCCAGGGGAATGAGAAAATGCTGTAAAGATCAACAGTTCTTCTTGTAATTTCTTTTGCTTTTCGATAGCATTGAAAATGTATTGGAATGTTATAATTACTTCTTATTAAGTAACCAGGATCTCTGTGTCTGTCTGTCTGTCTGTCTGTCTATCTATCTATCTATCTATCTATCTATCTATCTATCTATCTATCTCTCTCTCTATCTATCCATCCATCCATCCATCTATCTACCTATCTATCTGTGGCTATTTTTGGAGTTGCCTCCTCTTGGGAAATATTTAACAGTTTTGTGGAAATCCCAAATACCATAATGGTAACTGCAATTCCTTTAAAACTCATAATTCAGTGATGCATCCAGGAAAAATGGCTGTCTTTGCCAAACTCCTGGATTCTCTGTCTTTGGCCTGGCTATTTGTTCCCTGACCTGGTCCCCCGTGAATCTGCCAGTTCCAAGAGCTTGGTGCACCCTGTGTCCTGGTAGAGACAGGAGCAAGGCTCACTACTTAAATTTGTCTCTAGTCTAGTACTGTCTCCTCGGGGACTCTAGAGTCTTCCCTTTCCTTTGCCCAGCATGAGTGGGTCTGAAATGTGCATAAATAGGCACTTCCGTGAATCCCGCTGAATTTTTAAGAGGATTTAAGGGGTAAGGAATGAATGAAAGACTATATAAATCATTCTCCAAATGCCCAAAATGCACGTGAAAGCATTTCTGCTGAACTTTCTGATAATCTACTCTGGGCCCTGTGGTGATTTCTCCCCAAATATTGCATGTTTCAGACATACTTATACTAAAAATCATTTATCTAAAATTCAAATCGAACTGGGTGGCCTATATGTTATCTGGCAGCCCTAAGTTAGACAATACTGTGTATTTATGACCATGATAACTTACTGGACCTGGGTTCTTCTTTGACTGTGAAATAAAGTACTCTGTTACATTCCTCTCCATGTGTAGTGTGATAATGCAACCCTGTCTTTGAAAAGCCAGCTCAAATGCCGTGGCCTCTTTCCTGATCCTTCATTTGTCCAGTCAGAAGTACTGTCTTCTTCCTCTGAATCCTATAGCCCGTCTCTTGTTTTGGTTGTATATTACAACTAAAGTTGTGTCAGCATTTCTCAAAGAGAAGCAGCTGAAACCCAGATTCTTCTGGTAAGTGAAGTTAGATGACAGTCATCTCCCCTTCAGTGACTTGAAATCACTGATGTTTAACAGAAACCAAAATGGCTTCAGGTCTGTCCACAGTGGGGTTTCATATCTTTGTGTTATGGGCTTAGGTGGCCCTAAAGAGGCTAATTCTGCAAGGAGAGAGAAGTATGGCCTGAGAGGAGGGTTCTGGAATGGTGAGCTACCCTAGAACCTTTGTATTGGTGTTAGTATCATGTGATTTGTCTCTGCTAGAATTTTGCTTATATAAGTCTTATTCAAATGTGAGTTTAGCCTTTTTGGGGGGGAGTAGGGGTAATATCTGTGTTCTACTTTTGTCTGATATGGGAATTAGGGATTTATTAGTTTCTAAAAATGGTGTCTAAAAGTTGCACATGTTTTTCTAGCCTGTAGAAGCGATTATTAATCGTTTGAAAATCACCAATTACTTGGAAAGTTTCTATAATTTGTATATAAAACTAAAGGGGCCTGGAACCATATTCTGGAAATAATCTTTGCCAAAGCTTTACATTGTTTTTGTCATCATTATCTATTCAGTTTGTCTATATCTTCTTAATTTGATTCTGGAAATTTGTATTATTTTCTATAAACATGTAATTTCTATTGAGACTTTAAGTATATTTTCATAGAATTATATGTACATATTTTTAACAATTAAAAAAATCTACTCTCAATCTGTTAATTTTTCTACTTACATATTCCTAATTTTTCCTAAAGCTTATTTTTGTCCAAAGAATTTCTCATGGTTTTGTTTTTGATTCTGTCCTTTTCTAATTCCTCATTTATTAAAACAGATTTTAACTTTTAATTCCTTCTTTTTGCTTCCTTTAGGTTTATTTTATCCTCTAATTTATAAAAATTGTATGTTTAGTTAATATTATTATTTGTTGATTAAATAATGAAAGATTATATGAATGTTACCAAAAACATTATTAGTCATCTCTCATAATTAAACAAAATGAAATACGATGTTATTTTTTCAAATGATCTTCAGAAAAATAGAAACAAGAAAACAAAGAACACTCATAATTTAACTACTAAATTTAATACATTTTAACCTTTGAGACATATTCTTTTAGGTTGTTCTCTTTCCTCTGTTCTCTTTTTCTTTCTATACATATTTTTAAAAAATGACATCACACTATATTTAGGCAATTTTATATTTCTTTCCCGTTTAGATAATATTTTAATGTCAGAAAATGCAAATCTGTATCTTCTTCTTCTTCTTCTTCTTCTTTTTTTTAGACGGAGTTTTTGCTCTGTTGCCCAGACTGGAGTGCAATGGTACCATGTGAGCTCACTGCAACCTCTGCCTCCCAGGTTCAAGTGATTCTCCTGCCTCAGCCTCCTGAGTAGCTGGGATTATAGGCACCTGCCACCACACCTGGCTAATTGTGTGTGTGTGTGTGTGTGTGTGTTTAGTAGAGATGGTGTTTCACCACATTGGCCAGGCTGGTCTCGAACCCCTGACCTCAAATTATCTGCCTGCCATGGCCTGCAAAACTGCTGGGATTACAGGCGTGAGCCACCATGCCCAGCCTATATCTTCATTTTTAATAGCTGCATAGTTTTCTACAGCCTGGCTATACTATAATTTATTTAAACTACCCACTATTGATGAATATTAAAGTGTTTCCTGTTTCTATGTTAGTATCTTTACTATATAATGAGAGCTAAATAATTAATAAAGTAGAAACCAACAGTATGTTGGATTGAAAATGATTGTACATACCTCCTTAATCAGCAAACTTATTATTTCTTTTGTGTGGGTTTCTAGACATAGAATTGTTTGGGAGTCATTGGGTATAGGTATATTAAATTTTCATAAATTTTTCCAAACTTCCTTTCAGATTGGTTGTGTTATTTGCACTCCTACCAACTTTGGTGAGAGTGTTTACTTCATATATCCTGGCACCATTGGCTATAATTAATATAATCATTGCCAATATGATAAAACTATAATTTTTAACAACTTCATTGTTTTTTAAATTTTAATTTTTTAAATTAATGGTAAGGTTAAATTTTTGATAAATGTATTGCCCAATTATGCAATGATTTATATATGTAAACATATGTAATATACTTAAGTCATTTAAATAGTACCTGGTATAAAATAAGTGCTATATAATGATTGCTGTTGTATTGTTTTATTATTAATTTTATTTTCATGTTGTAAATTGCCTGTGATTATTCTTTACTAATTTGCTATTGAGACTTATTTTTAAATTGTCTCCTGACAGGAGTTTTGAGTTCTCTTTGACCCTAGAGTTAATTAGGAGTGTGATATTTGAGGCTTTTTTGGGGGGAGTATAAACTTTATTAGATTTCTACCTTATGTTTCTAGCTTTGCTTTTTTTCTACATGCATGCAGAAAAAGCATGCATGCTTTTTTTCTACATGCATTCTTCAATCCTGAAATGTTAAAATTTCAGGAGATGTGTGGTTTTTTTCCACTAATCTGCCCTTAGGGAGTCTTTTTGTCCTAACGTCTTTCAATTTTCTTGTATCACATCTTTACCTATTGCTTCTATCTCATTTTCTTCTGGTATTATCTGGAATATGAATTATTAATAACATTGGATTTTTCTTTTTATCATCCCTTTATAATATTATTTCTCTCATCTTTTAAATATCTGTTCTTTTTCTCTGCATTCTGAAAGAATCTTTTTAGTATATTCTTCACATCACTAGATTTATTTTCTATAGTGTCAATTCTATCTTTACTGCCTTCATTCTAGATACGTGTTATAATTTTGCGTCTTTTGGACTTCTTACCTGCCCTTTTCTTTTTGCTGCCTTTTACCCAGGCACACTTATATCTAATTTGTAATTTAACCTCATTTGACCTTCAATAGTATATGTTTTTATAATTTTATTGGGAACATGAAGCATAAGTTTCTAATATTTACCTCCTATTTCCTATATAGTAGGTAACTTGTAAATTTTGCTTTGTTTTTCCGTCTTGAATGTAATTAATTTATTATACCATAGATTATTTTCATAATTCCATATCAGTATTTTTGTCTTGCTGCTTATCATTTTTATTTGAGCAGTAGATTACCTATGCTTGATATCTATCCACAAACTGGGTAGGTCAGACTTCAGCTTTCTGCTATTAAGCTTTACTACAGCTGGATTTCAATCATGCTGTCAGTTCACAGATCTGTCTCCCACAGACTGAGAGGAGGAAGAAGGAAGGTACATCAGCAGAAGAATGTTGACTGTGCACAGTTTTCTCTCCATGTTTGGTGAAGCTGCTGGGCAAGCGTCCAATTTCTGGGTCCATCTTCTTTACTGTCTACTCTTAGCCAGCTTTCCTAATGCTTTATACAATCTGCAGCTGTGTCCAGCTTCCTTCCCAGTTGAAATTTTACTGCATGTTATGGCCTCTGCAAGAATTGAGTGACTTCAAGAAATATTCATTTTTTTATTATTATTATTTTTTAGAGATAGGCTCTTGATCTGTCACCCAGGCTGGAGTGCAGTGGCATGATCATAGTTCACTGCAGCCTTGTACTCCTGGGCTCAAGCAATTGTGGTGCCTCAGCTTTCTGAGTGGCTGGGACCACAAGTGCATGTCACCTTGCCCAGCTAACTTTCTTTTTTTTTTTTTTTTTTTTTCTGATGCAGTGAGTTAACTCTAGGAATTTATTTTACTGATAATTTTACATACTTTCAAAAGGACATTTATACCAGATTATTCACTACAGAACTATTTGCTACATTAGAGGGATTGAAAACCATATAAATGTTTATTAGGAAGGAAATGGATAAAGTATACTTAATTCACATATTGAATACTATACAGCTACAATACAGAATGAAATTTATTATGTACTAATATCAGAATGTATAATATGCTACTATTTATATGATAAGCATGTATTTGTTTTATGTGCTTAAAATTTATCTGGAAGAATTTTTTTTTAATTTATTATTATTATACTGTAAGTTTTAGGGTACATGTGCACAATGTGCAGGTTAGTTACATATGTATACATGTGCCATGCTGGTGTGCTGCACCCATTAACTCGTCATTTAGCATTAGGTATATCTCCTAAAGCTATCCCTCTCCTCTCCCCACACCCCACAACAGGCCCCAGAGTGTGATGTTCCCCTTCCTGTGTCCATGTGTTCTCATTGTTCAATTCCCACCTATGAGTGAGAATATGCAGTGTTTGGTTTTTTGTTCTTGTGATAGTTTACTGAGAATGATGATTTCCAGTTTCATCCATGTCCCTACAAAGGACGTGAACTCATCATTTTTTTATGGCTGCATAGTATTCCATGGTGTATATGTGCCACATTTTCTTAATCCAGTCTATCATTGTTGGACATTTGGGTTGGTTCCAAGTCTTTGCTATTGTGAATAATGCTGCAATAAACATACGTGTGCATGTGTCTTTATAGCAGCATGATTTATAGTCCTTTGGGTATATACCCAGTAATGGGATGGCTGGGTCAAATGGTATTTCTAGTTCTAGATCCCTGAGGAATCGCCACACTGACTTCCACAATGGTTGAACTAGTTTACAGTCCCACCAACAGTGTAAAAGTGTTCCTATTTCTCCACATTCTCTCCAGCACCTGTTGTTTGCTGACTTTTTAATGATCGCCATTCTAACTGGTGTGAGATGGTATCTCATTGTGGTTTTGATTTGCATTTCTCTGATGGCCAGTGATGGTGAGCATTTTTTCATGTGTTTTTTGGCTGCATAAATGTCTTCTTTTGAGAAGTGTCTGTTCATGTCCTTCACCCACTTTTTGATGGGGTTGTTTGTTTTTTTCTTGTAAATTTGTTTGAGTTCATTGTAGATTCTGGATATTAGCCCTTTGTCAGATGAGTAGGTTGCGAAAATTTTCTCCCATTTTGTAGGTTGCCTGTTCACTCTGATGGTAGTTTCTTTTGCTGTGCAGAAGCTCTTTAGTTTAATTAGATCCCATTTGTCAATTTTGTCTTTTGTTGCCATTGCTTTTGGTGTTTTAGACATGAAGTCCTTGCCCATGCCTATGTCCTGAATGGTAATGCCTGGGTTTTCTTCTTGGGTTTTTATGGTTTTAGGTCTAACGTTTAAGTCTTTAATCCATCTTGAATTGATTTTTGTATAAGGTGTAAGGAAGGGATCCAGTTTCAGCCCAGCTAACTTTCACATATTTAAATTAATTATTTATTTATTTAGAGACAGGGTGTGGCTATGTTGCTTAGCCTAGTCTCAAACTTCTGGCCTCAAGTGATCTTCCCACCTCAGCCTCCCAAAGTGCCAACATTACCTGCATGAGCCACCATGTCCAGCTGAAATACTTCTTTTAAATGCTGATGATCACCCTCAGCAAATGGAAGCCAAAGAATTGTGTTTGCTCTCTGCTGTCATGGAGCCTCCAGCTATCAGATCTTGTCCCTCCAATTAAGAGACTATGTACCACAGAATTTGAGAGTTGTTCCTTGGTGACTGGTTTTATGTATTTCCTTTTTATCTGATCTACTTTATTTATAACTGAAACTCCTCCAGGTTTCTCTTTTGTGGATGGTGTCTCCATAGTTTCTAAATCTGAAGGTGATTTTCTTTTGTCTTTTATAACCCTGTTGACATTTCAGTGGAAATCTAAGAATAGGAGGTGTTAGGCATCTGTGCTATGATTCACATTTCCAGTTTTTAACATTGCCCTGTTGACTTGACCATAAAAGATGGTCAAAAATAGCTGGTGACTGAACAAAGAATGAACATCATTTTGAGCCTGAGGGATACTAACTGCTTTATGTGACTTTTGTATTATTCTTGCATATGCTGAAATCATTGAGGTTTCTTCATATTTCTTTTTTGGATACATCAAATGGCAATAATGATAGTGTGGCATGATAAAAACTGGGACTACTCTATAAATAAGTTCAAAATTTATTCCTTAATTTGTAACATAAATCTTGGCTGCATTCCTTATATTTCTGTGTTAGGCAGAACACATATAAGGATAAATAAGGTATGGTTTCCACCCTTCTCAAAGTACTTCCCATTATAATAGTATGATGATTTATCAGCAGCAACTTTTTTTTTTTTTTTCTTTACAGGTCAAACATTGGGATTCTTTTTTAAAAATAGAAGTACTCAGCATAACTAAATGCCTTTTTTCTCTCTGGCAATGGAAGTTTTGTTTATTTAAGCAAATCAATAGAGAATTTTTTTTTTTTTTTTTTTTTACCAAGCTGTTACAAGAGACTGAAGAACGTTTTGCTCACTAATCCTAGGGTAATGGAAGAAGAATTTTCTTCCTCTATGGTTCCTAGACTTTGTGGAGTCAGAAAAGTTAAGCTTGACTGAATTTACATTTTTTGAATTTTTTTTTTGTTAAATACACACGATTTTTCCTTTTATTAGTAATGGCACCAATATGCAGTCACATATTTACTTTAAGTACTGCTATATCTCTATCCACATATAGTAAGAGAAAAAATATAGATGCAGTTTCTGGAGAAGAGGCTTTTTATTTCTGAACTTTCTAAATGCTGGTCAGTGAATGCCACCAATAAAAAATATTTTGCTCGCCAGAAATAGAGATATGCATCCCTCAGAGTCAGGCATGTGGGTTTTATCAAATGTAGTGGATTTTGTCTGTGGACATCTGTGGATTTTTTCTGCCCAGATTCATTTAACCCTACTTTGGGTAAAACTACCCTGACCTCTCCCTATTCCATCTTATCTTAATGGCAGTATCACATGAGGTACCCCTTCCCAAATGCATGGGCACTTGACTCGAGCCATACCTATGAGAGTGTTCTTTTCCTGAGAATTACCTACCTCATAAAACTATTGTATGGATTAAGTGTGTTAATAACATGCAAAGTATTTAGAAGCATTACTGCATAGGGTAAGCAGTACATGAGTGCACTCTTATTATTCTTAAGCAGAGTGACGTTAAGGTTAGAAAGTGGCTAGAGTTGGAATATTCTGACCACACTGCCCTAAGGCACTCCCTTAGTTCCTCTACCTTGATCCCCAGAGCAGTGTAGTTTCTGTTCTTCCCAAAGTCTGATCATAAAGCATTTTTTCCAGTTCTATGAGCTACCTTGTATCTTTCCAATAAATTCACTCAATAAATAAAACGACTTTCTATTTATTGAGATCCAATAATTTTGATAAATAAAGGGAAGCTTTCAGGAAAGCTCCAAACATTGCAATTAAGTAATATTCCACAAGACTTAAAATTATTTGTATTTTGCTTTGAATTATGATTTCTTATTCCTTCTAAATATAGTGTTGCATTGTTCTGGGAAATATGGTAAGCAAAATAATAAAACCATAGTAGAATTATCCGACACAGAAAAAGTTGGAAAATGAAAAATTATGGAAATAAATAGCTGTTTCACAGTAGCATTAATTCTTTAAGAAAACTCATCATCAACACCACCAAAATTATAGATACCGGACATTATTTGGAGATTCACAGATATTATTTCTGATCTTTATAGCAAGTCTGTAAATAATATTTACCCCATTTTATACACGGGAAAGCTGAATGGTTGAGGCTTGTTCATTAGTTATCAGCTAACTAGAATTCCAGCCCAGTTTTGCTCACTACAAAGCCTGCACTTTTTCTACTATAACACATTTTCATTTTCTTAAATTGTAAAATTCTTTTTGTTTCTAAACTTGGGATGTTAATTTTTAAGTGGTGTGAAAATTTTTAAGTGGCGTCTATTCATTATTTCATTAAATATTTATTGAGTGACTATGTGGGCAATTAAGATATTCATGAGTGTGGGTAAATATAGCCTTAGGGGATATGTTTTAAAGTGAGGTGGCAAAATGGCATGCGGAGCAAAGAACTTTTGTAGATTATTTAGATTAAATCTAAAATATGTCTATCAAAAACAATTATAACCATTCCTCTTTTTAGTAGAGGTAATCCACTCACAATTTATTTAAACAGACTACAAAAAATCTTCCTTCCTTTTTGTTCCCTTAACCCCAGTCCATCCTACTCAAATCACATACATTCATACTATGACATATTTAGAATACTTTCTAAATTCTAGAGAATTTTAGTTCATTAAATTTTAGGTTTATGCTATGCAGCAAAAGTGTAAAAGTTTTTTCTTTGCTGAAGAAAAACTGGATAGAGTCCCAAATATATCAATACTGGCAGTAAGGTTTTAGACACACTTGTGTAGAGCCAGAGAGAAATAACCACAATACTAGCCTCCAAGGAGCTAGAAAGTAATGGTTGTGTGGAAACTTTTAGAGCATCTATAGTCAAAGCTGGCAACCACTTTATCTTTAACTGTTCTAACACTCATAACAGGGATCTCATAGGAGTGTACAGAAAACTGTAAATTTTTATCTTTTTCCTTCCCTTAGTTTCACACTATGTACTCTCCCTGTTAAGCAATAGAAGGGAAGAGGTTAACAATTTGCCCCACTGACAACAGAGTTTACTTAGTTTACACAGAAGAAATTTTCTGTGTGTTCAGGGCTATCAGTGTTTGCTCTCTGTGGAATGGAAAAAAAAAAAAACAAAACAAACAAATAATGAGTAGACACTGGCAGCTGAAATACCAAAGAAGCATAACTAGGCTTTGGTTCTACACATGCAGGAAGGTTCTGCATATTCAAATCCATTACTAATGATTAGTTTTAGTTTAAATACTTGGTCTATGTGAGATTGTATTTGGAAAATCCATGCAGTTGGGGGGACTTACGGCAAATGTTATTGTTTCTTGTTCTGTCTTAATGTCTTTGAACTTCTTAGGGTGCTAGCTATGAGGCTGACTGGTCTTATATGGGAGAATGAACTCTGTGTGTTCACAGCGCAGGACCCGGCTGAATCTAAGTATATCCCAGAAGCAGCACCAACTACCATTTGGATTGAGGAGGCAGGTGATTGTAAATCCTGAAGGTAGAGGTAGTTGAACTGAGAAGCCCAGGCACTCAGAAAACCTCTCAAAACCATAGCATCCCTGGTCAGAGGTTCCAAACTTGGCAGAGATTTAAAAAACACAGACTCCAGCATCCCAACCAAACCTTCCAAACTAGCATATCCAAGGGTGGATCCTGGAAACCTGTCTGTCTTACGTCTTCCTTTTTTTTTTTTGAGACGGAGTCTTGCTCTGTCGCCCAGGCTGGAGTGCAGTGGCACGATCTCGGCTCACTGCAAGCTCCGCCTCCCGGGTTCAGGCCATTCTCCTGCCTCAGCCTCCCGAGTAGCTGGGACTACAGGCACCCGCCACCATGCCCGGCTAATTTCTTTTTGTATTTTCAGTAGAGACGGGGTTTCACTGTGTTACCCAGGATGGTCTCGATTTCCTGACCTTGTGATCTGCCCGCCTCAGCTCCCAGAGTGCTGGGATTACAGGCGTGAGCCACCGCGGAAACCTGGTTTCTTAACAAGTAGCTCTGAGGATCAGCTAGAATTGTGAACGAGCATTCTAAGTCCTTTATGAAGAAGAAATAGCCCACCTTTCTCACTCCACTGGCACAGTTGCTAGCTTGCAGGGTGCAAGAACTGGTACCAATGTGTTCTTGAAGAGTAAGAGAGTAATTGGAAGCAAGTTTCTCAGTACATCTACCTTTTTAAGTCTCCTTTCCTCCCCTCAAATTGCCAGCTTCACTCCCCAGTAATTTGAATTTGACATATTTCACCCACTTTCACATTTCCTGGCTTGGCTTCGATCTGGCCAACTATTAGGTAGCTAGATAAGTGACCATGTACCTTAAAGGTAAATATTGAAGTATAATAATTTTAGTAATTAATAGAGGTTCTAGAAAATGGGAATTAACCTATGGAAGGATCAAAACTTTTTAAAAGAGTGTTAAAACTCCACTTCTTTTCATAGCAAGCGTTAAACATTTGTATTTTTCTTCATGGTTTGGAAGTCTGATTACAAATATGGTTTATTTTACTGTATTCTACAATATATCAAGAAAGTCATTAAGTATATAGATCATTTATTTCTATGAATTTTATTTGGGGTTTGACTGGTTTTGGTTTGCCTGTGTGGTGCCATAAGCTCTGTCTCTTTCTTAAGGGCCAGCTGTCCCGTAGCACTGTCACTATGTCTGACTGGGCAACACACATTCCTTTATTTTTCTGTTTCTAATCTTTGCAGGCGGTGGTACTAAATAGCCAAACCACATAGAATGAGGTCTTAATTGGAGTGAGTTGGATTCTGGGCAGAAGTCTGGCAATGTCTTCTGGGAGTGAGGGTTCCAACTTTGGGTTATGCATGTCATGATGTGTATTCTGGCTGCCTAGAAGGCTTTGTTTACTTGCTTGCCTTGCTTACTGGTGCATGGCTGTGTTTCACAGGACTCTAAGTGGTTGGAGCAGTTAGTTCTGAGTAACTCCAGAGTTCATGTGCGTAGCACCAAACTTGGAGTGAGCTTTTGTGCATGAGTGTCAGCAGATTGATGTGTAACATGTTCAAACTGGAGAGAAAAGAAGCACTGCCCAGCTGGAATGGGGAGCAAGTGCAAGTCAGAACACTGATTTTTTCTTTCCCTCTAAGGATATCAGCAATACTGGGTCCTGAGTTACAGCAGGAAGAGACTTGAATTCTCCTTCCTCTCATTTTATTTCTCTACCAGAAAATCACTTGGCAGCTATCACAGCAATACAAACCCTTGGCTGGTCGGTAGCTTAGAGAAACACAAGCCTTTTCTGTGTGCTGATAATCAGTGCAAAGAAAAGCATCTACAGTGTTATCTTATAGAAGCAAAGGATACCTAATTAATGCCCAATCTCCAAAGAAAACTGCCACCCTTCTGGCTGCTTTCCCAGGGAAGATGTTGGTGCCACAGAGCAGCCATGTGCAGAGATGCACTGCTTGGGTACAAGAGGAAGAATATTCCTGGCTTATAGCCTCAGCCCTGAGTAGCCACTCGGTGGGGACAGGCAGAGCCACTGCTTACAGGTAATATATTCAGCCAAGTATACCTTTGAGGTCAGTGAGAAGGGCTTCATCTTGGCTTTCTGCTTTTTGCTATTAACACCATAAATACACCTACCGAAAATGCTAGTTGTCACCAAGCATTCTTGGCCTCCCCTTTAGTTATTTCTACAAATCTTATTGTTCTTTCTCTCTCTCTCCCCTTTGCTCTTTGTCCCTCTTGGACCCTTTTTGAAAGTGTGTTTCATTTAAACCACTTGATGCACACTGGCTGAGTGTAAAGAGAGGGAAATCTCTTTTAATGACCCAACAGGCTTTCAGTCTCTGCAGACAGCACAGTTCGGACTGAGCTAAATGAGATAGTATCCATGGTGAGAGGGGCGGAATGCGCCAGGCTTTTGTGCCAAAGGGAGATGAAACGTGTGCCATATATTTGGGTGTGTTTAAAGGCAGTAATTTCAAAGTTCTGCTCCTGAGTTTAGCATTACTAATCAGCTTGAAGGAAAGAATAAGAATATACAGGAATAAGTGGCAAGATGGGATAAAACTCCAAAAGACTTAAAACTAAAACCAGATAGAAATGGGTTAGAGTAAAAAGATGCTCAATAATTAATGTTTAATTTGTTGTAATGTCAGTAACTTTTGTAAAAATAATTAGGCAGTCATTTCAGCTTTTAAAGGACAAATTTTAAATGCTAATGAGACCATATGGATAATAATTCACAATGAAATATTATAATGTGCCAACTTTTACATATTCATAGTTGTGTGTTAGCAAAGTTCTAAGAGAAAAGTTTGGATCCTTTACAAAAGACGTGTTTTGTTTATGAAATATTGAGTCAATGTTTGGCTTCTTAATTTTGTTGTCAGATGTATTATGAAAAATTATTGCCTGTTAATGCTTTTAAGATTTTCTAATCAGTGGTCATGCTTCTACTCATGTATTGTTAGGAGAAGGTTTGGCCTTCTGTTGGGGCTTCTCTACCTTCTGAAGGTACTTATAGCTGTTTGTGGAGAAAGATTGGCCTTATAATCCCTCACTGGGGACTAAATATATGACCTTTGTCACATAGTTGCTACATGCTATTTTAACCTGTATTATTCCAGATTTGTATGTCATGGGGTGATATTTAGAGACAAGGATAAAATTACATTGAACATGAAAGAAGAAAATATTGGTGGAGAAATATTTAAAATTGACAGGATATCTGCCGTCATTATTTTTAATTTGATTTTATAGTACCTTTAGCTGATCTTTAGGTGAATATGCTTCTTTAAAGCCAGATATAGACTAGGCATGGAGGATCTAGTCTGCTCATGCAGGGATTCTGGAATCTGCTGAGTGCCAACTTTGGCATTACTCCCAGTCATATAATCTTGAAAAATGATTTAAATTCTCTGTGCCTTATTTTTCTTCTTTGGCAAAGGACATAATAATACTACTTTCCTCATAGGATTGTTGCAAAGTTATAGATATTCAATTTAAAGCAGTAGCTCAGTGCCCTGTACATAGTAAAGAGGCAACAAATATCTATAACGACCACTTAGGTTGTCCCAACTGCAAACAAGCCCATCATTTCTATATAAATTCGGACAAATTGAAGACATTTCCAAAACTAACTGAAAAGTCAGTCATTTTTGAAAGAGGCCTACAAGTGACATAAAAGTTAGCTAGATTAAACACAATAAACACAGCAAAGCAATAAAATCCACTTCACAGGGACGCAATCAATATTCACTCTATCAAACAGAAATGAATATTAGGCATTAGGAACTCATAGATTCATAGACTGTGTTGGGTGTGGAAATTTTAAGTAAATGTCACTACTGCCAACTGCCTCATTCAATGTTTTAATCTCCTCTACCATATTCCCATTGATTTGGCATTCATCCTATGCTTGAACCCTTCTAGCGATAGCAACCTACCCATGAGAAGCCGGAACTGGTTATTGGAAAGATATCTTAGGTTGGGCTGACATCTGCTTCTCCTGCTTTCACCTATCCTCCTGGTTTGGCTTCTGTGGCTCTCCATATGTTAGTGGCTTACATATCTGAATATAGCTATTTTCTAGTATTCTCCATTCCCTTCGCTTCCCAAACATAAATCCACAGTTCTTTCACCCTTTCTCAAATGACATGATTTCAAGTTCTCTTATGTTGTGATTGATGAACTTTGGAACTGAACTTATTTCAGTTAGAAATTTTATTTAGTTGCAAGTAACAGAGATCACCAAACTAAAGGCTTTATATAAAAAAGGGTGTTCATTTTTCTCCCAGATAAAATAAATCCTGCATTAGACAAGCCAGAGCCAATGTGGTGACCCAGCAAATTCATCAGGGCCCCAGGACCTTCTAGGTTTCTTCTCTGTGTCATCCTGAAGATGCAATTCTTATCCTCAGGCTCTGAAGGTGACTGTTGTCACTCCAGTTGTTGTGTTCCCATTCTGTTCCCATTCCAGGCAGGAGAAATGATAAGGGCAAAAGGCAACAGGGTGCAGCCTCCTGAGTCTGCCTCCCTGTTAGGGAGCTCTTCTGGACACATTAATGGCAACTCCTGCTTACTTCTTGTTGGTCAGAATTGCATCACATGCTCAATCCTAATGTAAGGAAAGCAAGGAATTATAGTTTTTAAGCAAGGTTTTCTTGCTATTGTGAATAAAAGCAGGGTTCTACTAATAAGCTGAAAGGGCAGACTAGATATAAGGTAGGCAACAGCAGTCTGCATCAGGATGTCCTCTTTAAATATCCCCTTTGGAAATGCGGCTTCTCTACTTTAGCAATAGTCTATATAGAAGAAAACCCTGAAGAGTAGAATAGGACTACATCTGTCTCTGGAAAGTTGACTTCTAGAAAAAGATGCTGATTAATTAAAATATCAGAGAAAAGGTACAGAGAAGGTACAGGGAAGCCCTTACTTGGGCAAAGCTTGTTCGTTCAATTCATGTACAAGGTACAGAAAAGGTACAGAGGTACAAAGGTACAGAAGGTACAGAGGTACAGAGATACAAAGGTATGAAGGTACAAAGGTACAGAAAAGATGCTGATTAATTAAAATATCAGAGAAAAGGTACAGAGAAGGTACAGAGAAGCCCTTACTTGGGCAAAGCTTTGTTCATCCAACTCATGTAAGCTCAGAGCCAATAATCTTTATATTTACCAAGGGTCCTTACCTGATAAAAGTTGAAAGCATCCTTTTTCCTGGACTGCTTTCTGTTCTGCACTGTAAATCTACAAATCTGCAAATGTAGTAGGTCCATAAACCAGCTTCGGCTGGGCTGATTTCTTCATAAGGATGTGATTTACTAAAATGCCTATCAGTTAAGTGGCATAGTTGTAACATTTTAGGAAGGTGTAAGTCCATGTATAAAGTTCTTTATTAAACATGTATTTAGTGTCATTGATATTTTAAGAAATTATTCAAGTGTAGTATAGAGTCTTGCTGGGAAGCATAGCACCTACAAGTTCATCTAACCACTTTGCTGTTAACTTTTCTTTCTGCCCCAAAGATCGCAGATTTCATTGGAAGGATGAGATTCCTCCCTCCCCTACATAGCTATTTAGGAATAACTATAAGTAAAACCAAAGAAAATGCATGCTTGATCTACAAGGAGTTGTGGAAATTTGCACCTGGTCTCTGAAAGTGAAAAGAGATGAGATAAGAAAAGTAATTGGTATATCACAGACATCAACTAATGTACACACTCTGGCCACAGAGAAGCCCAGACCTAGCTAGTTCAAGTATAGTTGATAGCCAGATGTCAGTGATAAAAGCAATCAAGGGCCTTGTTGACTAAGTCTTATGAGTACAGGTAATGTAATTAGTAACTGACTTTTCCCCAAAAATCCTAGAGAAGAAACTCTAGTGGTTGATTCTCGGGGCTCAATAGTTAAGGAATGGTCTCAGCACTAAGAATGCTGACAATTAACATCACCTACAAGGCCAAATTAAAGACTATACTTTTTCTATTATTTCTCCATCTTTACGTTCAGTTAGAATTGAAATCCTGTAAACTCATCTATCTGGTTTCCCAAAGGCTTGTCTTTCTGAAATAGACAAGAATGAAATGTAAGGCCACACTCTAGGAATAGGTAGATGAGTGCAAATAGTGTCTGACCTCTCCATACTCTTATTTAACTCTGACAGAATTTTATCTGACAGTCACTGGAGACTTCTATTCAGCAGTTTCTCCACTGGCCTAAAGGAAGAAGTGGCAAAAATATGATCCAAAATACAATTACTGATTTCCTAAAGGCAATGGTAATTTTGGTGATGGAAAGGAAAAAGCCTAAGAATGCATTTTTACTATTACCTCCTAGTCATTACACTATGTTTTCTGTGAATTTCAATTACTATTGTTTATTCATTCATTCGCTCATCTTTTTAATGAATAGTATTCATTCAGTTAGTACCTACTATATGCTTGGCATTGAGCTAAATTCTGAGCATGCAAAAATCTATGAGAAGTTGTTTCTGCCCTCACAAAACTTACGACTAAATGACTATTGATTAACTTACCTTTGCATTGTTTTTTGAAGTTCTTCAAGTGCCCAGAATTTATACCAAAATCTCAAGGGAGTTAGAGTAGGTATTAACAGTCCTATTTTAAAACTGAGGAAATTGACGCTCACAGAGTTTAAGCAACCTGTTTGGATTGCACAGAAAGCTGTTAGCAAAAAGAGTTCAATGTCAATTATTGATAAGCTTCACATTTTAATGAATGAATTATTTACATATGAAATTTTATTATAACAACATTAGGTGAAGTCTATTTTTAACCTCTTTCAGTAATGATAATGTTCTGACCTAGATTTCTAAAATACAGGAAGTTCATCCCGGTTGATTCGTGCATTGCAGATCTGAACTATTGTTAAAATGGGATGAAGAGAAATGGCAAGTGAGTTTGTTGGTTCCTTCGTGGACTAAAATTTAGTGGTATCAGAATGACTGGAGTCTGACAGTTAAGGTTTAATTCCTATCATTTGCCAGCTGTTACGGACTTGGTAAACACATATGGGCTATTAAGAAGTGTGTATTTCAAAACATCAAGTCATATTTAAAGGATTCTTTAAGAAAATGGGATCATATCTCCTGTGTTCTAAAGAGGCCAGATACTTTTTTAAAAAAATAACCAAAAGTAGAGACATTTTAGTCTTCTTTATTTTAAACTTTCTTTTAACACCATTTTCATTTTTCATCACAAAGTAGATTTTGTGGTGGTTGCTAGCTTTCTTTACATAGTCCATTGCAATGGAGTTTAATCTATCCAGGGCTAAAACCTGAAAATATGGATATGGTCAGGAAATGACTTGTATTTGTTTCTCTTCACAGGAGGGAGAGGGTGTCTGGATCAGTGGTTATCAAACTTGGCACAAACCTGGCACATACTAAGATCACCTGGGGAGCTTGCAAAATAGGCTATTCCAAAACCATAAAATCTCTGGGGGTGGGACCCAGGCGTTGGTATTGTTTTTGAAATATCCCTGGGTTATAACGAGCAGCCAAGGTTGAGACTTGCTAGAAATTTTCACTTCTGTTGGAGAGCAAAGTAATCAAATTAAGCTAATTGCTAGTACAAAGTTAATGGCTTGTGTTATTCACATTTTCCAAATCAGTATCTAATGGAGATTCTGGCTAGTGTGACAAAGTGTAATGAAGACTGTCTCATCTAGTTTGCACAACTGCATAGTGCCTAGTACATAAACACTAAATATTACTGGCATCATTCTATTATTATTATTTAATAATTTGATAAAGGAAAGGAAAAGAAGGAAAATAAATATTGTTTGGAGATTAAAGATTTTTTAAATCTTGCATTTGTCCCAGTTGAATGTATTTGAAATGTAATAATTTGAATATCCAAAATGTAAAACCAAGAGATATGATGTAGCATATTTTATTTCCAAGGAATCCTACAAAATTTCGCCTACTTTGGTACATACCTTATCAAAGTCATTTTATCTACCTCTAGCATTTTGTAGGAGAGGCTAGGGAATGTGTGCCCAGTGGTAAAAAAAAAAGAGAGAAATGCACTTTTCTTTTGGCAAGTCACAGACATTCCTTGGGATTGGGGTGGGCTGGGGTGGGTTAGGATGTGAACAAACCAGTAAACTGTTGCTGTGAACTCTAATTATTTTTTAAATATGATTTTCAGTTCTTATTTGAATGTTAATGGATTTTAAGTATTTATCTCTGAACTAATTTAGGGTGAGAGACAAAACCTTGGAGACAGCATATATAGAATGTCATGATCTTCCCAGTTGCTTCATGGAAATATTCATATACTGACCTACTCCTCTTACTTTCTCCAGGGCACAAAACTACCATATATATTTTCTTCTTCTAGTATGTCTTAGAATATTATTTCAGTGACTTTATGTTATTACTTATTTCAGAAACAAAATACAAACATAAACAATAAAGGTCTTAATCTAAAGACTAAAGTAATTCACAAAGAGCAGGAATAGAAACTAAATTCCATACCTTTTCTCTTTTGACTTCTAATTTTCTTTTCTTCAAGTAGCTTTTATTTCTCTCAATGCTTATTCTAATTCTAATAGCTTATTGCAATCTGTATCTATCTTTGCAATATTCCTTTCTTATTTAATTCCTACTTCCATGTCTACATTTTAAAAAGTGGTTCCTATATTCAGGAGTAATTTATTACTTAGCTCTTGAGAGAGAAAGGTGGCTATGTATGTACATTTTCTTAAAATGTGCTTTGAATTTTACTCCAGGGACAGTGGTTGAAATCTTGTCCAGAGTTATCATGTTAGTTACAAAGTAGACATGGACTGATGTATGATAGGAGAAGAGTTTCTGATATCAGGAATATTTGATTTTATTTTGGAATAGGTGATGATTGAGGGTTTTAAAAAAATTTCTGTCTTTAAGAATTTCCCATTAAAACACTATTTTTTAAATCTGTATCCAGAGCTGGAATTTTATATTGCTAAAACTATTACAGCCTATTCTCACTTTTCTTCTCCTTTGTCGGGCATATTTGCTCATGTCTAAGTCTTTTCAGTTATTCTTAATCCTACTTGAAATCTTTGGGTGGATTAAAAGTTGCATTTCCTTGTAGCTTATGTTGCAAGCATCAAATGATTAAAAAACAAAGATAATTTATTTTCCTACCATAAGCTTAATGACTCATATTCTGGAGCGGATGGGGGTTGGCAGGAGGAAGAAGGGAGGCAAAGAAAAGTAAAAAGTAAATAGCAGGCATGTTTCAGGAGAAACTCCAGCCAGGGCTGTTGGGTTGAACTTTTTCGATGCTGCTTCATGATATGTGTCAAAATAAATGCAGGAAACAGCTTTTGCCTCAAAGCTTGGAATGTTGTGGTTAACTGATATTTAGGTAAAGGAATGTTACAATTGGAATAGCTGGCCTAAAACTCTTCCCAAAACCATCAATTTTATTTATTAAACTTGCTGAAAAGAAGAAAAGTGACAAGGAAAGGCACAGATCATTTATTTATTTGACAAGTTTCTCAGAGTTCTTTTCCTTGATAAAGCAGCAATGACGATGAATTTTATTATGCTTAGTGTATGTGTTTGCTTGGTTTAAATTATTTACATATTTACTGTTAGGGCAGTAGTAAAACCAGGTCAGTCCAAATAACTTTTTTTGTCTTGTCTGTAGAACACTATGAAAGTTGCATTTTTAATGGATGATGACCACAGTTGTTTTTAGGATTCCTGAATGAAGTCATGAAGTCTGAAAAATTTTGGAACCTAGAGTTTTAACTCATGTTACAATTTGAGTAACTGCTTTACAGAAAAGGGCCTGGTCTAATTTTGAGCCTGTGGCTTGATTCTCACAAGTTTGATGCTCATTTCCCAAGGATAATATTTATAAGCCCATAATTAAGGCAGTACTTTAGTTAGACTTGAGTTGTGAAGAAAGAAATTCAGGTTACTTTAGGGTTCCATTCCTCAAATCTGGTGTTCTGTGCTATGCTTTTACAGTTAAGTGTGCTACAAAATAAAGTCTTTGGGACCCTCTGTTAAATAGGTTTAAACTTTTTTGGAACAAGATTTCTAAGAGACTTAAATGTGCAAGTGAGCATTCTGACTAAGAAAGGATAAGGCATGTAGCATTTCCAGACCATTAGCAAGCAGTATCTATTCTCATCTCTCAGAACTCTGTTTCTCAGAGCATGGTTAAGGAGAATTTTTATGTATATAAATGTATCACCATCAATAATCAAGGCAGAACTGTATATTTATATTTACATAGTATATATTACATATTATATATAAACTTACATATATACTATATAAACATAATTTATACAGTATTTATGTGTTTATATGTAATATGTAATATATACTATATAAATATACAGTTTATACAGTATATTTGTGTGATATAAATATACGGTATATAAATATATAAATATACAGTATATAAATATACAGTAAAATATATATACTATATAAATATACAGTTATGCCTTGCTTATTAATGATGATACATTCTGAGAAATGTGTCATTAGGCAATTTTGTCATTGTGCTAACATCATATTTTGTATTTACACAAAATTAGATGGTATAGTCTGCTATGTGGGTAGGCTATGTTATAAGACCTATTGCTCCTAGGCTACAAATCTGTACAGCATGTTACTGTACTGAATACTGTAGGCAGTTATAACACAACGCTAAGTATTTGTGTACCTAAACATATCTAAACATAGAAAAGGTACAGTAAAAATATCGTATTATAATCTTATGGGACCACTGTCATATATGCAGTTGATCGAAATGTCATTAGGTGACACATGACTATATATAAATATATGATAAAATACATAAATATAATAATAGCATATACAACCTCTTTATTATTTTCCTGTTATTATTTAATCTAAGCCTAATGTTGTATTCCCTCTGCAGAAACCCACATCATAACGGGAATCCAGGACCTGTTGGTTATTTAATTGATGACACTGGCAGATTATGGTCTCTTTTCCATGCATGAGACATGGTGCAGGTCTGCATGACGTCGTCTCCTTTTCCCTTGTGCATTCATAAGACAGATAGCCCAGATGGCGCTGTGATTCACTGTGAAGCAGGAAGGAGATAACGCAGCAGCATCTGCAGTGCTGCTGGGAGGAACACATCTGTAGCAATTGGGTGGATCTTTACTGCCTCTGGGCTGTTTCTCCCTGTGCTTAGATGCAGGTCTTGATGAAGAAGAGAGTTCTGGGGGCAAGAGCAAAATTAATTTGTATCTTTATCTGAGTTTAGAAGGTTCCTGGGCTCCTGTTAATATACATCAAAGCAGTTCTAGAGTCATCTTAAACTTGCTCAACATTGCCAGTGTGCATGTGTAGAGGGATCTCTGTAACTCTATTGGGTTCTGATCAAATGCATTACAAATAATATGCAGGAATCTTAGCAGGGTTAAACATCCATCTTGGTTGGAAAAAAAAGAAATGTTTTCACTTGGGAGGCTTAAATATATCTATTAGATTATACTGAATTGTTAAATAAAGTGGGGATATCTTGGGATGGAAAGGATAAAAGGCAAGATTGCTGAATTGACGTTGATGTTGACATCAGTTGTTTAAAAGGATTGTTTGGTATTGCACTCCATTCAAAGCCAGATAGGGATAGTAAATCCAGGGAAGACATTCTCATGAGCCTTCTCCTAAGAACCCCACTACTCACCCTTCGTTTGACTAACATTCTGCACAGCAGCAATTTCATGCATTGTTCTTTATTGATTTATTGGGTAACTGCTGACCCCAGAACTAAGTGATAACACTGCTTTCCCTTTGGTCAGTTTTTGTTCATGTATTCTTTACAGTTCTCCGAGGGCTTACTCACTATGGGTAAGGCACTATGCATGGCATCCAGGAAAACACAGCGGCGCACAAGGCGCACTCTTTTTGCCATCCACAGTCGTGTACACACTAAACATACTAAAAACTCTGTGTGATAAATTTCATACAAAGTCATGCAAAGGAAGTGGTTAACAGGTTTGTAGAATGTGATCATGAGTAGGCAGATTCCAGCCACTAAAGGCTCAGCATGGACCACCTTGTAAGTATGCTGCATAAGGATTCATGGTGAGTAACAGCTTAGCCACCTCATTTTTTTGAAAAAAAAAAAAAAAAGAAAAAGGAAACTCACATTACTGTATTCTTTCAGGGCTTCATTTTGCAACTTTCATGCACTCTTGAAGTAAAGGCCATGACATCGTAACTTTGGTTTCTTTTCAATAGTTCACTTTCTGAGAGTGTAAGTGGGTACTTGGTGTATTATAGGCCATTATCAGACCTGGACATGATCGTGGGTTTGGTCTGTTGCTCACTGTTTCAGAGACAGGTCTAAGCTATGCCTCCTCTGTTTCAGAAAAATTGTTCTGTGATTTATGATAATATTTTCATTAATGAGGTTTCTACCTTTTATTACTGTTACCTTCATTTTGAAAAAATCATAGTCATTGGTCACATTTCAACCATTTTAAGATAAATGCTTTTTCACATTTTAACATCTTTGAAATCAAATGTGTCTTGTAATCAATGGCATGTCATAGTTTAGTTGGCAGTGTTCCTCCTCACCCTTTCAAAATTTTTCTTTAGAGGCACATGCCTCTACCTGTGAAGCATTGGAGACCCATCCCCCACCATGTTTCTGGTACATGACACATTAAAGGAATTCAGGGATGCATGACATTTGGGTCCTACAGTTGTGAGAAAACCTGGTCACTTTATCTGATATCTTGACATATTACTTTGTCCTCTCCTAATAGCATAGATATGATAAAATTGGCTTATGAAGTTATACTGTTTCATAATGAATTCATCTAACATTTAGTGAATGCTATAAAGCATGTTTTTCCCCTATGCACTATACACCATGGCCGCATTTGAAGAGTATAACAGGTGAAAAATATAATCTCATATGATGAGTTAATCTTATAAAATGACTAAGGGAGGTGTCATAATACAATATACAAATAAGTACTAAATGAGAAGGTCAGACAAGATAAATCCCAAGTGGGAAGAAATTACTTTGGGCTGGGAAAAGTTAATGGAAGATATGAGAGGTGAACTGGGCTTTGAAAGCTATAAAAATATGTATGAGTAAAAACGGAGGAAGGGGAAAGTATGTTTTTATTCCCAATTTTTTTAGCATCTATCTTTGGTCGACACAGCTGTACATGAATGCAAAGTGGAAGTGTATTTTTAGATTCAGAGCATGTATTTGAAAATACAGCATACATTTATGAGATTGGCTCTTTTACTAAGAACCAGTTAGAATGTCTGCTTTTCTGGGAATTCTGAACACTTCTTGCTAAATTAGGGTGGCAAAAGAAGACAGCAAAGCACTGACTCACATTTGAGATGGCACAGGAAGGATTGGCAGGGCAGATTTAATTCCAGGGAGGTTTCAAGGGGACTTGCTGTCTTAGATCTGAATGTGAATTTAGTATAAACCATGACTCAGAGAACACTCTTGAACTGAGTAACATGACTAAGCAGTTATCACCTAAAACAAGCTAGCATAGGTCACATTTGTTTATTTAGCAGGTAATTTTGAGGTCTTCTAAATAATGAAGCCATAGTTTTTGGAAGATAGCCTTAGATTCCCCTGTGGTCATGCCACTTATACCTCCGATCACAGTGAGCCCTGTTCTTCCTGAGATAGGGCTGTGGGATGCTGTGCTACATACAGCACTTAGTTGAGGGGTGAATTTCTGTTCTTAAATGGGCCTAGCTTCCTCTTTCTCTTCTCCTTCATTTCCTTTCTCACTTCCTCTAACATTTTAGAGGTCAGTTTGAGCATTCCAGAGCAGTTTATCAATAAAGATTGATGCTATTTCTTTACCTTTTGTGGTGCAGTTCTAAACTTTTAAATTGAGTGATGAAGACCCACTCCACAATTGTGAATACTAGATTACATTGCTTTTTTTTTTTTTAATTATGTTTTCTGTTATCTTTTGGTCTTAATGACTGAAAGCCCTGCATGAATACTTTTAAGAAGCTTTCTTCTATTTAACAATTTACTCCAGGCTTAGGACATCAGAGTCCCATTTTCCATCCTTTTCTTTCTTTTCCATATGCCAGAGGAGCAGTTCTCAACCCCACAGACATTAGACACTTTCACAAAATACTGTTTCCTGGGCTCCACCCACAGAGATCCTGATTTATTAGTGTGAACTAGGGTTTAAAACCAGATTAAAAAAACAACAACAAAGCTCCCCAGATGAATAGAGAGCCAGGCTTGAGAACCATTGTGTTGGTATTGGAATCTGGTCAGAACTAGCGAAAATCTCTAAAACCGGAGAGCAAGGCTGATCCGGTCTAGAGAATCATGAGGCAGAATTTCCCTAGCAGCTGTGGAACAAAGACTTCTGTGGATACACAGAACATTCTTGGACCCCAATGCTGAAATTCCCCTAGTTTAAAGATTTCAACATCTTTGTCTGTTTTCTGTCCTTTAGCTTCAGAGTGAACCACTCACTCACCCCTGCAGCTAATGTAGAAAGTACCTTTGTGAAAGCTAAGGAAAGCCATCCATTTCTTAATACATTATTGTTATTTTCTGGGAAATTGTCAGAATAATATATGCATTTATAATGATAACATTGTAAATGGCATCTTATGGACTTGTACAGTGCACAGACTGCACAACCACACCCTGTGGCCCATCATGTTCTTGCTTTTCCTGCTTAAACAAATCATGATCTGAACCAGTGACCTGGAGACCATAGGCATCAGATGGCATTTATTGGCAGGCTGGCCTAGGCATGGCAATTAAGATAAAAGGCAACTTCAAAGTCTGAGATGATGGGTTAGCTGATCTCAAAAGGCTCCCTGCCTCATAGCTCTTCCGTGTTGCTTAATTTAGCCCAGGTCGTTTGGGAAATGAATTCAAAGTTGACCAAGTCAGTGTCTAAAAGCTGTGAGTGAATAATATATAAAACTTATGGCAAATATGCCTTTGCCTGACAACCTCGGATGGCTTTATTTGGTTACACAGAGCTAAAGACTAATGGAACCTGCTCATCCTCAGCAAAATTGCTGAGTAAGGATGGGCTTATTTTGAGATTCCTGAGCATCTTCTCTCTTTTTTTGGTCCCTTTCTTCCTAGGAGTAGACACCAATAAAGAAAGGCATGTGTTTTGCATCTCATTACCTGGCCAGTGGGCTTCATGGATGATTCTCATCTTCCTTGTAGCTGCATTTAAGCAGGCTCTAGTGGTATATCAGCATTGCCCATGAGAATTTCCTACAATGATGAAAATGTTGTATTATCTGTTGTTCTGCCATGGGCAGGTCTATGTAAACCTACTCCAAAGTCTGAGAAAGCTAAGAGGCTGAAGAAAGAGGCTGACAAATCTGTTTTCTGAGAAAGAAACAATTAATAGAGACTTACAAACAGAAGCCATGTCTGTGTCTTGGGTGACAGTGGGACAAGATGATGGATCCCCATGCTATTACCCCCCGATCCAGGGCTTATATACCATAGGGAAAGGCTATACATGATGCAGAAGGGATGTGCAGAACAATCGATCTACAATAACATCAAGATTGTTTGACCCAAGAGCAGGATTTACAGTAAGTACTTGCTGTTACACAAGGAACAATTGGAACTCTTAGAGGCCTTCCTGGAACAGCAGTTAATCAGCAGCTAACATGGCAGATTAGCATCCAAGATGGAATTGCTTTGGCCTCCACATCTGTGCTGTACAAACAAGGTATGTAATAGCTATATGTGGCCTTTCAGCACTTGAAATGTTGCTAGTGGAACAAAAAAAAAAGGCCCCTGAATTTTTAATTTTAAATACTTTTAGTTAATTTAAATTTAAACAGCTACATGTGGCTAGCGGCTGCCGTATTGGACAGTGCAGGTCTGAAAGATAGGTTTTATCCAAAGGGGGAGAAAACGAATATTTGTTATGCACCTTCCAATTTTCAGGAACATTCTTTTTATGATCACATCTAATCCTCACAAAACCTTTCGAGGTAGATATTATCATTTCCATTTTATAGATTGAAAATAACTGAAACTCAGAGAATCAATTACCCAAGGTCTTATAGCTAATAAATGATCAAATTAACCTTCAAACTTAGGTTTGATTCTAAAGCCTGCACTTGAAGTTTTCTTGGGGAAGTAGTCTTCCTTGTGATGAACTAGAAGCTAAATTCATAATAAAACAATAACAACAACTATTAAAACACTCCCATCAAACATCACTGTATAGTAAAAGTAGAATTCCTGAGAGGGAGTGAAAAGAGAACGTGTGGTGGCCCAGGTCTGAGGCAGCACACGTAGCAGATGGGAGTGTGGTGCTGAAAGTGGGTTGGGAGGGAGGAGAAGGGGGCTGAAGCCACTGCACCGAGGAAAAACAGACTATTCTCACTATAGCTTCCTCAACTTTTCATATGCTGAGTGCTGTGCTCTGTCCTTACTCTGTCCTTTCTTCATGAGATTAAAATCAGGCTTTCATGCCCTTAATAGAGCCAGCAGAAGCTCACTTGCTAGTAGCTGCTTAGGACTGAGTAGAGGTATGTCTGAGGGCTGTCAGCTTCTTTTTTTGTTGTTGTTTTGTTTTTGTTTTTGTTTGAGACAGTGTCTTGCTCTGTCCTCCAAGCTGGAGTGCAGTGGTGCAATCTCGGCTCACTGCAAGCTCCGCCTCCCGGGTTCATGCCATTCTCCTGCCTCAGCCTCCCGAGTAGCTGGGACTACAGGCGCCTGCCACCACGCCCGGCTAATTTTTTGTGTGTGTATTTTTAGTAGAGATAGGGTTTCACCACGTTAGCCAAGACGGTCTCGATCTCCTGACCTCGTGATCCGCCTGCCTCGGCTTCCCAAAGTGCTGGGATTACAGACATGAGCCACCACGCCCAGCCTACCAGCTTCTTTTTAGCAGGGCCCAATCCCTGACCAAGGATAGATCTTCTTGCTCAACTGGTTTTTCTCTCCACCCCAACTCTTCCTCCTTTATGCCTCAAGATGCCCACAGTTTACACTTACAGCCCCTTCTCCTTTCTCCTATGTCCTGCTATATGTGTGGTCCTTCCCCACATCTAGTGAATACATTAATCCTCTAGGCAGTAGTTCTTAGCCCTGACTGTGTTGGAATTAAGTGGCACACTTAAAAATACAGCTGCCAGGGATCCATCCCAGACAAACCAAGTATGAATTTCTTGCAGTAGGGTATGGGCGTCAGTATATTTTAAAAGTTCCCCAAGTGATTCTAATGTGCAGACAGGGCTGAGAATCCCAGCCTTTGTTGATTTGCCATCTGCCTGTATCCCAGAGTTCTACTGCTTTCATATTTTTAAACCCAGGGCACGAGATAGGTAGATCTGTGGGTGGAGAAGGGTGGGGATTGTGGGTGGTAAGTGATAAGCAGTTGGACAAGTGGCTCAAGGAAACTGAAAGTGAAGAAGAAAAAAGAAATGTGTCAAGGACCCCACTGAGAGTGACAAGCCATTATGGATGGATGGAGCACAAGAAATCCTGATGAAAGAGAGAGGTCTAGGATAAATTATCAATATGGGATGTTCTCCATTCAACAATCACCTCTTGAGAATTTTTGGTGCCAGCCTCTGCCACAGGGGCACAAAGAGAAAAGAAGGATCCTTACCATGGAAAAAGTTGTAGGATAGCGAATTAGAGAGAGAGAGAGAGAGAGAGAGAGAGAGACTTGGTTGACCAAGTAAAAATAATCCTCATTTAACTACTTATATGTACTGTATTAGTCCATTTTTACACTGCTATAAAAATAGTACCTGAGACCAGGTAATTTATAAATAAAAGAGGTTTAATTGACCTACAGTTCCACATGGCTGGGGAGGCCTCAGGAAACTTACAATCATGGTGGAAGCCAAAGGAGAAGCAAGGCACGTCTTACATGGCACCAGGAGGAGAGACAAAGAGAACAAGCAAAGGGGAAGTGCCACACTTTAGGACCATCAGATCTTGTGATAACTCCCTCACTATCATGAGAACAGCATGGGAAAAACCACCCCCATGATCCAATCACTTCCCATCAGGTCCTTCCCTTGACATGTGGAGATTATAATTCAAAATGAGATTTGGGTGGGAACACAGAGCCAAACCATATCATGTGCCACTTGCTCTTTACCTAGCAAAATTAGCTTTCATACATATCACTAAATACGTGTCAGATTATCTTTGTTGTAAATTGTATTCAATTATAGCAATATCCTCTGTCAATGTCTTCTGAGCCTTTATGTGGTCTGTTTGTGCACAGTTTAAACAAATTAGAGGGAGTCTTAGCGCAATATTCACCTGCAACTTTTCTCGTAAAGATCATGGGTAAAGTAAATGTTTATAATAGTTCCTGGCAAATGTCTTGGTGTAAAACACATTAAATAAGTCTACTCGTATTCTTTATCACCGTATTTAATAACCCTTTCCTCTACCACATCACACCTAACTAGTTTTCATTTATAACTATAGCCTAAATCACAGTATTTCTGTGCTCTGATGGGAACATAAATGGGAAAAATGAAAGAAAAACCTCTTTCTTGATAGTCAGGGTCTGAGTTTGTGGGAATGACATTTTCTGTCCTGTGAGCAGCATTAAGTGTGTCTCCATGGCTTTGTGCCTTCTTATTCTCAGCTTCAGCAATAGCGTTCATTTGAAAACTGTCTTCGTTTTATTGTGTGTAGTGCTTGTGGTGGGACCCTCTCATGGGAGAAGGGGAAAGTATGGAGGATGAATATTCCTATTCATCCTGTGGGCATTTGACTTCCTCTTTGCACCTTCGTGACATAAACAGCATACACATGACATTAGTTAGTTTCATCTGTTTTTGTACTTCATATAAATGGAATCTCACATGTATATGCTTTTATATCTGGCTTCTTTCATTTGACTCCATGTATGTGAGATTAATTCATATTTTTGTGCATAATTGTAGATGATTTACCTTCATAGTTGCAGAGTATTTGATTCTGTGAATGTACTCTGATACAGTTATCCATTTAATTGGTGATGGACATTTGATAGTTTTTGATTTAAGGTTATGCTATAAACATTCCGGTCCATGTATTTAGGTGAATGTATGTATGCATTTCTGTTGGAAATATACCTAAAAATGGAATTGTCAGGTAACAGGGTATGTATGTATTCGGTCTAAATAGATGATGCTGAACAGATCTTCAAAGTATTTGTACCAAGTTTCCTTTCTACCAGTACCATATGAGAGTTCTGCTCTCTCCACTTGGCCTTTCACATCTTTTTAGATTTTAGGCACTCTGGTATAAGTGTGTGTGTTAGTCAGTGTTCTCCGGAGAAACAGAACCAAAAGGAGGTGTGCGTGTGTGTGTACATATGTGTGTATGTAAATATATATATTTTTAATTTACATATATAAAATTTACTACATATATATGTATACATATGTAGTAAATTCCTTATATAAGGAATTGGAGACTCAGGAAAGCCAGTGATGTAAGTCATTCCAAGTCCAAAAGACCGAGAGCCATGGGGTAGAGGTTGGAGAAGGCCAGCTGGAGTCCTAAAGGCCTTAGAGAACCAGGAGCTCCAATGTCTGAGAGCAGGAGATGACAGACATCCCAACTTAAGAAAGGAGGGGAAATTTGCCCTTCCTCTACCTTTTTGTTCTATTCAGGCCCTCAACTTATGAATAATGAGGGAAGATCTTCTTTACTCAGTCTCTGATTCAAATGCTAATCACGTCTAGAAACACTCTCACAGACACACCCAGAAGTAATGTTTTACCAGTTATCTGGGCATCCCTTAGCCTAGTCAAGTTGACACATAAAATTAACCATTCCAGTGTAGTACACACTGTGGTTGCATTTTCTTGGTGCCTATTGAAGTTGAAAACCCGTCTTGTTTGTTTGCCATCTACAAATAAATTTTGCTGTTTGTTTTAATGTGGTTATTCCAATAATATATAGACAAATTTCTTATCCTACTTTTTCACTTAGCAATTTTCATTAGTTAAAAAAAAAACTGATACGATGTCATGGAAGAATCAAATTCCCATCACTTAGACTAACCTAATACAGTGATTTTCTCAAAATATTCAGTCTCCTGAGAGTAAAGGAGTGGGGGTCTTCTGGTTCCACAATGGCTTTGTAAAAGCAAGCTGGCTTCACTTCTTCCCATATAAAACAAATATACATTACTGAGATTATTATAACCAGCAATATTCCAGAACTAAAATATGAGGATGAGACAGTTCCCAGGGCCACAAATAAGTGAAAAAGCCCTGAGCAGATGGTAAGAGAATCTGACTTTCATATTTGTAATGCCGCCTCCTAATCTGCCTGGCAACAAGAGTGATTAAAAATTTCCCCCAACCCATGGTTTCTACACTAGTAAAAGTGAGATCATAGGGGGTAACCAGCTTCCTCATCACCTTGGGTTCCATGCCAGGAGAACTCTCCCTGCTTGAACCCACAGGAAGCATCAGGAGTAACTGAATAAAGAAATATCCCTAAAGAGAGATAAAGGCAAAGGGGAGGGGGGCACTAGTAACCCCAGCCCTGGAAACTCTGCTCTGTACCTGGACCAAAGGAGACACCAAATCAGAGTGACTGTTCAGCAGCACTACACTGTGGAAAGTTCATTCTACAGGTCCCCTGGCTGGCACTCTGTTTACTAGAACTGAAGCAAACCTGGGCTTGAGGCACTATCTAGTGCGGAAAAGGAGGCAGAAACCTAAAGAAAAAAAGAGAAAGATAATCAACAGGTAAATTACAAAGAATCTCTAAGCAAACATATCCAGTAAAAACCCAAACAAGCCAGACAGAAGACTGAAATACATAACTAATTCATCAATGCAATGATATAGATGTACATTCATAATAAACAACAGCAAATAGAGCCATGACCTCTCCAGTGGACACAAAAAGAAACCAGTGACTGACCACAATGAGATGGCAATATATGAACTCTTTGACCAAGAAAGCTAAATAGCAGTTTTAAGGAAACTCAATGATCTCCAAGATAAGGCAGAAAATCAATTCAGAATTTTTTCTGAGAAATTTAACAGAGATTGAAATAACTTTTAAAAATCAAACAGAGATATCAGAACTGAGAAATGCATTTGCTGAACTGAAAAATGTATTAGAGGCTCTCAATAGCAGAATGGATCAAGTAGAGGAAATAATTAGTGAGCCTGAAGACAGGCTATTTGAAAATATACAATCAAAGAGAAAAAATAAAAAAGAATGCAAAGGAATGAAAATCACCTACAAAGTATAGAAAATTGCCTCAAAAGACCAAATCTAAGAATTATTGATGTTCAAGAGGGAGTTGAGCAACAAAAAGGAGTAGAAAATGATTTAAATAAATAATAATGGAAGATTTTTCAAAACTTGAGAAAGAGATAAATATCCAGGTACCAGAAGGTCAGAGAACAACAAACAGATCTGACCCAAATAAGACTGCCCCAAGGCATATAATAATCAAATTTTCAAAAATGAAGGACAGAGAGAGGATTCTAAAGGCATCAAGAGAAAGAAAGCAAATAACAAATAACAGAGCTCCAATTTGTTTGACAACCTTCTCAACAGAAACTATACAGGCAAAGATGGAGTGAGACAACATTTTCAAAGTGCTGAAAGAAAAGTCTGCCGTCTAAGAGTATTGTATCCAGCAAAGCTATCCTTCAAATATGAAGAAGAGATAATGTTTCTCCACGACAAAGAAAAGCTGAGAGAATTCACCACTACCAGACCTGTCTTATAAGAAATGCTAAAGGGAAGATTTCAATCTGAGAAAAAAAAAAATCCCACTAATGTGCAAAAATAAAACATTTGGAAGAATAAAACCCATAGGTAAAATTAAATACACTAACAAACCCAGAATACTCTACTGCTGTAATTGTGTTATGCAATCAACTCATAACTCTAGTATGAAGCATAAAAGATAAACAATAATGGCTATAGAAATCTCAAGATATAGGCAATATAAAACATGTAAATTGAGACAACGTAAAGTCAAAATGTAGGAGGTATGGAGTTAAAGTATAGAGGTTTCTTCCTTTTTTCTCTGTTTCTATTCTTTATGATCTAAGATAAATTGTCATCTCTTTAAAATAACTTATTATATCTATAAGATGTCTTTTGTAAGCCTCATGGTAACCACAGTGTAAAAACCTCGAATAAATTCGCTAAAAATATAAAGTAATGAATTAAAACATACTACCAGAGAAAATAACCTAGCCACAAAGAAAGATAATAAAAAGGAAGAAAGGAAGAGAGGAGTTTCAAGACAACCCGAAAATAAGCAACAAAATGGAAGTAGTAAGTCCTTACTTATCAATAATAACACTGAATGTAAAAGGGTTTAATTCTCCAACTAAAAGGCACAGAGGACCCAACTGCTGTGGCTCATTCCTATTATCCCAGCACTTTAGGAGGCTCAGATGGGAGAATTGCCTGAGGCAAGAAGTTCGGGCCCAGTCTGGGCAACATAGCAAAACCCCATCTCTACAAAAAAAAAAAATTTTATAATTAGCTGAATATGGAGGTACATCTCTATAGTCCCAGTTACTTGGGAGGCTGAGACAGGAGGATCCCTTGAATCCATGAATTTGAGGCCACAGTGAGGTATGATTGCACCACTGCACTCCATTGCACCACTGCACTTCAGCCTGGGCAATAGAGCAAGATCCTATCTTTAAAAAATAAAAATAAATCAAAAATAAAAGGCACAGCATAGCTGAATGGATAAAGAAATAAGACCCAAATATATCCTGTCTACAAGAAACCACCTTCATCTTTAAAGACCACATATAGACTTAAAGTGAAGGAATGGAAAAATATATTCCATGAAACTGGAAACCAAAAAAGAGCAGGAGCAGCTATACTTTTATCAGATAAAGTAGACTGATATGGTTTGGCTCTGTGTCCCTACCCAAATCTCATCTCAAATTGTAATCCCCATGTGTAGGGGAGAGACCAAATGGGAGGTGATTGGATCATGGCAGCAGTTTCCCCCAATGCTGTTCTCATGAGAGTGAGTGAGTTCTCATGAGATCTGATGGTTTAAAAGTGTGGCAGTTACCCCCTTGTTCTCTCTTGCTACTGCTGCTGTGTAAGATGTGTCTTGCTTCCCCTTTGCCTTCCACCATGATTATAAATTTCCTGAGGCCCCTCTAGCCATGTGGAACTGTGAGTCAATTAAAGCTCTTTCTCTCTCTTTTTAAAAAATAAATTAGCCAGTCTCAGGTAGTTCTTTTGAGCAGTATGAAAATGGACTAATACATAGACTAAAAATCAAAGACTATAAAAAGAGACAAGGAAAATCATTATATAACGTGAAAGGGAACAATTCAGCAAGACAATATACAATTATAAATATCTATATACCCAACAATGGAGCTTCCAAGTATAAAAGCAAACATTAATAGATCTAAAGGGAGAGATAGGCTACAATACAATAAAAGTAGGGGATTCGACATCCTACTCTCAGTAATGGACAAATCATCCAGACATAAAACCAACAAAGAAACACTGGAGTTAAACTACACATGAGAACAAATGAGCCTAATTGACTTTTACAGAAAATTTCACCCAGCTGCTACAGAATACACATTCTTCTATCAGCACATGGAACATGAAAGACTCAAATAAATAAAATCATAAACAAAAGGGAAACATAACAACTGAAGCCACAGAAACATAGACAATAATTAGAGACTATTATGAACAACTATATATGCCAACAAATTGGAAAACCTAGAAAAGTTTCTGGGCATATACAACCTACCAAGATTAAACCATGAGAAAATAGAAAACCTCAACAAATCAATAACAAGTATCAAGATCAAAGCTGTAATAAAAAGTATCCCATCAAAGAAAAGCCCAAGACCTGATGGCTTCACTGCTAAGTTACCCAAAACATTTAAAGAAGAACTAATATCAGTTCTACTCAACCTCTTTAAAAAAATTGAGAAGGAGGGAATACATTCTATGAGGTCAGTGTTACCCTTATACCAAAACTAGACAAGGACACAACAAAAAAGAAAACTACAGGCCAATATTGCTGATAAATATTGATGCAAAAATTCTCAACAAAATACTAGCAAACTGAATTTAACAACACATTAAAAAGATCATTTATCGTGATCAAGTAGGATTTATTCCAGGGATGCAAGGATGGCTCAATATATGCAAATCAATAAACATGATACATCACATTAACAGAACCTGGAACAAAAACCGTATAATCATTTCAATAGATGCCAAAAAAAGCATTTGATAAATTTCAACATTCCTCTATGACAAAAACCCCCAACAAACTGGAAATGGAAGGAATGTACCTCAGAATAATAAAGGTCATATATGACAAACTCACAGTTAATGTAGTACTAAATGGGAAACAATTGAAAGACTTTCCTCTAAGATCTGGAACAAGACAAGGATGCCCACTTTTACCACTTTTATTTAACATAATACTGGAAGTCCTGGCCACAGCAATTATGCAAGAGAAAGAAATAAAGGGCATCCAAATTGGAAAGGAAGAAATTGAATTACCCTTGTTTGCAGACAACATGATGTTATACTTAGAAAAACCTAAAGACTTCACCTATGGAATACTATGCAGCCATAAAAAGGAACAAGATCATGTTCTTTGCGGGGACATGGATGGAGTTGGAAGCCGTTATCCTCAGCAAACTAACACAGGAACAGAAAACCAAACACCACATGTTCTCATTTACAAGTGGGCACTGAATGATGAGAACACATGGACACATGGTGGGGAGCAACACACACTGGGGCCTATCAGAGGGGATGAGGTTGGGGGAAGGAGAGCATCAGGAAGAACAGCTAATGAATGCTGGGCTTAATTCCTGGGTGATGGGATGATCTGTGCAGCAAACCACCATGGCACACGTTTACCTATGTAACAAACCTGCACATCCTGCACACATACCCCTGAACTTAAAATAAAAGATTAAGAAAAAAAAAAGACTCCAAAAATAAACTGCTAGAATGGATAAAATAATTTAGTAAAGTTGCAGGATACAAAAGCAACACACAAAAAGCAGTAACATCTTATACACTAACAGCAAATAATATTTTTAAAAAACGAAGAAAGCAACCCCATTTACAATATCTACAAATAATATAAAATGACCCAGAAGCAGTTTAGCTGAAAAAGTGAAAGATCTATATAAGGAAAACTATAAAACACTGATTAAAGAAATTGAAGAAGACACAAAAAAGGAAAGATATTCTGTGTTCATGGTTTGAGAGAACTAATATTGTTAAAGTGACAATACTATCCAAAGCAACATACAGATTCAATGCAGAAATAGTAAAAAAACAGTTCTAAAATGTATATGGAACCACACATAAGGCCTCAAATAGCTAAAGCAACCCTAAGTAAAAAGAACAAAGCTGTAGGCATCACACTACCTGACTTCAAAATATACTACAAAGTTATAATAACCAAATCAGCATGGTACAAGCATACAAACAGACACATAGACCAATGGAACAGAATAGAGAACACAGATATAAATCCATGCATTTACAGCCAACTCATTTTTGACAAAGGCACCAAAGACATACAATGGAAAAAGGACAGTCTTCTCAATAAATGGTGCTGGGAAAACTGGATAACCATATGCAGAAGAATAAAACTAGATCCCTATCTCTCACAATGTACAAAAATCAAATAAAAATGGATTAAAGACTTAAACCTAAGACTTGAAACTATGAAACCACTAGGAAAAAAAAAAAAAACATTGAAGAAATGCTCCAGGACATTGGTCTGGGCAAAGAATTTTTAGGTAAGATCTCAAAGCACAGGAAACCAAAGCAAAAAGAGACAAATGGAGTTATATGAAGCTAAAAACTTCTGCACAGCAAAGGAAACAATTAACAAAGTGAACAGACACGTCACAGAATGGGAGAAAATATTTGCAAACTACCCATCTGACAAAGGATTAATAAGCAGAATATATAAGGAGCATAAACAACCCAATAGCAAAAAGCAAATATTCTGACGTTTTAAAATGGACAAGAGATCCGAATAGACATTTCTCAATAGAAGACATACAAATGGCCATCAGATATATTTTTAAAATGCTCAACAGCACTAACCATCAGAGAAATGCAAATCAAAACCATAATGAGATATCACCTCACTCCAGTTAAAATAGCTTTCATAAAAAAAGGGGATAACGAATGCCAACAAAGATGTGCAGAAAGGGAACCCTAGGACATTGTTGGTGGGAATGTGAATTAGTAAAGCCACTGTGGAAAAAACTCTATGGAGGTTCCTCAAAAAACTAAAAATAGAACTCCCATATGATCCAGTAATTTCACTACTGGGTATATATCAAAAGTAAGGAAATCAATATATTGAAGATATCTCTGTACTCCCATGTTTATTGTTGTAGCACTATTCACGATAGCCAAAAGATCAAATCAAGGGAAGTGCCCACCCAGGGATGAATAAAAAAATGTGGTACATATACACAATAGAATATTATTTAACCATAAAAAGAATGAAATCCTTTCATTTGCAGCAAGCAACATGGGAACTAGAGATCATAATGTTAAGTGAAATAACGGAAAGACAAATATTGCATGTTCTCATTCATATGTGAGAGCTAAAAAAGTGGATCTCATGAAGACAGAGAGTAGATAATGGTTATGAGAGGCCAAAAATGGTAGGGAGAGGGGGGATGAAGGGAGGCTAATTATTGGGTATAAATATGCAGTTTGATAGAAGAAATACGATGTAGTGTTTGATAGATCAGTAGGGTGACTATAGTTTATAATATTCTATATTTCAAAACAGCTAGAAGGGAATAATTCAAAGGTTTCTGGCAAAAAGAAAAGACAAATAGTTAAGGTGATGGATATTCCAATCACACTGATTTGATCATTACAAATTATATGGATATATGCAATTATTTCATGTAGCCTCAAAATATCTACATCTATTATATATCAATAAAAAAATAAAGAGAATGACTTTCTGCCAAGCAAGAGAAGGATTTCATGAAAATCAATTATTTGATGTATAATAAATGTGAACAGTTTCAAGGAAAATAATGCATTGCTTTTAAGTATTTGAATAGCTGATATAAATCTTTAGATGAGATAAAATATTTTACACCAGTATACCTTCCTTAAATGTCAGCCCTAATGCTAAGAGAAGGAACAACCCTAGAGAAGAACTTGTCTTGATGGAGTTTGTTTTTTAAATGAGAACACTGTTCTAGGGTTGATATGATGTTGATAAACTTGATGTAAATAAAATGAGCTATTGTTTAAGATAACTTTTCTATTATTGGAATTCAAGGCTGCCAAGCTGTTCTGTGAAGTGCCATCATGGAACTTCAGAGAAGTCCTCCCCAGTTAGGTGAGCTGGATAAGCTTGTTAACCTAGCCAAGAGATTGGAGCATTTGAGACTGTGCAAAACCACAGGGGCAGTGTGACAGTTGAGGAAAGAATATCTAGAGAATAGCAGGAGTCAGAGAAATAGAATATCTAGAGAATAGTAGGAGTGAGAGAAATATAAGTAAGACTGTATCTCAAGTTTTCTCTTCTAAGCAAATGCACAGTAGATTTATGGCCTGTCGATGAATGACAAAGGTATATAGAAGTATTGGCTTTCCTTGTTGAAGAAAAAGGTTTTAGTTGGTTATATATTGCTGACTGAACCTTCTTATACTTTCAGGCATGTAAGATTTAAACTGATTCCATGCCTTTTCAAATTGCTTGCGTAGATATTTTTGTATGCAGAGAATATTTTAATGAAAATATCTAATTCAGGAACAGTTTTCTCAAAGCTGGAATTTCTTTACACCCTTTCATTTACTGGACAAGAGTAAACACAATGTAGATATCTCTTCACTGGTCTGTTCTGATTGCTCGAGTATCTCCTGGACTGGCCTTAGCAGTAAATAGATCAGTGAAGTACTGACAGGGCACTGAGGCTTGATCATATACCAACACATCCCTGTGCCTGTCATTCCTTAGAGCTTTAAAGGCTTTGCCATTTTGGAGTTGCCTTTTAAAAATGCATATTCACCTGGGAGAGGACACACCTGAAATTTTTATTATTTGACATCTTAGCAAGAACTTGCCAAAAATAGACCCTGCTTGGGAAAAGGGAGATGGAAGGGATGGTGTGAGAGAAGAAATGAGTTAGAGCCCCAATTTTTTTTTTTTTTCTTTTTGAGACAGAGTCTTACTCTGACGCCTAGGTTGGAGTGCAGTGGCGTGATCTTGGCTCATTGCAAGCTCCGCCTCCCAGGTTCGTGCCATTCTCCTGCCTCAGCCTCCTGAGTAGCTGGGACTACAGGCGCCCACCACCATGCCTGGCTAATTTTTTGTATTTTTTAGTAGATACGGGGTTTCACTGTGTTAGCCAGGATGGTCTCGATCTCCTGACCTTGTAATCTGCCCACCCCGGCCTCCCAAAGTGCTGGAATTACAGGCATGAGCCACAGCGCCCAGCCTAGAGCCCCAATTTTATAGTCCAGTGTCAATTCTGTCCAAAATTTTACCAAAACCATGACTCCTGAAAGGTATGCATATATTTACTCCTTATTCTAAGAGCATCATAAATTTGAGGATGAAATGTATTTTGGAACAGACTTCAATAAATGTGTTCAATTCTAGTTTGTGTCACTATTAAAGTTGCCCTTAGGCCTCAAATAGATTTTGTGTGCGTGTCTACATTTTCACCCATTACATCCCAGAGATGACGGGTGCAACAGTGAGAAGAGAGGAAGATAACTGATTAATTATTCTCTTTGTCGCTGGCCTATGTTTATTCTTCTGGTTGGTCAAACCGCTAGGCTCCCCTCTGACACTAAACAGCTCATGTTTCAAGAATATTTAAGAAAATTGTACAACTTTCTTTTTCATTCCGTCGTGGAAATGCCTGGCTCTATGTTCTGGAGAAACTTGACAAAAATAATAAACAAAAAAGAAGGGTCTACAGAAAAGATCACCTGATAAACCTCCAGATCTGCTTGCCTATGCCCTCTTCTCCTTCCAATCTGGAAATGCCTGAATTATACCTTCTTGGGCAGTGAACAATTTATACTTTGAGGAAGGGGAGATGAGGATCTGTTTGATATTTGCTGAAGTTAGTCAATTAACACGTTGAGGTGGTAGCAGATGCTATTCCCTGGAAGACATATTGACCTTTGATTTTTAAAGAAACCAGCCTTTAAAGTTTCAGATAATTGTGTCTGAGATAATTCACAGCTAGTCTGGGGCTCTTGCTTGTTTCGTTGACAGTAAGCCGTATTTGAACTCATCCCCAGATGTACAAAGTCTATTCATTGACTCAATAAGTCACTAATTTTCTTTAAAGTTTCATTAAAAGCAGAGACATTACTAAAGAGCTTGTATTAGTCACAATTTGATCAAGGTTCAGTTAGATATTTGAGGCAAGAATTGATAATATAACCAATGATGTCAAAAAAGGGAGGCTAATACAGCTATGTATTCTTCAATGTTCAGGTCCAACAGAAATTGAAAAATGTGACAGAGTTGTTGGAATGTCATCCAGTTGGCTGCTGTAACATGCTGTAGAAAGGATGGATATTAAATTATTGAAGATAATATGATAGTTTGTGTAAGCTCTCATGTTTTCCCTGTCTCCACCTCCTTTCCCTGTCCTCATATCTACTATACCATTCTCTGCTCTCACCCCTTTCTTATAAATAGCACATCTGCTCAAGGCATAGAGTTTATTTTGAAGGACACAGGTAATTCAAAAGCTATTTATGTTCAGATATTACTTACCTAATTTACATAGCCCAGCAACAATCAAATACTAGCATGGCAGAATCTAAAATAGTTTGGTCCAGCTTATTAAGTTGTTATGATGCACATTACAGGCTCATTTGCTGTAATTAATTAGTGGAGAGAGGATAGAGCCTCCGCCTTAATTGCTTCTATCTAACAAATGTTTTCGAGGAGATTTCATTTATTAAGAAGAGCACAACTGAGAAGAATACCCGTGTTAAAAGCTCCTGTTGCTCTTCCTTCACTTTACATCCTTTTTCCAAAAGCTATTATTTAAAATACAAATTTTAAGCTCTAAGTAGAAGCATATATTGTGATTCTTAGCCAGTGGTCTTCTTCGTGAAACTGATGTTTCCTAACCCACCATGTTTACATGCAGTGTTTTTCTCCCAGTGGTTGCTGGTAGATCTTTGTGCTTTAACTCTCAAATTCTTAGAGTGTTTCAACGATAGGTTTAGGAGGAATGATAGGGCCTGATTTTCTCCCTCTCCTTGTCAAGCCACCAGCGCAGAATAAGATGACAAGAATAATTTTGCAGAGTCAAAATAGCCATATAAAAACCCATAGTAAAAATGTACAATATGTTGATATTGGGCCTCTGAACTAGCATTATTATATTTTATGGATATTCATATTTTACATGTCAACATACAAACAGCAATAAGTCTTTAAACTTTTTTTAAAGCTCTTAATGGTTTCCAACGTGGCTTTTTACATATGTTATTTTATTTGGTCATCTTTCAAACACTGAAGCAGGCTGGGGCAAAATGTTATCACCTTTCACTTACAAAGAAAAGAACTGAGATTGAAGATGGTAAAAAAATGTGTTCTAGAGGACATAACTGTCTGTAGCAGAGATCAGAAACAAGCTTGGCCTCCAAATGGTCAGCCAAACATATTCCTGTACTCTACTATTGCTGAATATTTTTAACATACAGAAAATAAGTGTAACAGATACTCGTGTATCCACCTCCTTAGATTTAACATGTTAGCCTTTTGTCTATTTGCTTCAGATCATTTTTGTTTGGGTAATTGTAAGGAAGTATTATGAATGCATCTAATATTATCCTTTTCCCATCTGTTTCCCATCCCTCATGCCCATCCTTGGGAATCACCACTCTTCTGAATTTGCTGGTAGCATTTTTATGAAGGTTTTCATGCTTTTGTTCTATGTATGTATGTTCATGAGCATATATATTATTTTGTGCTTTGAAAGTTTACATAGATGGAATCATATGTACCATTTTGCAACTTTAGATTGGTCCTGTCTCTTCAGTAGTATGCTTCTGAGATTTATCCATGAAGATCTAATTCATTCATTTCAACAGCTGCATAGTATTCCATTGTATAAATAAACTACCATTTATTCATCCATTCCTTTCTTATGAACGTTTAGGTTATTTTCCATTTTCCCCTCTTTCAAAACAGTGCAGTAAAAATCATCTTGTAGTTCTTCTTGGCCACAGGGACAAATTTTTTTCTAGGCCTGAAGGACATGTCTAGAAGTATAATTAATGTGCTATGCACATTTTTCAGTTTTTCTGGGGAGTGCCATATTACTCTCCAAAGTAGTTGTACTAATTTGTTCTTCCACAAGCAATGTCTAAATTCCCTTTCCCCACTTTCTCTCCAGCCATTGGTGTCCTCAGCTTTTATATTGTTTTTTTTCCTGTGATTTCATTGGTGTGTGATGACTTCTACTTGTTTTAATTTGATCACTAGTCAGTTTGCCTATCTTTTATATGCTTATTGGTCACTGAGATCTCATCTTCTGCAAATTAGCTGATTATATTATTTCATTGCTTATTTTTTCTATTAAACATGGCAAATAAGGATGACTAAATAAATATTCTCAAGTTTATTTTGTCTAAAAAATTTTACAAACCAAAGGTAGTGGGTGGGTGGGGATCGGAGAAGCTGTTAAGAATCCAGAAGTAAAATTCTAGATAATATCAGTGTGGAGAAGAGAGGAGTAGAAACTAAAGGGATGTGAGTGTGTGCTAAAAATATAGTCTCAAAATATACAAAACATCATCATTAAGTAAGGTTTTTTTCCCCACCAGAAGTATATGAATGGTCAACATTAGAAAATCTCAATGAATTTCAATGTATTTGTAGTCTTAAACATTAAAAAAAATTGTATGTTCATTTCAGTTGATACAGGAAAATGATTTGATAATAGCAGCCAGCAGGCCATGAGTAGGGTGGTGGTGGGCAGGTAATGTAATAAGAAATTAACCATCCCCCTTCTCTGAAGGCTGGTGACCTTCCTGCTTACAGCTGTACCTTAACTGGAGCTGTACCTTAACCAGGCAGGATGGTACCTGCCAGCTAATGGCAGTTCTGAGAGAACACTCCGGAAACCATGCCTAGGTAATCTTCATAGCAACTGAGAGATGGGTGCACCTGCCTGGTAAATGGAATGGGGAATGGGGTGGAGAACATGGTAGCTTCTGCCACACTGGTTCATACATGCAGCTGGAATTTCTAGTATCTGAATCAAGGATTATATTTTACAACTTAAAGTGATTATGGGATTTTGTATATCCTAGGTATGCTTAGAAAAAGCATGGGATTGCTTATTTCCATCCAGGGGAAGAGGAAGATGTCCCCTGCCTACGAAAGACAGCAGAAGATAGAAAACAAAAGCAAAATGGCTTTTTGTGATTACACCTCTTGAGTCCTGCATGCTCAATATACCACTTGTGTATACACACACACATGCATATACAAATACACTGTGCATGTATGCACATGCATTCATATTTCATCATGTATCATGCCACACACATGCAGTTACATGCATGTATATATACATATGCATAAATACATGCATACACATATTTCATCTACTATCTCTCATCATATCCTATAGCTTAAAAAATGTTGTAGTCTTATAATGACCATATAAGCAGCCACTGTTAGCACCATTATGTATAAACATTAAAATATGTACAGCTATTAATGCTATATCAGAAGGATGGATGATACTCATATTTTCTTGTCAGCATTCTATTTCTTTGAATTAGAGAAAGCTGAAAAGAGAGTATTTCTTTTTCTGCCAAATATCTGGAAACACTTGGTCTCTCGGGTGGACTTCCAGCCAAATGAGGATCTCCGTAGGAATGGAAGAAATCACACACTCTGCTCCAGGAGCCTCTGTTTGCCAGGTCACATTGCTTTACTTTGGATTTCTACCATTTGATCGAAGGTCAGTCCAGAGACTTGAGGCCCACTGTGGTGCTGCAGATGGCCCAGTCTTGCCAGGGAAATGTGTCCCCTTGTGTTTTTGCCAGCTGCGGATCTGAAGATGAGATGTTTGCATCTCTAACACCTCACTTTTTGTGCCAAACCAGGCCTGCACTGCAAGAAATCCCCCTGCCAATTTTCCTTTATTAAAAGGATACTCCTTTCCATGCCCAAGAATAATATTATGGAAAAGGATAACCATTTAGCTATGTTTGACCATGGTCCTAAGGAATTCAGCAGGATCCCACAGAATTCCAAACAACGTATTTTTTAATTCACAAGCAAAGGATGAAAGGTACATCAATAGACATGATAAGAACAGAGGATGTGTAATTCTTCTAGAAGGCTTTACGATGTCACTAGAGCACCATGTATCAATGTTCTGATTAATGGTCTTATACCACAGCTATACATGGTATACTTGCATTATATTTTGAGTAATAATAAAATATGCTTCTTGAGAAGTTATAAAAACTGAGCTGACCACTAAGGATTTGGCATCTTATTTTGCTGTATGGGAAGACATTTAGCATGTGGTTTCACACCCAGCCTGTAGGAGTTCATCCAAGTTCAGTGGTCCTAGGCACAGTCAACATCCTCTTCTTTTAGAGTTCAGGTAGCCCCACTAACATTCAGAATCTCCAAGCACACACTGCACCATTGTTTTAAAGCACATCCTTTAGCGCCAGACAACAGGCAAACACTAATGAAGTTCCAGGTAGAGGCATGTTTATTTGTTTTCTGTGGTTCAGAAACCATTTCCGTTTGTTTGAATAACACATTGTCTAAAAGCAATTTCCTTTCTGTCTCCATGGCTCCTTGAAATGGTAAATTATTAAAATAATCAGGCCTACTGGTGCCATAATGAACAAGAGGTGATCTCGTGTTGGAGGCACTAAGCAGAGAAAAAGATTTTTTAAATTAACATAAATTCATTCTCTGGTACTCAACGTTGTGGTTTTTGTTGCTGTTTGGTAGTTCCTAATTCCACTCCCCCAGTCCCCACACACACACTCCTTGGTTCCAATATTGCATTACAAAGATGATTCATATTAGGATAAAGTTTTGTCTCTCAGCCTACATCACTTCTCAGGACAGGTAATGAGTAAGAAGAGAACAATGAAATGACTAACAATGAAGTAGAATTCACAAACAAAACTGAATGAAGTTGCTTGAAAAGAAAATTTTGCCTATAGGTAAGTCTCTGTACAGAGAGAGCCAATGCATCCAGATTCAACTGCTAATCAGAAAATCTGGGTTTTGGCCCCTGCTCTGACACCAACGTGACTTTGGGTGAGACCCATACCCACACTAAGCCTCAGTTTCCACTTCTGTAAAATGGTAACACTAGTTACTCACTTTGCTTATTTAAGTATCAAATGAGATAATGTATGTGAAAATACTTCATGAACTATGAACCACTTTACTAATATAAAATACCAGTAGAACAGAACATGTGTTAAAGGTAGAGGTCAGATTTTTTTTTTTTTAACTGTTGTCCTTTTGTATGTATTCACACTAACACTAAGCCCCTGTTACCTCAATTCCTACTCCTAACTGGTCTCTGAGATTCCATTCCACCCTTCAAAATCCTTTCAGTCCCTCCTGTACTTTGAAGCCAGGTGAATCTTCCTGAATTATTAATTTCCAGGGAAATGTCTTCATAAGTCTTGCAAGCCTGTGGAGTTCCATGTGGTGTTTAAAATAATAGAAACAATATGCCCATGGCAAAGGAATAATGTGGATGATAATGTAATCCAGATGTCAGTTTAGACCTCTCTGTCTCTTGAGAATCTGGAGATATCAAGATAAATTGATTCTGACTCCCAATTCTAGAGCCCATAATTGGTCAAAATAATGTCATACACATTATTGAGAGCAATACTTCCTCATGGTTGCTAGATTCATCTGGGCTTTTATTGTTGTTGTTGCAAATGACAGAAACTCAAGTTTTAACATCCTAAGCAACAAGTAAACAGGCTGGCTTATTTAACTGAAAAACTCAAAAGGTAGCATGACTTTAGGCGTGACTAGATCCGGTGACTCAAATTATATTAACAGAATTCTTTTTGTTTTTGCTCTGCCTTTCTCTGAGTTGTCTTCATGCTCCGGCAGTGTCTCTGTGTGTGGTGAACAGTTGATGAAGGCAATGAATTCACCAAGATTAATCAGCAGTTAATTACAGCTGCAAGTAACAGGAAAAATGCTAAGTGGCTTAAACAAGATAGTTTATTTCTCTCTCACATAAGGGTCTAGTTGTAAGCAATTCACGGCAAGTAAGACAATTATGTCCCCAGAAGACTTCAGCTGCCTATCATTACAGTTTTCTGCCTTGCCATCCCTGGCTCACAATGGAGCTCCAGCCATGATGTCCATGTCCCAAGCAGCAGATGCGCGAGGAGAGAAGTAATAATGAAGGGTACAAAGCAACTGTTTCTTAAAAAAGGTATCTGAAAGCTCTCACAAGACATTTTCACTTACATGGTATTGATGTGGCCATATGTAGCTACATTTTCCAAGGAAGGCTGGAAAATGTAGGCTTTTATTCTACGTATTGCGTAAGACCATTTGCCTAGCTGAAACTTTATTATTGTGAAAAAAAGAGGGAACAGATATTGGAGAACAATTAACATCTTCTGCTAGTAGAAATTCTATTAGCTTTATCAACTCCACGGAGAGAGCATCTTCTCAGGTCCTGTAAAAAACTCCTGGCAACGCTCTTATAGGCTCCACTTGAGTCCTATGTCCATTGTTGAATGATCACTTTCTGGGGTGGTTTGACCCGACCTAGCATGTGCTCACCCCCATGGTGGTGATGAGGGTAGAGCCGGAAAGGTAACATACGCACCACATGGGATGGATTCCTCCAGGAGAAAAGCTATGTGTGTGTTGGCGGGGTGGGGGTGGGGTGTCTAATACCAGACAAAGGAGGTAGGGAAGCTGGATTGCTATAAATAACAGACGTCCACCACAGCTTCTCTGTCTCCAGCTTCAGCATGAGAACATTCTGTTTTATCCTGTGTCAACTGAGAGGCAAAATTCAGTTCCTTCACTGAGTGAAAAAAATCTACTTCCGCTATCATTTCTGTACAAAATGGTCAGAGGAACATCTTTCCACATATGTCTAAATATGACGAAAACCTTAATATTAGCTAGGCAATGAGATGTGAACATTGTATTAATGGAACAAATCCTTGGAGTTGTGCAGTGCATAACCTAAACAACCTTATGATGCATCCCTAGATACTGTTGTCAGAAATTTTATCCAAGTATCAATCACCAACTGGTATAGCACTAGGAAGGGTTTTTATTTTTTATGACTCTTGTAGGTAAATATTCATAAACACCATAATTTTACCACTTATTGTATTTTAAAACACTTTAAAGTTGTCACCTATTAAAGACTAACAGTGAAAACTCCAACATTTGTCATTGTGGGGTTATCATAATTTTAAGAATAATTGCTAAATTTGCCATTCTAAAAAAAATGCTGATTTTATCAAGTTAGTGCTTTCCAACCTTGGCTGCAACTTAGAATCACCTGAGGGTTCATAGAAAAAAAATTTATTACAGGGTATAATCATTGACCAATTAAATCAGAATATCTAGGGGGTAGGGACTGGGCTCCATTTATTTATATAACATAGATTTCATCAGATTGGCTTCTACAAGCAACTGAAATTAACATTAACATTGATTGAGGTTTATGTAGGCTAATTGGTCTTCCCTAAATAATATTTATCTAAAATAGAGTATAAGGGGCTTCAAAAGGCTCAAATATAAAGGGGTTCTGTATCTTACATCCAGGCACATACAGGACTAACTTTTCACAGATATTTTGGTCATCCGGAGATGCAGGAACTCAGATCACTTTCCCGGCCGCAGGCAGACTTTCTCACAAGACGGATCCAAACTCCCTGTCCTTCCTTGATACTTTGATTGGCAAGTCTCATTCTGCTGTTTGAACCTGTGTTTCATCTTTACTGAGGAACATTCTTAGCATCATTTCTGTCTGGTCCAGACTAAAGTTCAACACAGCATCCACTGTTTAACAATTGGAAGGAATAACCTGAGTCCAGCCCTGTCCTCGGACACTTAGGTGAGGCTCCCATTTGTTTTATGTGCAGTGGACCGGCAGAGCCCAGAACTTGGCCTTATACCAAGGAAGTATTAATATATCTTGCTTGTAAAGTGTCATAAATCCACCAATGAAACTATGTTTATTTAGCTTAGTTCCTTTCTCAAATGACTTCACAAACTGTTAGTAATGGAAGGTCAGGTTCAGACAGGATTTATTCTTATGGTCTGCTCAGCATTTGCAATGAAAGAAACTTATCAGAATCCCCCCACCCCTTCTCTTCACCATGGGTTGGAAGGAGTCTCAATGCTCTTACCATTGGACTGGGGTAGGGATGGGTGCTATTATGCACCAGGTAAGAGGCAGCATTAGCACCAATGCTGGGAGGGATACAAGAGTCGTGAGGGCTCACCTTCTGCAACTGTTCACTACTGATTCATGAAACTGTATGTTTTATAGAGGAAAAAAGGAAAGAAGGAGCAGTGTGTGGAAATATAAGAAAGCACAGTATCCTTACAAAAATGTTTTGGTGTCTCTGATGAAGGAGGGAAAAAAGATCAATTTGTGCCTCTCAGTACCCCCAGGGACAGAGTCCTCCCAGAATAACTGTTGGCTGGATCATTATTTTATTTCTCATCTCAATCCTAAATCAAGTCCTCTGGGATTTTCAGACACCCTGAAAGTGTCATGGATGCTGGGGTGCTAATAATCAGGTCTCCAGTTGCCCATACAGAGCCCCTAGACCACAACACACCTGCAGCTAACCAGCATGGGGTTAACTATTACTGAATTCCCTTGTTAAGGGTGATGGTGGGCTCTATTTTGGGGCTCCCAGGGGCTGCCTCTAAGTCTCTTTAGCCAGGACTTCCGTAGTGTGTTGGAGTGGAAAGAGCCTGGGCTTTGGAGCGTGATCGATCTGCAGCCTCCTTATTGTGAGTGGACAAATAGAAAATACTAGCATTGTGTAAAAAGGGCTCAATAAATGACATCTGTATGCCATACTAATTACATAGGGTAGAAAAGAAAATACCGGGAGGAAAGTCATAAATACAAAGTGGGTGATGAGTCAACAAACACCTTCCCAGGGCAATTTAATATAGGAAAGTGATTAAAGAGAAAAAGCTAAGAAACATTGACAGCTATAGTTTTAGAGAAGGACATGCACTTATTTCTTTTTTATCTTAAATGAGTCTTCATGGAAAGTGAAAATGAACTGATTCTGACAACAGTAAATCTTTCGCTACCCATAGTTTGGTTCCTCTGTACAAGTCAGCAAAATAACACTAGAAGGGGACTTCTATTAGCCCTAACCTTTCTAATAGCTCTGGTAACTGTTTATACTGTCATAAGTAATTTGGTCTTAGTTTTCTTATCTGTGAAGAGAGTAAGAAATACTTTTCTTTTTTTTTTCCAGGAGGTTTCAAAGCTCAAATGAAATAGTATTTATCCATGTATTTACCTGATTCATTCATTTAACACACACCTACTGTTCACTATGTGCCAAACATCGTTCCAGGTGCTGGGGATATAACAACACAGACTAAAGTTCCTGCTTTTATGGAGTTTACATTTTAACAGTAGGAAAAAGATGATAAAGAAATAAACCAATAAAGGTATATGTCACGTGTTGATAAGTAGTGTGAAGAAAAAGAAATAGCTAAGGAGGATAGTATTACTAAAAAAGCTTTATAAACTTTAAAGAACTGTACAAATTTCAGGTTTTAACCTCAGGCTTGATCGATTAACAGGATTAAGCTCCAGGTTTTTGGCACTGGAGAATTTATTTGATTCTTTAAAATGAGAGGAATTTGCATTATTACTCATTACAAGATTAGCCTTCTTTAAAAGGCCCTATTTCCCCCACCATTTCATAAGTCCTCATATTGGCATGAAGCTGCTGAGAAAGGACCCACTCCCCTTGAAAAAGAGAGAAACTTAAATCAGTGTCAGAAATATCTAGGATTTGAGTGTCTCCTGAATCCTCATCTCAGTTATTCCTCTTTCTTTGTCTGTGGAAAGTTCTTTCTCTTATTTTTGCCTTAATTCCTATTCTGGAAAATGGGAGCAATCTTTTTTAATGGATTACTCAGTGCTTTGTTTTGTTCCTAGGCTTGATGAAGATGGAATCAAGCTATCTTTATAAGTGCTAGGTATTAAATATTAATCTTCAATAGTGGTTATACTCAGTTCATTTTATGTAATTTCTTGATTAATGTTAAAAGCACACTTCTCAAACATTTATGAATGTGCCTCTAAATGGAAGGCATGTCATTGAATAGAGAGAATAGCAAATCACTCCATTCTCCCGCTGGGGTGGACACAATTGAATTACAAAGTGAGGCTGAAAAGCTAGTTGCAGGTTTTATTTTAACATAGAAACAGAGCAGTCTCACCTAAGAGGCTGAGTACTACCAACTCCAGTTGGAAAGACAGCTAAGATATAAGAGTTGCCCTTGGGCATTAAGGTGCCAGTTTTGCAAAATCAAGGTAATGGAATTCAAATTAATTTAGATACTCATTCCATTAAGCTGGGCCATTTTCAAATGAAATTCTCTATGTTAACAGTAGTAACAGTTCGTTATCTCTCATTCTAAGATGCTTTAAATACTCTAGTTGCCATAAAGGTAGCTGACGTATAGAAATATTTCCCAAGCCTATTAGCGGAGACAAGACATTACCTTTCTTGTCAATGAAAGAAGAGGTCGATGGATGGAAGCTGCAAACAATTATTTTAGAGAAATCTTCCTTCACTTGCTCCCTGGACTCAAAGAACAAATGTTAAAAGAATCAATAGAATGTTTTATAAGAGAATGAGCCCTTAAAGGGAGGGGCAAGATATGGACCGTGTTGTGACTTGGAAACACCATGCTTTGCACCAGTAACCAATATTGTTAGCTCTAAATTGTCCTTAAATCTTAAGAAATCCAGGAATTTTTTCCTAAGTTTGTTTCTCCAACAATGTTTGATTTGTCTGAAGTGGGGAAGACTGTTGCATTTTTATTTTTTTAATTGCTAAGAAGGCTAGAGATTAACATAACGTTGAGATAATAAAACCTGAAATCCAATTTATGGCCTCAGCATGAGGGTATTTTTTAAAATAACATTTTTATTTATTATCATTTTTCTGCTTTCAATGTATTTTATTTTCTCTTACTAGAGTGATCTAAAGGTTAATTCCCTTGCAGTTAGAAGAAAACAAAGTTGTACATGATACAAATGTTAAAATTCACAGTAATTCAATTAGGTGTTTAAATATTTGCTGAAACATTATCCATTTTGTGAGTCCTAGTTTTAACAAAAACACTTATGTTGAAAAGTAGAATTTTCTCGTTTGTGTGTGCATCATAATTTCAAGTATAAAACTCAGCTTTTTTAAAATTGAGGGTTGTAGTCAAGTGGTCCATCCCATTTCCGTTTTCTTATTTTTCCTACTTTTTGTCTCCGGTTCTCAACAGTTGTGTATTTGTGTACCTGAGATGAGACAAACATCTTTTTTTCATCTGATGAATGAAACTATGCTATCCAATTTATTGGCATAAGTGAGAGAAATTCTCTCAGGCACATTCTTCCCCCCTCCCCTTTCCTTCCACTGTCTTGACCAGAACTTCTCTCAACCCTTACTTCAATCTCATAATTGAAAAGAAAAAGAAAACATTGTTCCAGCTCATTCTGGCTTGAAATGGGCCTTTGAGCGGTATTTACAAAGAGTCATTTCCATGACAATATCAAAAGCCCTCAATTTCTATTCCATGTTATAAAGAGGAAAATTTCACATTCAAGTAACCCTTCAGACCTATATTTTTCCAAGGTGTGAGATTGATGTGAAATGAACCCATAAAGAAAATGGTTGGGAAAAACCAATAAGCATACCCTGGCTTTTTTTCTTCCCTGTGGTATTAACGGGTTCTGTGTGACCCTCAGATCTATTTGCATTTGTCCTCTGTTAAATATAAGAACTATATAAAACACTTTCAGTAAGGAAGTTGAAATTTTATCTACTTCTATTCTAGATTCTATTGAAAGTCCAGACACATCTAATAAAATAAAATCACACTTATATAGGTAGTGGCACATTTCTCAGGGGTCAAAAATTAAAATAACTGAAGAATTTGCATGATTTATGTTTAAAGTGCAGTCGTATATGTTGTCTCATGACAGAGCAAGACTCTGTCTCAAAAAAAAAAAAAAGAAAAGAAAAAAAGAAAGAACTGATTGAAGTCATCCTACAAAGGGAGCTTCAGCATTTTCTACAAACTTGAAACAGAAAATCTTTTTATGGTGGGATTTTTAAGTACTAATTCTGCTTCTGATATTTTTCAAGACATTAAGTGAAGAGAGTGAAATGAAACATAAATATGCTACACTTTTAAATATTTCACTTTTTAAAAAGCTGTTTTGGGCTACAGATGGAATTTCAGTCCTTTTCTTATTTTGTGGGAAGGGCTTTGGTTTTTAAATTGCACAGCAAATCTGACCCACAAGAGCAAGAAAATTGTGAATTGTGGGTGCACCTGGAAAGAATGCTGTAAATTTCACTTTTATGTCTTTATAAGCGAATACTCTGGAGAAAACTACATAGACATGGGGACTGTTTTTTCCTCCTCACATTTGGAGAGTAAAAAGTACTGTTGAATGTGAAGTTTCGTAATAGTTGCATAATTATTTTTGTTTTCTCACCAATGCCAGCATGCTACTGGTGAGGTACAGAAATACTGAAAAGAAGTCATCTGAGAACCAAATTATGACTACCACTTAAAAAAATATTTCCTGCAGTGATGCTCCTTTCCTCAGGTTTGCAATAAGCCATTTCAGAAGATTTCTGAGCAGTGACACGGCAGCAAAGAATGAAGTGATAAAATAGTAATTACATAATTTGAACTAGGTTAATGTTAACTCCAAAGCAAATGTACAAAAATAATAATTATTTCTGCATCATTTTATAACCTTAAAAACATTTTTATATGGACTATCTTATTTTCCAAAAGACTGGGAAACCTTAGACATATGACTATGTTGCAAGAACAAGTAAAGTGCTGTATTTGAAGTCATCAGGCAAAATTTTTTGGCTAATCCCATTTGTGCGGCCTAAGAAAAGTTGAATCCTTAGGCCTCAGTTCCTCTATTAAAGACATGGATAAAAAGACCTTTGGCACAGTACAGACGTTCAAAGATTTCAAAGTTTTTCATCTACATCTGCAACTAGATGAGGTTGAGGAAATATGGTAGTTGAAGAATCCATGAAAAATGAAGGCTTCTGAGAGTTTCTCTTAGGTGAGCTGGTTAATGAGCAGGCTTTTTCCCTTACATCCTGCCTGAGCAATTTTGCGATCAATAGTTTGGACTGCAAAACCCACAGTATGGTAAGGAATTTTTTATTTGAAGTGTCACGTTCCATTTTCTGCTGCTGCTTTCCCACAATGCTCAGTTTTGGAGCATATATGATTAAGAAAAAAAAAAAAAAACCCTTAGAATACTTTGGGCACAGTGGGTACTTGTTAGAACTGATGATGGTCAATTATTTTTCTCCTTCTATGTTATACATAAAATGTTTTTATTGTAAATATTTTCCTCAAAGTATCTGAATTTGCCTTGTGTTCAACAAAGAAGATCACTTTCTGGGATACAGTGTTCTTAAATGAACTCAGGCTGCGCAGTTGGGAATTCTAATCCTGGCTGATATGGTTTGGCTGTGTCCCCACTCAAATCTCTTCTTGAATTGTAGTTCCCATAATGCCCACGTGTTGTGGGAGGGACCTGGCAAGAGATAATTGAATCATGGGGGCGGTTTCCCTGAATACTGTTCTCATGGTAGTGAATACGTCTCATGAGATTTGATGGTTTTAATAAGGGGAAACCCCTTTCACTTGGTTCTCATTCTCTCTCTTCCCTGCCACCATGTAAGATGTGACTTGCTCCTCCTTGCCTTCTGCCATGATTGTGTGGCCTCCCCAGCCATGTGGCACCGTGAGTCAATTAAGCCTCTTTTCTTTATAAATTACCCAGTCTTGGATACATCTTTATCAGCAGTGCGAAAACAAACAAACACACTGGCTTTACTAAATATCCTCGGGTAAGTTATTTAACCTTTCTGACCCTCAGGTTTCTCACGTGATAATTGGAAGTCATCATGCACAATCCTCAGCTTTGTTGAGAGACAAATAAATGAGGTGAAAAAATGTGCCTCAGTAGCGTTTGTCTTATAAATTATTTTATTGTTGTTGCTGTTCTTGATAGAGGCAAGACTACTATATAATTTTGTTAAAAACTTCTTTGAAGGTTTTTTTTAAAAAAAACAGAATTGACTAAATGGAGTGATCCAATGGATTGAGTCATCCAATTGTTTTGTTTTATACAGATGAAAGTAATGATATTTTTGTCTCCTACTTCAAGCATTGGTTTAATTTTTATCAGAATACTTGGAAAGTAGAAATTTTGGACACGAGTCCAAAAACTCATGTGTGAAAGAAACATAACCTACATTAATTTTCTGCATCTTAATTTTAGCTCAAAGTCTCATTCTTCTGTTTAAGCTTCACCCATCTTTCCACGGTTATATAAAGGATTTAGGGGCTTATAGAATATCAAGGCACAGAAACAAAGAGTAGAAAAATCCTCCCTTAGTCATTGATGTACACTAGTTACTGTTGGGAATTCTTGGACAAAGCTCAGGAAAAAGTTCATTCTCTTTACCAGGCTCTAAGTTAGTTGACAATTTTCATAAGGCAATGAGTGAAAGGTTCAGGATTTTAAGAAACAGACTATTAGAAGAATTTTATAGCAATTCCCCTTTTATTTTCTATTCAAAATTAAATTAAATAAAACTCAGACTCACCCACATTGTTTTTTAATGCATTGCTGATGAGGTGTCATATTTATTTCTTGGGTCTAAGCAGTGACGATGAAGCTTCCCCCATGCATCTGATGCCTTGTCTTTGGGAAACCAATGAAAACAAATGCATTCAGAGTGAAGCTCAAAGAACACAGTTTACTCACTGCATCCCTTTGAGAGTGAAGTGAGCTGCTTTCCTGGTTTATATCTGAAATGGATGACAGGAGTGACATTTAATTAGAATGTTTCCTTTCTCAGTTGGGGCAAGCATCCTTTACTCTCTAGTGGAAAGATTACGAAGTAGCAAGCTGTGGTAGCCAGCCTCTGAGATGGCACCTCACCTCCTGGTGTTCTTGGTCTTGTATAATCCCCTCTTGCTATCAGTAGGCTTTACGTGTGTAATCTATAGGATCTTGGGGGAAACAACAGTGAGCAACTTTTGAAGCTTGATTATGAAAGAAAATGTGGCTTCCACCTTGCCTTCTCTTGAATCTCTCCCTCTGGAGGAAAACAGCCACCATGTTCTGAGGATATTCAAGCAGCTTTACAGAGAAGAACTGAGGCTCTCCACCAACAGACAAGGTGAACATACTAGCCATGTGAATGAATCATCTTGGAAGCAGATCTTCCAGACACAATCAAACCTTCATATGACTGTAGTCTCAGCTGAAATCTTGACTCTTGAGAGAGCCTGAGCTAAAATGAAAGCTCAGCCACTCCTAAATTCTTGATCCACAGAAGCTGTGTGAGGTAATAAACAATTATTATAATTTAAAGCCAGTGAGTTTTGGGATAATTTGTTAGGCAGCTGTAGATAACTAATACACAAGCATATAAGCACTCCTATGAATAGATGCAAAGGCTTTGTCAATAACCCCCTGCTTTTTACTTCCCCTTGTAATGTGTACAAATTCTCTTTGGAGAATAGAATGGCTCAAGTTTCATGGTCCTCCATTCTACAAGATGACAGTTCATCTTTGTCAAATTCCTTTTTTTTTTCCCGGAAGAAAGATGAACAAATGTCAAATGACCAAGAACTTTAGTGTTGGTCTTGCTGAGGCTAGACAGTTCAGAGTTCTCCTGTTGGTATCCACATGGCTCACTTAACTCATTCCTTTCTCTCTCTTAATTCTATGCCAATCTTGGTGGAGGTGAATGGGGCTCAGGAAAATTTTTGCTATTTTTGTGCCAAGCTCTGGGGAGAGGGGAGCATGGAAGACTTAGCTTTCTATAGTTTCTTCTGCTTAGGCTTATCACAGTTATGCTTTCTCTCCAGGAGTCATAGACCCATAGGGTCCTCCCTGTAAGATCTTCCAAAGTCTCTGCTATTATGATCAATAGAAGACTGATTCCCAGTCTGCGTGTGTGTGTGTGTGTGTGTGTGTGTGTGTGTGGTGGGGAAGGTGTGCCGATGACAGATACAGAATCTTTCTTTCCTGTTTCTTCCAAATATTTTGTCTCTACTCTGGCTATTTTCTACTTAAGTTCTTAGGCATTTGAAAGCCAAACCTAGAACAATTCAGACTTTTGTGCTTTCTGCCTTGTTTCAACCTTCTCCTTAGGATTACTCTCTGTTTGAATGAGAAGGAAAAAGGCAAACACTGGAAGAAAAAAGATGCATATGTTAATATCTCAAAGATGATATCACTACAAACAGAGGCTTCAAGCTTTACCCTGATTTTGTCCTAAAATTATATGTGAATAGATGCTATCCAAAGGTCAGAGTAGGCATCAAGAATGAAATTTAAACAGAGCTTCAAGACTTCTGTAGATCCTAGGTATTTTGGAAAACCCGTAACATCCATTCTTAGGACTCCATTTCCAATAAGAGCTTCTCAGTTGTATAACGTAAATATGTTTTAATGTCATAATAACTACTGAATTGTTTTAAACCTTTCACAAATGTAGACAAATTAGTTCTCAACGTTATCTGTTGAATGCGCAGGCCACTGGTCTTATCACCTGGAGAGTTGTTAAAATTGCTGGTGCCCAAGCTCTACCCCCAACAAGCCCAATTCAGACTGAATTGCCTCTGTTTTATCTAAGGTTGTGACTTTGAGATTATTCCTTAAGACTTATTCACCTACTAAATAATGGGTTAATGTTCTCACACGGTGATTATGTTGATTTTGGAATTAATACTAAAGTTAGGAGAATGGGATGATGATTAACTGGGAGAATTTTATCTTTTAGTAGCTCATACAGTGCTAAATAATTTACAAAGTTCTATCAGATAATGAGACTGACTTGCTGCCCACTGCGTCACAAGGATGACCCAAACACTGTCACAGAATTAGAGTCAACACAGAGGAAGTGGAGTGAAGGGATAGGGAGTGACACTTAATTCTGATGACAGCAGCTATTCACTTAAAGCCTGTATACATGAAACAATAAATTCCCTTTTTGATTAAGCCAGCTGGAGTTTGGTTTCCTGACGTCTTCATTAAAGAGTCCCGACTGATATAGTTCTCCACAAATAGTTGTTGAATAAATGTTTGAATGGAAAATCAAAGTACGAATGGGGGTGGAGGAGTGCAAACAGCAGCCAACTCCTCCTAATATTCTTCTCTGGCTGGGATTCAACCCTGTCATGTTGCACAATTCCAGTGGCCTCCATTCACATGATCTAGAATATGAATGGTGCCAGCTGCTCCCCCAGAGGTGTACAAGGCAGCCCTGAGGGGAGGTTAGGGTGGAATGGCAGAAAATCTGTGGTTCTTAGTTCTTGAGCCTTTAGATCATGGAGTCCCATTTCCCAGAAGCAGAGAGGCTGGTCTCTAGATTTTGTTTGTTTGTTTGTTTGTTTTGAGACAGAGTTTCACTCTTTTTGCCCAGACTGGAGTGCAGTGGCACGATCTCAGCTCACTGCAACCTCCGCCTTCCGTTTCAAGTGATTCTCCTGTCTCAGCCTCCCGAGTAGCTGGGATTACAGGCACCCACCACCACGCCCTGGCTAATTTTTGTATTTTTAGTAGAGATGGGCTTTACCATGTTTGTCAGGCTGGTCTTGAACTCCTGACCTTGTGATCTGCCTGCCTCAGCCTCCCAAAGTGCTGGGATTACAGGCATGAGTCACCGCGCCTGGCCTCTAGATTCTTTTGTGTTGTGAGTTCATTAATCTTTAGGGGTTCCTCTTTCTTCTCCTTCCAGAGAACTCTAGAAGCACTTAATTTGACTATACTAAGATAGTATTTAGAATATGTGTATTGTTTATAAAAGCTTAGGCCTCATTGTCATATAGTGATGCATAATATAAGTAAATGCCAGATTATTATTATTATTATTTTGAGACACAGTCTTGCTCTGTCGTCCAGGCTGGTGTGCAGTAGCCCGATCTCAGCTCACTGAAACCTCTGCCTCCTGGGTTTTAAGCAATTCTCTCTGCCTCAGCCTCCCGAGTAGCTGGGATTACAGGCACCCAACACCACGCCCGGTTAATTTTTGTATTTTTAGTAGAGATGGGGTTTCACCATGTTGGCCAGGCTGGTCTTGAACTCCTGACCTCAGGTGATCCACCAGCCTCGGTCTCCCAAAGTGCTGGGATTACAGGCATGAGCCACTGTGCCTGGCCCTGGATTATTTTTATTGTAAGTTTCATTCTATTCAAATATTTATTTTACTGAGTCAACTCATTTTTGACTCAATGTATTGCTATGTAAAATGTTCAACTAGCTAACAACTTAAAAAAATTAGATCATGTGCTATCTCTATGCATTGACTTGGGCTGTCTTTTCCTCTGCCTTTGTGTTTATTTCATTCCTATATATAACTCTTTTGGACTTAGAGTCACAATGGTTTGAAGAAAATATGCGAAAGAAAACTGACCTGTTGTTTTTATTTTTAAATTTGCAGTATGCTTCTTCAATGTAGCTCACCTCAGGGAGCATTTTAGAAGTTTTTTCCTGGAATCCTATGAACCCTATGGCTTAGAGTTTTATAAATGACTGTTTTGGTTTGACTAGCATGGGTCCACCTGAACCAGTTCTCACTGTAATATCCAGGAAGTTGATTTGCTTTTCTCTGTCTACACAGAAGAAACACATGTTGTGTAGAAAAGAAATTGCCAGTCTCTGAACATTTCCCTTTGCAGTGTCTAATATAGAAATCTGTAAGCATTTATGCAGATTCTAGAAATATTTGATCTTTCAATATTTTTGCAAGTGTCCAAACCTAAGTGATATGTTTATATACATTTTCTCATTTAAAACAACTAAGTCACCAGCTAAGGTTGCCAGCATTTCATTGACTATTTCTAGCCGCCAGGCTTTGGAAAGGTCACTCTACTTCACATGGTAGAGGAAAGTAAATAGTTCTGTGCAGCTGTCAGCATAGAGGCCTTCTCACTTGATGTTATTTTCATCCTGTATTGAAATGCTCTAGGCCGGGCGCGGTGGCTCACGCCTGTAATCCCAGCACTTTGGGAGGCCGAGGCGGGCGGATCACGAGGTCAGGAGATCGAGACCATCCTGGCTAACACGGTGAAACCCCGTCTCTACTAAAAATACAAAAAATTAGCCGGGCGTGGTAGCGGGCGCCTGTAGTCCCAGCTACTCGGGAGGCTGAGGCAGGAGAATGGCGTGAACCCGGGAGGCGGAGCTTGCAGTGAGCCGAGATCGCGCCACTGCACTCCAGCCTGGGCAACAGAGCGAGACTCCGTCTCAAAAAAAAAAAAAAAAAAAAAAAAAAGAAATGCTCTATTTCCTGTAACATTAAGTTTTCCAAAATAGAGGGAGAGCAAGGCATATAATATTTGTCTGCTCATGTCACCTTACCAAGGCTACTGGGCACATAAGCATCTCCAGAGGAAAGCTTCATTAGTTGATACAGAAACAGTCACCAATGTTGTGTTTCTCTATCTGTGGATCATTCACTACAAAGGGAAAAGCTGCTTCCCTGTATTTGTTACTATGGAGAATACTGAAGCAAACAAACTAATAGAAATTCTCAATAAGAGACTCAAATGCATAATGGAAATAACTTTGTTTTTTTCATGAAGAAAAATAATTGTTACCTTGAATAACTATAGTGCTTTTTGAATCTCTCTTTTGAATCGAATGCCCCCCATGGAGATGTAGTAAAAATGAACTACTGCTTTTGTGCCTGAGTGGGATAAGCTGATTTTCGAAGGAGACATGCTTGACTTTGGTCCATGTCACACTATTTAGAGGGTGATGGAAAACTAGTACAATGCAACCTTTTTGAACCAATGAAATCACTGAGGACTTTATGCCCTGGGCATGACACACTTCTTTCAAAAATGGGATTTGATAATGACATTGACAGTGGTAAACAAAATTGTCTCTTCACTAATTTGAAGACGAGACAAACGATATTTGGAACAAGAGGTTAGTTCCTTATTGCCTAACAGAATTGGGGTGTATCAAATCTTTACTAACTTAGTCATCTCTGAATATTTTAGTCTAGGAAACCAAAATATGTTCATATCAACCTACGATATTTCTTCAGCTAATGATTATTTCTTTCAGACAACATAACTGGGGATTTATTTGCAATTTTTCCTACTTGCCAGACATAATGGAGATTGAAAAAATAAGTGTCAATGAAACCAGAATGACAAAAAGTCCTATGAGAAGTGTCACATAAAGCAGACTGCTTGTTTCAAAATATTGAAAGTGGAAAAAATACAGGAAATGGTATGAGCCGTAAGATGTCCAATTTTGTGTACAAAGGGCATCATGTATGCACACATATATATATATGCACACACACATACACAGACTAAATTGAAAGACTCTGAGTTAACAGTTGTTATGTCTAAATGTGGTATTATAGAAGATTTTAACTCTCTTCTTTGTACTTTATTTTTCAAATGTTCTACCATGAACAGTTGTTACTTTTATAATTAGAGAGAATATAAATGCTATAAAATTCCTAAAGTTTTGTGCAAATGTTTTCTGTAGTTTTTCCTGTTTAAGAGGAGCTGTATTATTTCAAGTATAAAACTAGCCAACATGCAAAAAATCTAATTGGATTTCGGACCCCACATTACAATGTTTCCTTCTACAGGGTTTGCTACATTCTCCGGCCTGATTAGATCCTCTTTTATTTCTCTACATCATGGTCTTTTCACTAGAAATAATACAGTATCTTTGACTTTGCTAGTACCTTCCATTCTTCCCACTGAAAATTGATGTCTGTTAAGTCCCTTTAAAATGTGTTACAAAATCATCTTCAGGAGGCCTTTTCTGGCTAAACCTATCCTAGTTTGATTACTTTCAAATGTAAATCTTCAGCTTATGTGTATTAAATTCATAAGATATTACTTTATGGTTGTTGTCATATTGTTTTATAATTCTTTGCAAATTATTTTCTGTTGAAGCATCCTTTTGTGTCTGGAGAATAAGTTCTCAGATTATAGAGGATAGGTCTTTGCTATTTTTGTTACCTGCAAAACAACCTGAAGAGTGAATCTATACAAATTTCATGATGCTAAAAATAGATAGTATCAGATAAACCAAGAATCTTGTGAATTGAAACTGAGCAGAGATATTTGGGTAATTTTCTGACTCTTAGGTGCTGGTTGTGTTAACTCTCTGCTGATGTCTGCTCAACTGTGTTGGTTATATCCAGGCTATTGTAATACTGCAGGTTTGGAGGAAAATGTGTCTTTGCTATCTGTTCCTCAGTTTTCATCATGGACTGGTTTTCAGTAACAGAAATGCTAGGAAGTTGTCCCAACTTCAGATTTCATAGTGGCTTGCTGACTACCCTCTTGGGCCCTAACTGATGCTTTTCTATTGCTTCTCTACATTCGATAATATTTGGTAATTGGGTTTGCATTACTCTGAATTGTTTTTATGTCTTCTGGTGTCAGTTATGAATCATAAGAGTTGTAAAACTGGAGTATATTTTCAGTGTGAACAATTAATTACATTCTCTTAGAAAGATTTTAATGCACAAGATAGAAATTAGTTCATTTTTTACATATTTAGGCAGCTTTCTGTTCCAGTAGGTTATTTTGTCACTGATGTGTAGCATTTGATAAAGAGTCAGAATTAGCTGGAAAGTTTTGAGCAGGGAATTAATATGACTGAGTGGTTGTCCTTTCCAGGAGAATGTTTTTGAAAGGGAAATTCAAGGAACAACAACTGCTTTATTCAAACGAATAATTTGAGGAAAAACTTGGGGGTAGAGAAGGAAGCAACCTAATAGACAATTTCTTATTTCTACTCTGAGTAAGGTTTTCCTCCATATCCAACCAGATGTAGCAGTGTGTGTGTCTGGTGGCTTTGCTGTTGCTGTGGTAAGCTGCTGCTGGTGAGGGAGAGAACTGGGGTGATGTCATCCCTTCCCTCATCCCAACCTAGATGCTTGACATGAAACAGCTCTTGCTGATAGAGTTGCAGCAACTCTATCAACCCATGGCACACTTTTTTATGCTCTCCTCATGTCTTGCTGTTAACTAAGCAGGAAGATAAACCTGAACCAGTGGGAATTAGAAATATATCCTTTGCTAGTGACAGAGGAGGCAAAGATGAACTAGGCTCAAGTAATCTGAAATAGCTATCATTTTTTGTTTGCTTTTATTCTTTTTTTT